>NW_004444083.1:4155148-4199560 GCF_000243295.1 Trichechus manatus latirostris | reverse complement strand
GCCTCCTAAACTGTGAGAAAATAAATTTCTGTTTGTTAAAGCCATCCACTTGTGGTATTTCTGTTACAGCAGCACTAGATAACTAAGACAGCAGCTGAGCATGTTAACCATTTACACCACTGAGGGACTCCTCTGATCCCAGCAAGTTAGCACCTGTTTGTGACGGGTTAATATTTGTTAACATCAATATTCTATCAGTGATGTATCATGAAAATAAAATTAAAAAAAAATGAAACTTGTACAAACAAACAGAATGGTTTGCCTGGCATTTGAGCAGGCAGTGAGAGAATGTTTTAAGGACTTGAACCAAAGATTATACATTTGTGGATATGATATAATTCAGACCCTTTCAGCAAGTGAGCTTTACTTATGGGTGGAACTCTTCAGTGACGTATCTTTTGCCATTTGTTGCTTATCATGAAATTAGTAATGATGAAAAATTTGAATTTAATCCATAAAGTAATCAGAAACAGAAAATGCAAGCAAATTTAGCAAGTGACTAGTTTCTGTCTGGAAATTTAGGGCCCTGGAATTCACTTAAACTAAAGTAAATGGTCGGAAGTGTCCCCTTGGGTGTCCATTAGAGCTTTATGGCAGATTTAAGGACTTGGAATAGACTCACTCTGGACCCAGGAGGCCTGAGTGTCTCTTTAATCAATTACTGTACTTGCACTAAAATATTTTTACTTCACTGTTGGGGCATCTTGATCACCCAGCGTCTTGCCCCAGCTGTCAGATCATCTAAGTCTTTCACTTTTAAGGGCTTTCACTCTTCTATGCTAATGTGTCCAAAGTTTAATGTGTTCAACCTGCAGCTGATTCAAATCAGAGTGGACTTTTCCTTGCAATGAGATATGTTCATCATAAAATATCCTAGTGAAATTCACATGCCATTCTTTCAGCAATTTGGCTGATTGAAAACAAGACAAAACTCGTTGTCCTCGAGTCAATTCTGACTCATAGCGATCCTATAGGGCAGAGTAGAACTGCCCCATAGGGTTTCCAAAGAGTGGCTGGTGGATTCGAGCTGCCGACCTTTTGGTTAGCAGCCGAGCTCTTAACCACCGTGCCACCAGGGCTGATTAGAGTATGTGCATAGCCTTGATGGCCTGTCTATTTTGATAGCTACCCAAACGAAAAATCCCAGTGCCGTCAAGTTGATTCCAACTCATAGCGACCCTATAGGACAGAGTAGAACTGTCCCATAGAGTTTTCAGGCTGTAAATCTTTTATGGTAACAGACTGCCACATCTTTCTCCCTCGGAGCAGCTGGTGGGTTGGAACCGCCACCCTTTTGGTTAGCTGTCAAGTGCTTTAACCACTGTGCCACCAGGGATCCTTTCTAGGATAACAGGGGTGCTTAATATATGCTGAAATCCTATATTGTGAATTTGTAGTATTTCTTTGCATTTCAAGTTGATGTGAGGAGTCTACTTGGAAAGTGGCTGGTCACAACCAAAAATAACTGTTAACTATGGGTAGCAAATCCCTGTTTTTCAAGTATTCACTAGACCAGTTATTCAAATGTACCATCACGCAATGAGGTGAAAGCTTACTTCTCCACACTAAAAGGAACTTACAAGAATTAATTCAAAATCTGGAAAGTATTTTGATCTCCCCAAACTTGCAATATACATATGTAGTAGTATTGCAAATATGGTGCATTTAGTAATCGTTAAAGAAAAGCCCTTCTTATTGCTACTTGGCATATTCACCTTTATTTCTAATTTCTAGTTATTTCTTTTGTTTTTTAATTGGCAATTGTCTATAGCTTTTAACGTTCAATTTTTGGAACCACTTTAGTTTCTTGTCAATTTGTGTTCAGATTTGTTCAGAACCCAATGTAGCAGAATATGATCTAGTATATACAGAAGATGAGGCCAACGTTTTTGTCTTGCGGTTCAGCAATATGCAGACACCACTGCCTTTGGAGGAGGTTTCTTGTACCAACGAATCGCACAGTCAGTTGGCACAGATTTAGGCCAGTCACAGAAGTGAAATTTTATACGTACTTGTATTCCATTATTTTCAGTGGCTTCAAATGTATTCAATAAAAAGTTATAACTAGAGGAGCCTTGCAGATCTGGGGACCCTGGTGGTTCAGTGGCAGAATTCTCTCTTTTCCTGTGAGAGACTGGGGGTTGAGTCCCAGTTAACAGGCCTCATGAGCGACCACCAACTATCTGTCCTTGGAGACTTTCGAGATGATGAGCAGTTTTCAGCGGAACTTCCCAACTAAGACAGACTAGAAGAAAAGTCCTCGTGGTCTGCTCCTGCAAATCAGCCGGTGAAAACCCTATGGATCACAACAGCTCAATCCGTAAGTGATCGTGGGGATGGCGCAGAACCTGGCAGAACTTTGTTCCACTGTGCACAAGCCACCACACGTTGGCGGCCAACTAGACTGCAGCTAAAAACAGCGACCACAATGTTATATAGTGGAAGAGAATGTTAATGTAAGATATGAGGTATTACGTAAATATTCTAAGAATAAAATCAAGAGAAGGGAAAAGTAGTCACCCCACATAAACTACCATTACAAGTTACTGAGAGGACTGAATAGTGCTTGAAGAACTATTCACCCCGATGGAGAAACCCTACAGCCTGAGTTAACGATAGTTTAATAGCTCCAATCACAGCAGTTTGTTCTTCTCTGGCCACATGTGGGTATCTTGAGCTTGACATGTTATTAAGTAATCATTTAATTTGGATAATTTATGAATGTGTTTAAAACCTACAAGAAGCTAAATGTTTATGGAGAAACTTCAATTCTTCCTATATCAGTATTATCTCAAACTAGACTAGAATCTCAAAAAAATCTGGTAGTCCCTAGGTGTTATTCCACAATTAAAAGATGCAGCCCACTTGAAAGATAACATGGATTAAATGGATCTGCCTTTTTTCTCCTCTGAGAATAAAAAACAAATGCCATTCAAATATATATTTTTCAAAAGATGGAAAAGAAAAAGGGAAACAAACCCAACCACCCAAATATAGTGGCATCATAATGAAATTTGGTGTGGCTGATGTGAAGGGTATGTGTTTGTGTTTTTAAGTTACTAATTTAAAATGTTTATACCTATCCTAGCCATTTATATAAAATGACATGGTTTTTATTTTCTAAAATTCTCTTTAACTTCCTTTTTTGCTATATTTCCATTTGTTCTTCCCCCACATGCCCTCTCTCATACTTATATACAGAAATATAAGGTTGAATTTTTTTGTAATGATTTGTTGTCGTTGTTAGGTGCTTTCGAGTTGGTTCCTACTCATAGCGACCCTATAGGACAGAGTAGAACTGTCCCATAGGGTTTCCAAGGAGCAGCTTGTGGATTTGAACTGCTGACCTTTTGGTTAGCAGCCAAGCTCTTAACCACTATGCCATCAGGGATCCCTGTAATGATTTAGGTGTTTATAAAATATGCATTTATATGTATACCAATTTAGTTCCTACATCTTCTTTTCTCACACAATAATACCTCCCGGAAATCCCTCAAAGGCAATTGATATATCTCTAATACATTTTTTTAATGTTTTCATGAGTCCTTGACATAAATGCTTGATAATTTATTCAGCTATTCACCACTGGTGAGCAGTCTATTTTTTTTTTCAGATTTTTTTTCACTACAAACGAAGCTGCTATAAATATCTTAGTCCCTGCGACCTTACCAACTGGTCCTTTTCTACCTATGTGATAGAGTTCTAGATATAGGATCAAAAGGATTATGTTTTTAATCTTCCTAGATGTTACCAAAGGAGCCCAGGTGGCGCAGTAGTTAAGCGCTCAGCTGCTAACCAAGGTCAGAGATTTGAACCCACCAGCTGCTCTGTGGGAGAAGGATGTGGCAGTCTGCTTCATTAAAGATTTACAGCCTTAGAAACCGTGTCGGGCAGTTCTACTCTGCCCTATAGGTTCGCTATGAGTCAGAATTGACTCAACGGCAACAAGTGGGTTTTTTTAGGTGTTACCAGGTGGGTTTCCAAAAAGTTACAACAATTTCTCTTTTCCGCAAGAGTAAACGAGGGTACTCCTTTCCTTCCACATCGGCTGGAATAGGGATTGAAGCTCTTTTTAGTTGTCCAGTAAGATGGGTGTAGAGTGATATCTTATTTTTCCTATATTTTCATTTCCTCACTAGTGAGTGTAGCCATATTTTTTATACTTTGGTTGCTCATTTGGATTTTTTGTCTATTGGGATGTATATCTTTTCCCTATCAATTGATGTGAGTCCATTGGATAGTAAATATATTAAACTTCATTAACAGCTGTGTTACATTTTTCTCAAAATTTACCGTTTGCAAATTAATTTGCCAAAATAGGTTTTATAATTTGATATAGTCCAATCTGAGCTCTCTTTCCTTTTGTACGTCTGGGTTCGCAAAGTTGGTTGAGAAAATTTCCTCAGGAACAACTGTTTCTTCTATTTCTACCAGTAATTGCGCAGGCAATGCTACTTGTCTCCTAGTATTCCTGCTCTG
The DNA here is from genome assembly GCF_000243295.1 of Trichechus manatus latirostris. NCBI lineage: Eukaryota > Metazoa > Chordata > Mammalia > Sirenia > Trichechidae > Trichechus > Trichechus manatus. The sequence goes on along the minus strand of NW_004444083.1, from coordinate 4,195,081 downwards.
CTTCTTGCTCATAGTAATTGAATCCTTGGGTTTTTTGCTACACAGAAAAGAGTGCTCCTGACAATCTTCCTTGCAACTCTTGTTGGAAGAGTACTGTTACTTTGTAAAATGGGATGTGAGCAGAATGAAGTTGGGTCTTTAAAAAACAACATACAACCCCGCATCCCTTTCCTACTCTTCATTGGCTGGGATGCTTGTGAGTTAGTTTGTACCCTGTGGAGGTGGGCAATACCCAAGGGGTGCAGGGTAACTAGATGGGAAGAGCCTTTGTTCTCAACACCATGGAGCCACCATACAAGCCCCAGACTCTTGTGGCAGGACGATCCTAGGACAGGATAAATTATCATTTTTATAACATTGTTATTTGGGGGCTTAGTTATAGCAGCTACATCTAGACCTTAAATAACACAGCAACCTAAGAATCTCATGAGTTCTACAACTGGAAACCATGTCAACTATTCTGACAAAGGATCTTTGAAGAGATCCCATTCAGACTAAAAGATTGATTTGCCTGACATTTTCCCATTATTTTCCAGCTTACTATTTATTGATTCGTTAATATCTATGTGTTTATTCAGGGACCTGGTGATTATGTTTCTGAGGCAAAGCTGAGTATGAATTACAGGCTCACAATTGAGTTTGACGTTGTCAGTGGTAGGTTTGAGAATTCCTAAGGCAACAGGGACAACTGAGTGTTCAACACCTGTTTGCTTTATTTCATATCAACATGTACTGTACTTAGCAACAGCAGCAGCTCTCACTCCAAATTCTCTCAGCACAAAAGGGAAGAAAGCTTCAGCAAACCGGTATTTTCAAAACATATCTTTACACATTCTAAAAATATTGTTTGATCTAAAAAATTACTTTTATTCTTTTAAAAAGTAATTCTTGCCTCACATCATACACAAAAAATGAATCAAGAACCTAAATGTAAAAACTAAGACCATAAAATTCTTTTTAAAAAATGTAGGTGCAAGGTTGTGGGACCTAGTGTTTAACGACAGATTATCAGATATGACAAAAAAAGCTAAGGCAGCAAAAGACAAAATAGATAAGTGGGACCTCCTGAAAATTAAATATTTTTGTACATCAAATGACTTTATCAGCAAAGCGAAAAGACAACCTACAGAATGGGAGAAAATTTTTGAAACCATATATCAGAAAACTCTTATTGCTGTCGAGTTGATTCCAAATCATTGTGACCCTACGGGGGTCCATATATACGAAACCACACATCAGATAAGGGTCTAATATCCAAAGTATATATAAAATTTCAACAACTTAACGACAGAAAGACAAACAATACAATCAAAAAATGGGCAGAGTACTTGAACATATACTTCACCAAAGACTACATTCAAATGGCCAACAAGCATATGAAAAGATGATCGTTAGCCATTAACCAAAACCCTTGACATCTAGTCAATTCCAACTCATAGCGACCCTATAGGACAGACTAGAACTGCCCCATAGGGCTTTCAAGGAGCAGCTAGTGGATTTAAACTGCTGACCTGTTGGTTAGTAGCCATAGCTCTTAACCACTGCACCACCAGGGCTCCTATTAGCCACTAGGGAGATGCAAATAAAAACCACAATGAGATACTACCTCACCCTCATAAGAATGGCTGTGATTTAAAAAAAAGCAAGAAAGACAACAATGGGTGTTGGGGAAGTTGTGGAGAAACTGTAACCCCATTTATTGCTGGTGGCAAGGTAAAATAGCGTGGCCACTGTGGAAAACATTTTGGAAGTTCCTAAAAAAATTGAAATACCATATGACCAGCAATCCCTATCCTAGGTATATACCCAGAAGAACCGAGTGTGGGCATGCAAACAGAAACCTGTACCCCAATATTCATTGCAGCGCTTTTCACAATAGCCAAAAGGTAGAAACAACTGAAATGTCAATCAACAGACAGTTTTCAAAGCAAGTCCTATGGTCAAGACCAGAGTTAACATGGCAGGACACCACCAAAGGGCATGGATTCGGGGATGTGTGAAAATTGAGCCATTAGTGCAATCACTTTACAAAGGGCGAATTACCATTTATAATGTTTGTCTACATGTTTATTTCCAATTACCAAAACCAAAAACATATGTAATATCCTAACCTTTTGTGCAGACTTTTTAATATTTGTAAAATAATTCTTGTTTGGTTTTAGTCTATTGTAACAAAGCAGTTAAAGTAGCTTTTCTACAACTCATTCATTCTCTTTACTGGGGAATATCTCCCAAGGAAAGAAAGAAAGCAACTGGCTCCAACGAATCTCCTTATCATTATGATAACTGGACCTCCAGATAAAGAGACTAATAACATTTCTTGTAAGACAGTTCATATCTATGGAATGTTGTTAATAGAATATTCCTATTTAGTCTAAGAATTGCTCATAGTAAGTAAACACATAATCTATATATATTTATGAGGCAGGGCTCCTGGAAAATATCATGTAAGATGAGGTATTAAATGAATGTTTCATAAATCAAATACTCCCCACAAAAGATGTAATAACATCTGCTTAGAGGCTCACTCTACTCTGGGAATGTGTGTCTATAAGAAGGAAGAAACTGGAGAGCTGTGCTCAGTGTCCCAGACCTCTTCCTGTTTCCTCTGAGCCTCTTGACTACTTGCATCCTTGGTTGCTGGGATTAGGAAACTTGATACTGGGTGAGATCTCTGGTTTGTGAGAGTCTGATTTGACAATCCAGTTCTTTGTATCAGCTCAGTCTATCAGCTTAAATAATGTTAGACTCTTCAAAATCCTTGAGGACCATAATCTCCTTATAGTTTATCAGTTCCAATCTGGAAGAAATAACGTTAATTTCAGTTGAAGATGAATTTCCTACTACTTTATTATTAGGTCTTTTTCATGTAGCAGTGGAACAATAACTACATCTAGATAACTTTTAGTAAAGAAAAGTAGATAGTTTTCAAGATATTTTAAAATATTAATAATATCAGCGATGATAGCATTAGTCTTCAGGAATTTAATTTCTCTTCTATTCATGTGTCCTACATCTAAACTGCCACCCCACACCACACACACACACATACACACACGCACTATATCATATATATGTGTATATATAGATATATATATATAGATATATAGATGTATATATTTAATACCCATTGCCATTGAGTAGATTCCAACTCATAGCAACCCTATAGGACAGAGTAGAACTGCCCCACAGGGTTTCCAAGGAGTGCCTGGTGGATTTGAACTGCCGACCTTTTGGTTAGCTGTCAATTGCTTTAACCACTACACCACCAGGGTTTCCTATATATATCATATTTACCCCAATTGTTCTGCCATTGATTTTATTTATTCAATTTAAAAGAAGGTGGTTCACATTATATGTTCCAAGTGCTTGTGAAGTGAGTTTTTCCCTTAATTCCTTTGGAGACAATAAATCCATTGAAACGAAGTGCCAGAGAACTCTAGTATGGAGAGATATGAGCCTGGCTGTTTCTCTTGTTTCAATCTGATGGCCCAGTCATGTGTGTACCACATGAGAAAGCCAACTTGTACATGGATGGTGATGAGTCTTTCAAAGGGAAATTCCAACGCTTATTATTCAGCTCTTGCTGTTATGAAAACATGTATTCGAGCATATTTTCTCCAAATGTTGCAATCTAACAATCCAAGTAACATTAATTACAAAAAGATCATTAAAATACTTTCAATGTCATACTTTGGATCACGTTATCATGAAAGACAGACAAGGACGAACTTGGCTGAATCATATAATGATGCCATTTCTGGACATTTTGCAAATAAATATGAATCACAAATTTTAAAACAAATGAAGGCACTAGTATGGCTGCAGTTCTTTACGTTTCATTAATAACCAAATGAATTAACTGATTCATTCAACAAATAGTCCAGGAACGAAACTTCTATCCGCAAGACATACTGCAGATAGAAGGTGCTGTGTGTGAGGAGTTTAATCACACAGATAATTAAATTTTGATTTCTACCTTTAAGTAGTTAGTAATGCAAGGGAAGAGATAAATCAGGTAAACAAGCAATAAAAACACAAGGTAGAATATGTCATGAACCATAAGAGATGTACCAAGAAATCTAAGAAAAATGCAGAGTAAGGACATCTTACCTGAGTATAGGGCTTCAGGGTAGGCTTCACAAAGGGCATCATCCAAAGAGCAACATCAGATTGCCAAGGAAATCTGTACCAGCTCCATCTTCTTCAGAAACACTTGCAATATGATGTGTTAAGGTCTTTCTACGCAGAGTCACCAGCTTCTTAAAAAGAACCAGTTATTGTCAATTGCGATGCCATCAGGAAATCATTTAAACACCACCACATGGTTGTTAGATGCTGAGCTGTGTGGTCCAGTTACAGGCTCCTTCTGGCGATACATTCACATCCTGGAAAGTGAGCTCTCTTGTGTATCCTGAACAAAGGAAGCAGCTTTGTACTGAAAGGTGGGCACAACGTTTAAAACTTGCAAAACACAACCGACTGCCATCTTTTTCAGAATTGGGAGAAAAATCTCTTAACTATAAAATCTTCTTTTGTTTCTAATGTGGATAGTATTTCAAAGACCTTGTTGGAGTTCTGGTGGCCCAGTGGTTAAGAGCTTGGCTACTAACCAAAAGATCAACAGTTCGAATCCACCAGCCACTCTTTGAAAACTGTATGGGGAAGTTCTCTGTCTTATAGGGTCACTATGCGTTGGAATCAACTCGATGAGAAGAGTTTTTTTTTTTTTTTTTTTTTTAATTGGTTAGTTTCCAGACCCTATTTTAAAAATTTAATAATTGTGAGACCTAGGATAAATTACTTCTTTACCCCCTTGATTCTTCACTTGTAAAATGAACCGTATATAATATCTTGTGCGTATGTTTCTGGTACAAAGTAAGCATTTAATAAACTTTACCTATTATAATGACAGTAGCATCATTATTATTTAGCTTTCAAGTACAAACTTGCCATATTCAAGGCCAGGTGTATAGCTAGTTTGGAGTACCTGTGTACTGCAAGCAGTGAACATGTTTGGCTACTAAGTGAAAGACTGGAGATTCAAGTCCACCCAGACGTGCGTCAGAAGAAGGGCCTGACAATCTACTTCCGAAAAACCAGCCGTTGAAAACCCTATGGAGCACGGTTCTGCTATGACACACATGAGTTGCCATGAGTCAGAATTGACTTGTCAGCAACTGGTTTGCTTTTGGTTTTGATACAGTTCGTTTGCTTTGCCTAGAAATATCTCCGTTAGTTTTCCACCTACTCAAGTCCACTCCATTTTTATGACCCCGTTTAAGTCCAACCTTACATTTCCTACGATGGATAGTCCTGGATGTCATTGGTTTACTGCAATTTAATATTTATTGATCAAATGAGAGGATTAATAAGAGATTAAAAAGATACCAAGATTAACTAACATCAGTTATTTCTAGAATCATAATTTGAATATGGTATACTTACAATTAAGATGATTAGAAGGATAGTTAGGCTGCCAAGGTTCAAATCATGGTTTCATCACTTACCAGCTATGTGACCTTGGGCAAGTCATTTTACCTCATGAAACTTTAGTTTCATCAGCTATAAAAAAGAGATATTAAAGATAGTACTTCATAGGGGAGTACTTCTTGATCTGGTTAGTTTTCTCAATGTTCTTTAATTGTTTGTGGCATCATCACAACGTTGTTGTTATTAGCTGCCATCAAGTTGGCCCCTGACTCATGGTGACCTCATGCACAGTGAAAAGATACACTGTCCGGTCCTGTGCCACGCCCATGATCAGTTGCAGATAGGATCTTTGTGATCCATAGCATTTGCATTGACTGATTGTCAGAAGTATATCATCTAGCCTTTCTCACACTGCCATCATTATTCATATTATCAGTTGTACCACAAAGATGCACAGAGACCTGTTACTTCTAACACAGTAACTTGATTATGGTAGAATGTCAATGAATATTTTCAGCTTTATAGAATTTGAAGAATATTTACTTAGGTTCTGGAGTCAGGCTATAGCCTGGATTCAAATTTTGGCTCAGCCACTCACTAACACATAACTCAGATTTTACACCAAGACAGATGACTCCAAAGAAGTAGCTGATGATGGGTTTTCTCAGGAATTTCTGTAGGATATTGCTGGCACTCATGTCAGGGTTACGTTAACATTTGCCACTTCTCTTTCTCAGAAAGTGAGAGATTGGGTATGAAAGAAGAGTGGAGTAGTAATGATAAATAACAAATATTAATCTAACAGTGAGCCAGAAATTTGAACATTTAGACATAAAAAGCTTAGTCTTATACAACTAAACATGGATGGTTGCATGCCTGAGCAGAGATTTCTAATCACAGCCATCACCTCCAGAGTAATGCTGAATGCAAAGTACTTCATAAAAAGACACTGCATTTGTTATTCTAAATAGTTTTCATAAGAATATGACAAACTGATATGGAAATTTAAATTATCTTTAAGCTGCTTGTAGAAAACCAACTGATCGCCTCAATTTTTGAGTGAATACCTACCACATTTCCAGCCATAGTAACAACTCTAGAAAAGTACTGTTGGATACCAAATAGGAAGTAAAATAAAATTGTTAAAATAAAAAGTGAGTTTTCAAGAACCTCATCAAGGTTGCTTATCTACAGTTACTGGAGTGTATTGGAATTCATCAAGATGATAGGTCTATGCCGTAGAAATTGAGACTTTCATATCTGTATTCAATAAACCAGCAGGAAGCTGCTAAGTGCCGGGAACTGCCCACCACTGCTGCACAGAAACCAGGTGAGCAGAAGGAATATGGTGCAGGTGTGACAAATGTCAGCTTCAGTCCATTACCTACTCAGCTGTAAACAGCTGAGCCTTGGTTACAATTATGAACTAGATAGATACTCCATGGGGCTCTCCTATCTCTCCATTAATGAATTGTCTTGCCTCCTCCCCCTTCCACTGCCTTAGACTAACCTCCACAAAAGCCATACTTGTATCTTGCCATCTTTACATTGTGTACATCAATGCAAATGTTAAAGTGGTGTTAATTAGTAAGGTATATTCTGCAGGCATGATTAAATTTAAATCAAATGCCAAGATTAAGCAATATCAGTTATTTCTAACACTATTATTTGAATATTTAAATGTAAAGCACAAGTCTTTGAATAAAGGAAAGATTTCTTGAACCGAGGAAGTGATGTTACATGTCACATAACAGAAGGATGGTGTCTTATATGTATGTGTGTGTGTGTGTGTATGTATTGTGAGAGAGATTTATTTTAAGGAATGGACTCATGAAATTGGAGATGGGGGGCTGGTATGTCCAAAATCTACAGGTCAGGTGCCAGGCTGGAGACTCCTACAGGCTTGTGCCTCAAAATACGTGGGTCAGGCAACACGAAGAATGAGGGATAGAAGAGTTCTAGCAAAATGTCTGTTTATTGTCTAGAGACAGAATACACCCTAAGGAAAATTCCTTTTTGCTCCGAAGGTCTTCAGCTGTTTGGATGAGGCCCACCCACATTATGGAGGGTAATCTATTTTACTTGAGGCTAATTGATTAATCACATGTAACTACTTCATAACAGTATCTAGACTAGTGTTTGACCAAACAATTGGCTACATAAGCTAGCTAAGGTGACACATTAACCATTACAGATGTTTAGACCAGTATTTTGAGGCTGGGTTTTAGTGTCTCTAATTGTAATGGAGATCCTGACAGTGAGAAAAAAAAAAAATGAATATGTTCAAGGAAAATGTAATCATTCATTTATTCATTTGTATTTTTATTTATTCAACACTTATTTATAGAGAGCCTTCTATATGCCAGGTACTTTTTAAAATATTACAAACAACCATTTAGAACGAGGCAGAGAAGATTCCAACACCCTAACTTTGGCCTACAGGGGAAAAAGTATGATTAATACGTAACAGATAAATTAATGGCACGATTAAAGATTCTGATAAGTGTCATGAAGGAAACCAACAAGGTAATGAGATAAAAATCTTACTGGCTAAGGTGTGATGGGTAGGGAAGCTTTATATATGACTGTGAGAAAAGGTGTCTTTGAAGATATGAAGCTATGGCATATAAACTGAGATCCTTGGAATGGAAAGTCTGGCTACCATGTTGAAACCGTCCAGGGAGACCCATTACATCATAGTGAGTGTGGCACCTGGAGTTGTGGTGTACATATCTTGCACAGCCATCTATCACAGCCCTGATGGAAAATAGAAAGACTTGGAGAAGGTGGATTCTAGGCCAAATTTATAGCAAATAAAAAAGCTCTAAGTTACAAAATGACAAGCTTAAGAAAAAGAGAGAAAGCCAGTGTTGCTGGAGATAATATATGTGGGGAAAAGTAGTAAAAAGGAGTGGGTCAAAAATATGAACAAGATCATGCAGAATCTTGTAGTCCAGGAAGACAAGAGAAGAGAAAAGAGCAAAGAAGGAGGAAAAAGGAAAGAAAGAGGAGGGAAAGGAAATGGAAGAGAAAGAGAAAATTAAACAAGTAAAAACAATATAGAGAAGTGAAGACTAGTTACGATGGTTAAGGTTGTGTGTTAGTTTGGCTGGGCCATGATTTTCAGTGGTTTAGCAGTTATGTAATGGTGTGGTTTGGCAATTATATAATGATGTATTTATCTTCCATTTTCTGATATAATGTAATCACTTCCATGGTGTGACCTCCTAATCAGTTGTAAGGGGAGTTTCCTCAGGGGTGTGGCCTGCATCCAATATATATGGATGTTCTGGCAAAGCTTGCTGGCTTTGCTCACTCTGGATCCTGCATCCAGCTCATCATCATCTGACCCCCAGTTCTTGGCACTTGAGCCAGCAGCCTGCCGTATTGCCTGCTGATCTTAGGATTCGTTGGCCTCGGTAGCCTGTGAGCCAGCAGCCTGCCATCTGACCTGCTGATCTTGGGTTCATCAGCTCCTGCAGCTATGTGAGTCAGGAGAAGCCTCCAGCCTGGTGCCTGACCCACAGACTTGAGACTTGCCTGCCTCTACTACTGTGTGAGCCATTTCCTTGAGATAAATCTCTCTCTCTGTCTCTCTGTCTGTCTCTCTCTATATACATATATATACACACTTCACTGGTTTTGCTTCTCTAGAGAACCCAGCCTAAAGCAGTAGTGATGCTACTTAATGGATAAAATTAAAGATCACACTGATACAGAAAAAATTTTAAGAATTAGAAAACAAAATGGTAGAAGTTGTCAGTATTTTGGAGAGAATACCCTAAAACCTTAGAGATATAATGTTTATATTTCCAGATCTATAAAGAAGAACTATAATCTGGAAGGCAAAATGGGTAAATAAATACCAAAAGTTCATTTAGCTTTACTGGAATTTTAAAGCCAAATTCATCCAGTAATACTAAGAAAGACAAGTATGGACAGACAGACTTGGGATCTGTACAGAAGATCCCAATCTCCTATATTGTATTTTATTTATACTGAGAAACCCCAGGAAGCAGATTTCCCTAGCATGTTCTTGCATCTACTTGATTTGAAATCTTTCTAAAAGAAAAAAAATTGAAGCAGTTGTACAGCTTGACAGGCATAAGCAGGTTATACTCTGCTACTCACATTATCTGTAAGATTGTCATTTTTTTTGTCTTTCCACTTGGCATTCACAATGTACAGTACCAATTATTTAGTTGTGGAGAAATTCTTGTGTTGTTTTGAAATGAGTTGTAATCAGTTATAAAATATGACATGCATGTAATTTAATGTCCAAAGACATTAGAGCTCTTGGATATGTTTTTGATTTGTAGTGGTGATAGAGACAAGATGAGAACTTAATTTAGTTCTCATCCCTCTGAAAGGTGTCAACCTTTGTTCTTGCATTAAAATATTGTCTTCTTTCTAAACTTTCTCTGTGGATTAATATTAGGAAAAAAATAACATTGCCCAAAGTCTGACCTGTTATTTCATTATGTATATCGTTGATTTAGTGGACAGAATGTTAGATTGGGGTAGCACCCACCACAGGGTCTGACCCAGCACGTTTATAGGTACAGCATATGAAGGCAGATCTTAAGGGTCAGTCACTGGGCTTGAAAATGACTGTTGGTTAAAGAGCATAGCATCTTGATCAAGTGTCTTCTATGTAAAAAATTCAGATGTAAAGGGAGGCTCGTCTGACCCAATGTAAGGAATTTGTGCTGACAGGCGACTATCGTATCTCAGTGCCTCGTGCATATGAGATAGACTGACACAATAACCACAACAATGGACTCAAGCATACCAACTATCATGAAGATGGTCCAAGACTGGAAAATGTTTCGTTCTGTTATAAATGAGGTGCTTTAGGTGAAAGAGTTAGTGACTCTTTCTCAAGTCTTCTGACTTCAGCTTCTAGACTCCTTCACATTCCCAACTTCTTCTGCATCTGTGTAAGCTCTGACTCTTATAATAAGTCAATTTTTCCTATAATACTCATAATAGCTTGGCTTCCAAAATTGAATTCTGACTGATAAATATGTGGGGTGGAGGGATGATAAAATTTATTTCTTAAATAATTCAGGCAGCTCTATGGAGGATGTATAAGAATGGGATATGAGTTTAATCTAGAAGATCACTTATTGCAAGGAGACAGAGGGAAGTGGACAGGTTCAATACATATTTTGGAGGTAAAATCAACAGGACTTGATGAAATTTTAAAATACTTTGAGATGCCTTATACAATCTAAATTTCTGGATGTCTTTAAAAAATTGGAAGTTCTGACCATATTGGCCTATAATGAGTTGAGTGGTAGCTTCGCCTCCATTGGAACAGGTAGCCTCTGGTTCTTCATAGTCCCCATTGCTCCCCATTATCTTATGTATTCCTGATTTTATCGCTTCACAATATACGTCTGGTTCGTCCAGTGAGCCCTGTTAGGTAATTAATAAACAACAACCTTTTTTTTTTGCAATGTTATTGTTATTATTAAAAAGTTTCACGGAGGAATGGAAAGATATTGGGCTTTGAGCCAGAATCGATGAGTACAATGAATGTATTACTAATTAGCCCGGTCACATGGACCTTGACGGAAGGACAGGCTTTCTGAATCTCCTGATCTGTAACAATGAGGATGAAAACATCTGTTCGGCCTCCTCCACAGAGCAGTTGTAAGGATCAAGTGGAGGAAATAGCCCTCCCTCTTTGGCTCTACTATTGGGTACAGCCTGCACCTGACTTTATTCTGCCTTCAATTTTAACTTCTCACGTAGTTAATACGGTGTTCTTCTCTATAAGGTCTTTCATTCCTTGAGGACTAGTAATATGCATGATTCATCTTTGCATCTCCAAAAGTTTGAACACAGTGCTTGTCACATGGTGGCACTAAGTAAAATTTTAAGTTAGTTGTGAAATGTTTATAATAAATTTATAAATTGTAAATGGATACAGACAGATAAAAGTATAAAATCACTGTGCCCTGATTCTCTGATTAGCCTGTAATAGGATCGCCTGAGCAATACAGGTCGGTCCACCTTCATTGTGAATCTGCAGACGGGTCTCAATGGTACCAATTAGTTGTTTTAGTTTGTAAATTTCAAGAACTATAACTCAAAATGGCTTAAATCCTACAGGACTGAAAAGCCTACAGGTAGGAAATGGTATATGCATGGCTTGATTGTTGTTATTGCTGTTGTTTGGGGCCATTGAGTAGATGTTCGACTCATAGCAACCCAATGTGATAGAGTAGAACTGCCCCATAGGACTTCCGAGGCTGTAATCTTTACAGGAGCAGATCACCAGGTCTTTTCTCCCACAGAGTCACTGGGTGGGTTCAAACTATCAGTCTTTTGGTTAGCAGCCTAGCACTTAACTATTGCCCCACCTTATGGCTTGATTAGGGGGTACTGCTTTGTTCTTCTCAGATCCTTCTGGCTTGACTCTGCCCTTTGTTGCTGCTTTGTCCTTAAACTTGATTGGTTGTGAAATGGATGTTCATAAAAATGCTGTAGCAGTTTTAGGCTTCACATCTCTGTCCCAGAATTCCCAGCAAATATCCTGAGGTTTGTATTGATTGGACGTATAGAGCTTGGCTAAGGCCATGTGGTGACACAAACGTTAAGCATTTGACTACTAGCTGAAAGGTTGGTGATTGGAACCCACCCAGAGGTGCCTTGGCAGACAGGCCTGGAGATCTGCCTCCAAAAGGTCACAGCCTCGAAAACTATCGAGCAGTTCTACTCTGCACACATGAGTTTGCCATACATTGGAATCAACTCAATGGCAACTAACAACATGTGTTACCCATCAAGGGTACTGCTGGCTTTTGGGATGTGACTTTGTGTGTGTGTGTGTGTCTGTGTCTGTGTCTGTGTAGAACTATATGCATTTAAGCTTGGCGACACTAAATGTCAGCATCACTCTCTAGTGACTGATACTACTAGAAATGCCCCTTTTTGATTGACTCCAAGGGAGAGGCGTCCGTCTGGTTGAGACTAATGAGGATTCATTCCTAAAGCTGACGCAGAATCACAGAGCTGCTACATATTGAAGAAGTGGTAGAAAAACTGCTGAGAATTCAACTACCATATCCAATACACTGTCCGGCACCTGAAACCCCAGAGAGACTGGTGGCCACTTCCATTGTTTAGACACACAACGCAGAGACCAGAAAATACTTCTCTCCTTCCAATTCCATGAAAAATAAAAGATGATAACCATTTATTGCTTTGCTTTATAGCACATTATCTCCTGTAATATTCCCAACAACCCTGCCGGTCAGTATTAATACCTCCTTATCGATGATGAAATTGAGGCTTATAGTATCTTAGTAAATTACCCAAGTTGCAAAGTAAGAAGCTACACCAGGGGTTAGATAGCTTTTTCTCTGAAGGGCCAGATAGTAAATATTTTAGGCTTTGTGGACCATACAGTTGCTGTTGTACCTACTCTGCCATTGTGGTGCCAAAACAGAAGTTGACAATATACAAACAAATGGGTGTGGTCGTGTTCCAACAAAACTATTTATGGTCGCTACGATTTGAATTGCATACGATTTTCACGTGTCACTAAATACTCTTCTTTTGTTTGCTTGGTTTTTTCAACCATTTAAAAATGTAAAAATGATTCTCAGCTCACAGGCAGCAGGCTCGATTTGGCCTGTCGGTCATAGTTTGCTGATCCCTGCCCTATGCTTTACTGCTAACCAGGAAAGTCTCCCTGAACACGAGGATGAGATTGGAGCCTCACACCCTTCTAGAAAGTGCTTTTCACATTCACATTGTCAGTGACCCACAGCCTGGGGTCTGGAGGCTGACAGCAGGGACTTGGAGCTCTTCATGACTCTGCTCCATTGACTCATTCATCTATCTAGATTTAAGGCTTTCACAGTTGCAAAGGCAGGCCCTTGAGTTTCCGGGCCATGTATAATGCCCCAATCCCACCAGTGACATCACCCCAGTATTCTGCTACAGCTGTCCATGAGTCTGCGTTTGTTTAGAAAAGATATTCTTTAGGCCTGATATTGGCCTATTAGCTTTTCTAGCATACGTTCATTTGTTTGTTCTGTTTTTTAACTTTTATTTGGAGCCCAAACGTTAACAAGCTGAATTGAGGAGCAAGGGTTTGATGGCTCCTTTCTTTCCCTTTTTAAGAATGATTCCACAGCCTTTGAAGGCAATCAGGAACCAACACCTGTCATTTAACACCAGCTGAACCTGCTCATCAGGGATCCATCCTGGACCACATTCAGGTCCAGCCTGAGGCAGAGGCAGGCTGGGCAGCTGCCTGGGGAAGAATAAGCAGAATCTAAACAGGTGCCTGGAGGCCTGAATACTTCAAATATTTAACATGGAAGACTTGCCCACAAGTAATTTTAAGCACACATTTATCTTTTCCTTTTGCCTTCAAGCCCATTTTGTCAACACATTTCATCTTCCTTCTGTGACTTTACTGTTCGTTTTTGAAAGGTTTCATGTATTTTTCTTTTTTTTTTTCCTTACGTGGAGAGTCAGTACCTTGTCAACCACTCAGTGTAGTGATTTGTTTTATATATCCAGACTGTTCGAGTATGAATGGATGAAAATATGTCTCCAAATTAAGACAAAAAAAGAAAAAGGACACAGCCTGCCATCAGTCTGTTCCTTAAAAAAATTCTCAGCACAATTATACAAGATGTACAACAATTTCGTCTCTAAGATTTAATTTTTAATTTGGTTCTGAATTCAAGTAGTAGGACCAGGACTTAGAGACAAGAACCAAGGAGCCTACTGGCTTCAATACATGGTTGCATGGATGCATTTGTGATCGGTGGGTGTACTGGGCAACTTTTGTCTCCTAAATGCAATTTAAAATGAGACTGGGTATCTAAGATGCTTGATAATGTTAGCTGCTGTTGGGTTGCTCTCTGACTCATGGAGACCCCACACACAATTAAAGTAAATGCTCCCTGCTCCCGCTTCATCCCCATGATTGGTTGCCAGTTGAACCATTGTGAGCCAGAGTTTTCAGTAGCTGATTTTTGGAAATAGATCTCAAGGTCTTTCTTCCTACTCCTTCTTAGTCTGGAAGCTCCACTGAACCCTGTCCAGCATCATAGCAACACACAAGCCTCCACTGACAGATAGATGGTCACTGTGCATGACGTACTCCATGTGTGTCAGAGTAGAACCATGCTCCATAGTGTTTCAGTGGCTCATTTTTTGGAAGTAGATCTCCAGACCTTTCTTCCTAGGATCCTCTGGATGGCCTCGAGTCTTCAAGCTTTAGGTTAGCAGCTAGGTGCATTAACCATTTGCACTACCCCGGGATTCCTATGTGAAATGTACCTTCCCCCAAATAATACACCTATGTGATTTGGAATGCAAAGTATGATGGCTGGGTTCAGCTTAAACCTGGTTGTGGCAGTATTTGGAGAAAGAGCTTACTGAGTAGTCTGTCCTGAGAAGATATTCATAAGGAAGAAGATCAGGAAGTATTATATGCATCCTAAAAACAGTCATTGATTGTAGATACTGTTCTGCTTTTTCAACTGAAGAAATTGAAGCTAAGGATGGTTAAGTGCCCAAGAGCATCTGGCCAGTAAGTGGTTTGGCCAAGATTTGGAGAGGCAGCCTCATGTACATTGCAGGGACGATCATATACTCCAACCATACTGCTTGGATCCAACCTCTGCTGACTTTGTGATCTCAGGCATGTTGCCCAACCTCTTTGTGCCTCAGTTGCTTCACTGTAAAATGGGTTTATGAAGAGTAGCTCTCTCTCACTTGAGTTACTGTAAGGATTAAACTAGTTAATATTTGTCCAGTGCTTAGAGCAGTGCCTAGCAAATAACTAGTACCATACAAAGGTTTCCTAAATAAGATAAATTTTACGTGGGAGCGCTAAGTCCTTCTGACTCCAGAGTCTGCTATCTTTATAGTACCATTTCTGACTCTTGGGATGCAGCTACAAGCACTAGGTTTCTTCATCCTTTCTTCTCTCTTCCACCAGCTGTAGACTTTTGAGGTCAGAAGTGTGGTACGGGAGATAGGGCGGAAGTGAGAAAACATTATAATCATCCATTGGCAGGGTAGCCACTGTGCTCATCTTTTCCAAAAAAGGTACAGTTCAGGTTTGTTTTCAAAGCGAGCCTTCTTTCAGATAAGCTTATTATTATTCCAGGAAAAAGCAAGAAACAAACACAAACGCGAGCAAACAAATAAACAACAAAGACCCTCTCCTCTGGCTTGTTGATGTATTCCTTCTCATTTAGAATGAAGATTTCTGTCATCCTCCAATTGATTTTTTTGGATAAAACAGTTGAGCTCATATAAACAAGTCTGAGCCTCCTTCCGAGAGGATGTATCACTCAAGGTATCACTGGAGGGTAGAAGTTCAATCATTTAGCATCTTTTAGTCAAGAATTGAATAAACTCATGGTAATTTATTTTATTTTAAATACGTTTAAATGAATGCAGACTTCCTAACCATTCAGGCATGGTGAATATTACTGTGATGGTTTGGGATATATCTAGAATTATTTTACACCATAGGGCACAATTTTATATTTGGTTATAAAAAGTCTGACGGGAAATAGACTCATTTTATCAACTGAACATAGGAACTGTCAAATAAATACCAGTTTGATCTGGTTAGTTATTTATAACCTCTAAGAAAATAGATAAATCAGCTTAGCCGATATCTCCCTGGAGTCTAGAAATGCTGTTTTTTACATTAAAGAAACAAAAATGTGTTTATCAACACCCCAGAGTGCAAATAAATTTTATGATTAATTTTTCACTAACAGCTAATTCATACTACTCACTGAGTCCAATTTAAATCAATCTGTACACAGCATCTAGTTGCTGGGTTGATGTTTTAGCACATGATGGTAAATATTTAAGAACTGGAAAGGTAGCTAGGGCTGTATATGTTTTATTTCATCCCTTTCAAGGGCATGTTGTTGCTGTTGGGTGCCTTCAGTTGATTCCATCCACAGTGACCCTGTAGAACAGAGAAAACCCTGCCTCATAGGGTTTCCTCGGCTGTGAACTTTACAGGAGAAGATTGCCAGGTCTTTTCTCCCACAGAGCCACTGATGGGTTCAAACCTCCAACTTTTTGGTTAGCAGCCAAGTGCTTTAACCATTACACCACCAGGGCTTCTCTTTTAAGGGAGTAATACTTTATTAAGGTAGAGTGTCTTCACTCTGTTGTTATTATTTAAAGTTTTAAATTATATTGTTTTCTAAAGTCTATTTTTTGGTGTTTGCCTCAAAGAAACCATAACAAATGTAATAAAAAATTTTAAAAGATATATGAAAAAAAATTTTTTAGCGAAAAATCCAAGTCTCCAGTTTCAGCTTCATAAATAAATAAATTTTAAATTTCACTATTTTTCTGTTATCTTCTGGAAAAGTTCAATTGCTCTGGTATTTATGCTGTTTGACTGCTTGGTTGGGTTCCTCAGCTTACAAATCTTTGATACCTTAACTTTTCTCTGAATAATACAGAGTAATTGTAGAATAAATTATGCGTATCTCATGATGTTGCTGCCAAAATTAAATCAAATTAAATTGTACACAGAAATCACATGGAAAAGTGCGTGGCACATACTAAACGGAAAGGAGCCCTGGTGGCGCAGTGGTTAAAGCACTCAGCTGCGAACAGAAAGGTCAACAGTTCGAATCCACCAGCCACTCAACAGAACGATGTAGCAGTTTGGTACTGCAAAGATTTAAAAAAAAAAAAAAAAAAACCCGCTACCATGAGTCGATTCTGACTCACAGCGACCCAATAGGTCAAAATAGAACTTCCCCTAGGGCTTCCAAGGAGCCGCTGGTGGATTCGAACTGAATCGTTTGTTTAGTAGCTGAGCTTTTAACCACTGCACCGCCAGGGCTCCGCCTGCAAAGATTACAGCCTTGGAAATCCTATGGGGCAATTCTACTCTGTCCTATAGGGTCGCTATCAGTCGGGATCGACTTGACAGCAGTAGGTTTGGTTGGGATTTATATATTAAACACTCAATACCTTTAGACATTCTTGTTAATAATAAAATGAAAAATATATATAAAAACCTTGGTGGCATAGTGGTTAAGAGCTACAGCTGCTAACCAAAAGGTCGGCAGTTTGAATCTACCAGGCGATCCTTGGAAACACTATGGTGCAGTTCTACTCTGTACTATAGGGTCGCCATGAGTCGGAAACGACTCGATGGCAACAGGTTTGGTTTGGGTTTTTTTCTGGTATGTAAAAACACCTC
The DNA here is from genome assembly GCF_000243295.1 of Trichechus manatus latirostris. Classification (NCBI taxonomy): domain Eukaryota; kingdom Metazoa; phylum Chordata; class Mammalia; order Sirenia; family Trichechidae; genus Trichechus; species Trichechus manatus. Next base: position 4,177,419 of record NW_004444083.1, on the reverse strand, counting down.
CCAGTCACAAAGTGGGGCTTCGAGAAATTGCTGTTTCCTCCTCCTCCATATTATTATTATTTGACAAGGTAAAGTATATTTTTTGTTTTGAAACTGTACTTCCATGAGAATAATATGTATATTTTGTTTTATTTCTAATTCCTACACATAATAAATAAGACCCTCCTGGGGAAAGAGGTTGATTAATTGATGCCTACATTCAGCAAACGACAATGAACTTCTCCTCTGTGACAAAGACTATGCTCCAGGTTCATGATAACAACAACAACAAAAAACAAAAGGGATAATGCAGACAAAAATCGAAGACTCAAGGAATAACTAGTCTAAAGGACTAATGGACCACAGGAACCACAGTCTCCACTAGCCCGAGGCCAGAAGACCTAGATGGAGCCTGGCTAACACTATCAACTGCTTTGACCAGGATCACAATAGAAGGTGCCAGTTAGAGTGGGAAAAAAGATGTAGAGAGAAATTCAAATTCATTAATGAAAAAAAAAAGGATTTACTGGTCTGAGAGAGACTGGAGGAACCCCTGAGACTATGGTCCTTAGAAACCATTCTAACTTGGAACTGAAGCCACTCCTGGAAATCACCTTTCAGCCAAATAATAGGCAAAACCCAAAAAACAAACCTGTTGCCATTGAGGGCAATATCTGCCCGAAAGCAAAGATGAGAAAGCAGGAAGGGGCAGGACCACCAGACGAATGGAAACGGGGAACTCAGAGTGATCATGGGGATAGCGCTGACACATTGCGGGGATCACATCCAATGTAGTGGAACAGTTTATGTATAAACTATTGAATGGGAAACTAATTTGCCCTGTAAACTTTCACCTAAAACATAATTTTAAAAAAAATTAAAAAGGATAATGTGTCAACTCTTTATCTGAGTCCATGAACTTCACCTCTTGGAAGGGAACAGGCACAGAATGGTTTTGCAACTTCACCATTCATGGGTGAAGTGATATAATTGAAGCATTAGATAAAGTTTTATAGAACCCAGAGATTAGTGAGTTTTTAAGTCGATGCCAATGTTTCTTAAGCACACCACCAATATAATTTAATTAACATCCATGTATTGACTGCATATTTATACAGTGAAATCTGTGAGAGCTGGAACTCTAAGGCACTGCTTTGTTTTTCCAAGTCCCACAAATTTTCTGCCTTTGACAGGGTGCAGTCTTACCACTTTTCTATCCTTCTCTATTAGTGGAAAATATTTGAGTTTTCCTTCTCTGACAGGTTTCCACCTTACACAGGTTCCAACTTTCCCAGGTTTTATTGTAACTAATTTAGTAAGATGTGGGGTGTATGTTCCCTGCCTTTGGGGTCCTAATGATCTAGTAATTGAAACAAGGCACACGCACACACACACACACACACACAGTAAAACTATATAGTATTAAAAGTGAAATAATAATGAAAACCAACAAGCTAAGTTAATGTCAAATGGCAATGACATTTGCCTACTGTAAATATTTTATATAAGTGGGATCATACAATATTTGTCCTTTTGTGACTGACTTATTTCTCTCAGCATACCATTTTCACATATGACTCAAGAAGAGCTGCCTTCTCAAAGTACAGTCAACCTTAATAACATGGATGGAGTCAAGTTTTTAGGACCTTCATTTGCTGATGTGGCGTGACTAAAAATGAGAAGAAATAGCTGCAAGTGTCCATTAATAATTATTGTTTTTGTTGTTGTTAGGTGCCACCAAGACATTTCCGATTCATAGCTACCCCATGTACAACAGAGCGAAATAATGCCCTGTCCTGTGCCACCCTCACAATTGTTGCTATGTTTCAGCCCACGGTTGTATCCACTGTGTCAATTCATCTCGTTGAGGGTCCGCCTCTTTTTCAATGACCCTCTACCCTCATAATAATAAGGGTGTGGAATGTACAAACTATGAATCTAGGAAAATTGGAAATCATCAAAAATGAAATGGAATGCATAAACATCAGTATCCTAGGCATTAGTGAGCTGAAATGGACTGGTATTGGCCATTTTGAATTGGACAGTCATATGGTCTGTTATGCTGGGAATGACAACTTGAAGAGGAATGAAGTTGTGTTCATTATCAAAAAGAACATTTCAAGATCTATCCTGAAGTAAACCCTGTCAATCATAGGAAAATACCCATATGCCTACAAGGAAAACCAGTTAATATGATTATTATACAAATTTTTGCTCTACCACTAAGGCCAAAGATGAAGACACCGAGGATTTTTACCAACTTCTGCAGTATGAAATTGATCAAATATGCAATCAAGATGCATTGATAATTACTGGTGAATGGAATGAGAAAGTTGGAAACAAAGAAGAAGGATCAATAGTTGGAAAATATGGCCTTGGTGATAGAAGCAATGCCAGAGATTGCATGACAGAATTTTGCAAGATCAGTGACTTCTTCATTGCAAATACCATTTTTCAACAACATGAATGGCAACTACACACGTGGACCTCTCCAGATGGAATACACAGGATTAAATTGAATATATCTGTGGAAAGAGATAATAGAAAAGCTCAATATCATCAATCAGAACAAGGCCAGGGGCCAACTATGGAACAAATCATCAATTGCTTATATGCAAGTTCAAGTTGAAGCTGAAGAAAATTAGAACAAGATCACAAGAGCCAAAGTACAACCTTGAGTATATCCCATCTGAATTTAGAGACCATCTGAAGAACAGATTTGACATACCGAACACTAATGACTGAAGACCAGACGAGTTGTGGAATGACATCAAGGACATCATACACAAAGAAAGCAAGGGGTTGTTAAAAAGACAACAAAGAAAGAAAAGACCAAAGTGGATGTCAGAAGAAACTCTGAAGCTTGCTGCTGAATGTAGAATAGCTAAAGCAAAAGGAAGAATTGATGAAATAAAAGAGCTGAACAGAAGATTTCAAAGACAAAGTAAGGTGTTTTAATGAAACGTGCAAAGACCTGGAGTTGGAAAACCAAAAGGGAAGAACACGTTCGGCATTTCTGAAGCTGAAAGAACTGAAGAAAAATTTCAAGCCTTTAGTTGCAATATTGAAGAATTCTACGGGGAAAATATTAAATGATGCGGGAAGCATCAAAAGAAGATGGAAGGAATACACAGAGTCACTGGACAGAAAAGAATTGGTCAACATTCATCCATTTCAGGAGATAGTATATGAACCAATGGTACTGAAGGAAGAAGCCCAAGCTGCACTGAAGATGTTGGTGAAACACAAGGCTCCAGGATTTAACAGAATACCAATTGAGATGCTTCGACAAAGGGATGCAGCACTGGAAATGTTCAACTGTCTACACCAAGGAACTTGGAAGATAGCTACCTGGCCAACTGACTGGAAGAGATCCATATCTGTGCCCATTCCCAAGAAAGGTGATCCAACAGAATGCAGAAATTATTGAACAACATCATTAATATCACACACAAATAAAATTATGCTGAAGATCATTCAAAAGTGGTTGCAGCAATACGTCAACAGGGAACTGCCAGAAGTTCAAGCTGGATTCAGAAGAGGACATGGAACGAGGGATATCATTGCTGGTGTCAGATGGATCTTGGCTGAAGGCAGAGAACACCTGAAAGACGTTTACCTGTGTTTTATTGACTATACAAAGGCATTTGACTGTGTGGATCATAACAAATTATGGATAGCTTTGCAAAGAATGGGAATTCCAGAATACTTAATTATGTTCATGAGGAACCTGTACATAGACCAGAAGGCAGTCGTTTGAACACAATAAGGGGATACTGGGTAATGTAAAGCCAGGAAAGGTGTGCATCAGGGTTGTCTCCTTTCACCCTACTTATTCAATCTGTATGCTGAGCAAATAATGTGAGAAGCTGGACTACATGAAGAAGAATAGGGCATTAGGATTGGAGGAAGACTCATTAACAACCTCCTATATTCAGATAACACAACCTTGCTTGCTGAAACTGAAGAGGACTTGAAGCACTTACTGATGAAGATCAAATACTACAGCCTTCAGTATGGATTATACCTCAAAATAAAGAAAACAAAAATCCTCACAACTGGACCAATAAGCAACATCATGATAAACAGGGAAAAGATTGAAGATGTCAAGGATTTCATTTTACTTGGATCCACAATCAACACCCGTGGAAGCAGCAGTCAAGAAATCAAACACACATTGCACTGGGCAAATCTGCTGCAAAAGACCTTTTAAAAGTATTAAAAAGCAGAGATGTCACTTTGAAGACTAAAGTGCACCTGACCCAAGCCATGGTGTTTTCAATCACCTCATATGCATGCAAAGGTTGGACAATGACTAAGGAAGACTAAAGAAGAATTGACGCCTTTGAATTATGGTGTTGATGAAGAATATTGAGTATACCATGGACTGCCAAAAGAACGAACAAATCTGCCTTGGAACAAGTACAACCAGAATGCTCCTTAGAAGCAAGGATGAGGAGACTATGTCTCACATACTTTGGACATATTATCAGGAGGGATCAGTCCCTGGAGAAGGACTGCTTGGTTAAGTAGAGGGTCAGAGAAAAAGAAGGCAGCCCTCAAGGAGATGGATTGACATAGTGGCTACAACAATGTGTTCAAGCATAACAACAATTGTGAGGAAGGCACAGGACCGGGCAGTGTTTTGTTCTGTTGTATACGGGGTCGCTGTGAGTCGGAACCAACTTAACAACACCTAACAACAACAATAACAAATATATATACATATATATATATACATACATACACATATATACATATATATACATATACATTTATATACACACACACATACACTCACCACTCACCACAATAAAAAAATACAATGAAATTGAATTTCAAAGTAGGGAGAAATCAATTAGGGTAGAATTTTCTGGAAAGATTTTGTGGTAGAAGAACGGACATGAGTTGGAGCTTGACAAATAGATGGGATTTAGACATGGAGAGGTCACAGAAGGGGGATTTTCTATATTTGTGCAGTTTTTAGACTTGCAAAGACAAAGATATGAGAAGTGCAAATGGAGAGGTATAGATGGCAAGTGTTGCTTCTTGGCTACACTAAGGAAGCTTTTTTGGGAGACTCAAGGGAGATGAGGCTGGATTTTGAGGTTCCTTGAGTGCAACATTAGGGATTTTCTCCTAAGTGTAGGAGAGTTATAGTATCTCACACAAATTAAATATTCAATAAATAATTGAAAATGAAAGACTGTGTGGATGCATGGAGTCGCGCTGTCATGAAACATATTTTGAATATGTAAAGTACTGAAATAGGGATTTCCATTAGGAATTAGGAATTTAGCTAACCACCCAATAGAAAACAAAGAACATCCAAAAGTACTTAATTATATGCAGTTGCAAAATCATACTCAATCACCTTATTCGAGTAAACCACTGTAAATCAAAATGGCTAAATTAGAGGAGGCAAGTTTAAAACCATTGGTATAATAAATCCTGGTTACCACCAGTCTTTTGTCTCAGATCTCTTGTAAGTACTGTGGAAGCAGGAGGAACACATTGGACCCAGTATCACAAGTCCTTTTTTTCTGATTTTTAGTTACTGCATAGCTGGCTAATAGCATTAAGATAATGTCAGACAGGGAAATGATTCCACCCCAGATCCCACCGTCCTGATATACAACTGTTTCCTGTTCTTCTATTTCCCTTAAAGGCTTTATCTATGTGTTAACTCTTTTTTTAAAAAGATTTCATGGTTAAACACCTGCAATATTGTAGTCTTTATTTTCACTAAATCCATTGCATATATTTGTTTATGTTGCTGCAGTAGTCATAATTACTATTTTAATGGCTGGCTAATATTTTTTTGGTTAATTTCCCATAATTTACTATTCTTCTATTGTTGCATATTTAGGTTGTTTTCATTTTTACACTGTAGAGTTAATACTAAAATTAATAACTAATGCATATAGTTGTGTTGCTCTTTTTACTTATTTCTTTAGGATAAATTCCCAGAAGAGAAATTACTGGGTCAAAAGGTATAAAGATTTTTATAGCTTTTCAGACAGGTTGCCAAATTGCTTTCTGAAAGGATTTGACTACATCAATTTATAATGCCCCGGGTGCCTTTCCTGATAATAATATGTGTATTTCCACTCACTTACTTCCCTGTACTATCCATTACAGAATCTTCGGTTACTACCCAAGCTGTATATCATGCGAATCATTCTTATTTCATCTCTACCTTCCCAAAGATAAAGGTGTCTCTTTGTGTTGCTTTAATAATATTAAGGAACTTCTCTTCTCACACTAACATCTTGCAGAATCACTAATGTCTAGGCTTTTCCCTACAGCAAGCAGTGGATATTTGGGGCTCTTGCCTCATTAAGGGAAATTTTTGAAGACATTTTGCAGAGGAAACGACACTGAATCAAGGCAGAATCAGTGGCGCCGAATATCTGTTTAGTCAACTCTCTCTGATCTCCCAATGATGTTAGAATCCAGTCTAATACTTTGTCCCTCCTTCCGATGAGTTATTTATATATTTGTGATTATGTATGATTTTTCTCCACCCTCTCCAGTTCAGGAAGGCATTCATTGTTGTGGTGTTTCCTCTTCAAACTCTTTAGGTATAAGGGTCATAAGAGCTTTGGTTTGGAGCAAGATTTGGCCTCAAAGCTTAATGCTGCAATTGACAATCTGCAGGTCTGTGGGCCGTAATCCGACTCCTCTGAGCTTCAGACTCTTCATTCATGAAATGAAGATGGTACAAATGCCTACCATCTCCTCCTGTAAAGCCTACATGAGATAACACGTTCAGATGTTTAGCAGGGCTTAAACATGGTAAGATGCCCTGGTGGCGTAGTGGTTAAAGCTCTCAGCTGCTAACTGAAAGGTCAGTAGTTTGAATCCACCAACGGCTCCACGGGAGAGAAATATGGCAGTCTGCTTCTGTAAAGATTACTGTCTTGGAAACTCTATGGGGCAGTTCTACTCTGTCCTATAGGGTTGCTATGAGTCAGAATCGACTTGATGGCCATGGGTTAATCTTTACAGAAGCAGATTGACGGTTCTTTCTCCTGTTCTCCTGTGTAGTGCCTGGTGGCTTCTTCAAACCTTTCAATTAGCAGCAGAGCACTTAACCACTCCCCAACCAGGGCTTCTTAGAAGACATTACCAGTTGCCAATGAGTCGATTCTGACTCAAAGGCAACCCATTGTGTGTCAGAGTAGAACTGTGCTCCATAGGGTTTTCAGTGGCTGATTTTCCAAAAGTACATCACCAGGCCTTTCTTCCAGAGCCTCTGGGTGAAACTGAACCTCCAACCTTTTCTTAGCAGCAAAGTATGTTAACCATTTGCTCCATCCAGAGACTCTGTGTGAAGACAAGGATCTGAAAGTCTATGTGGGAAAAAAAAACAAAGACAAAAACCCGTTGCTGTCATGTAGATTTTGACTCATAGTGACCATATAGGATAGGGTAGAACTGCCCCAAAGAATTTCCAAGGAGCGCCTAGTGGATTTGAATTGCTGACCTTTTGGTTAAGCAGCCGTAGCTTTCAACCACTAAACCACCAGGGTTTCCTCTATGTAAAAGGACAGGCTTAAAGACCAGGCTTGGAAGATAACCAATACACTTACTTCCAACCCTAAAATCCAAGGTTGACTCCACCAAGAGATTCTGACCATTAGCTTAAATTGCAAGTTGAGAGAATATGAATGCATAAATATACAGTCACCTATCGTTCTCATGCAAATTAGTATTCAAGATGAATACTAAGTTTTAAAATAGAGTTTTCTTTAGAATGAACATAATCAAATGGTTAACAGAGAGTTCCAATAATTTTGGCATCATCATTTCCTAGGTTTGTTTTCTTGTTTGTTTAATGATCCAGGAAACTGAGACACATATGATTTGAATTTTTACTCTGAGCTTTATAAACATGGATGCTCAGCCTTCACAAGTTCTAAGATAACAGAGCTGGGGTGGGGGTTGGAGGTGAGGCATTATACCTGACACAAAGAAAACCTTCTAATTATATCTGATCAGAACCAGATTTTGTTTTGAATTCCAATGTCACATCTAGTGGTTGGCATTGAGGAATCTTCACAGAGGCACAAAATATTTCCTTATTACTCATTCTGGCTGCCTCATTCATGTCACTGTGACCTTGCAGAGAACATAACGTCCTTAGAGACTTTAAAATCATGTTCTAGGTGAACTTCATAAAGAACATTAAGGCTATAACTTTATCCTACATAAAGGACTGTGGATTTACTGAAAGATATACAAAAGCAAAGATCTTTTTCTTTTTGTAGTTTGGATGAAGGTATGCAGTATGTTTGGGGACTCTACTGTTTTTTTCAAAATCACTAGATTGATAGAATCAGCAACTTAGTGCTAATAAACAGGAACAGCTCAGTATCTTTTAAATAACTGTTTTAATTTGGGACACAAAGACAATGTGGAGAATCAAACAGAAAGTTGACAAGCAAGACCCTTCATTTCAAGTTTGACTTGAGTCACTGTTGTCATTTGTCCTCAAGTTGATCCTGACTCATAGTGGCCCGTGTGACAGAGTAGAACTTCCTAATGGTTTTTTTTTTTTTTGGTTGTAATCTTAAGAAAGCAGAATGCCAGGTCTTTCTCCTTGCTCTCACGGAGCCACTGGGTGGGTTTGAACCTCCAACCTTTCAATTAGGAGCTGAGCACTTAACCATTGTGCCAAGAGGGCTCCACCTTTGTCACTAGGCGGTATTCTTTCTCACAAAATAAATAAATAAATAAACAAGTAAGTATGACTTGTCAGAAAGAGCCTTACTTTCCATCTCCGTAATCAAGGAAATTTCTGTGAAACAGGTTATTGTCTTTCTCTAGTTCAAAAAATAAACATTGTGTTAGATATCTATTTGGTTGCAAGTTTTGAACAGTTGCTGGTAATTGAGCAAAAAACCACAGACCTATTCTCAAGACGTTTACAGACTCAACTAGAATACAATGCAAGAGGCACCCTAATTACGTTTGTGTGAGGAATCATGTAAGCATAGAAAAATTTCAAGTAAAATAAATTTAGCTAAAATATTTAGAAATTTCTGTATAAGTAGTTCTAAGATTAAGATACGGCCACACATTGCTATAATTAAATACTTAACGTCCATGCTATGGGACCATGTATAAGGTCTTGCCAAGACTTTATTTGCTAAGGTGTAGCATTTGGAGGGAGCCCTGGTGGTGCAGTAGTTGGGAGCTAGGCTGTTAACTAAAAGGTCAACACTTCAAATCCACCAGCTGCTCCTTGGAAACCCTATGGGGCAGTTTTACTCTGTCCTATAGAGTCTCTATGAGTTGGAATTGACTCAATGGCAACAGGTTTGGTTAGGTTTTTTTGTTTGGTTTTTTTTAGCATTTGGAAGAAAATTGTGATCTCAATCACGCCCCATTCATATGGGTTTGACTGCTTGAGAATCTCTATAGACTGTCAAGCCCGTATGAATGAGGCGTGATTGAGATCACATTTTTCTTCCAAATGCTACATCCTAGCAAATATGAATTAAAACAAGTTTTATGTTCTTTTTAGAAGAATTACACCTACATTTCTCAGACATGAAAGCTTGATTAGGAATTTGGAACTGTTTACCCTTGGAATTTTTTGTATGTGTATGAAAATGGATCATTCAAACCAAGCTAACATTTTAACCATGCACCTCCTCTTTCCAACTCTCTGAAGTTAGATGACAAAGAATAAAGGCAATCACATATTTCCTCAAATTGTAGGCAAACAGTCTGGAATGTCTGATGACTACTTGACAAGGAATTTTGCCTTGCAGCTTTTTCTTAGTAAGCTGCTCATGAAAATATTGAAATTGCTGGTTTGAGAAATGCTTCAGTTGGTTTTATTTAATCTTTTTTTTTTTTAATTGAATACTCATGGTTTTAGTTTAAATAAGAAAAGCCCAGCACAATTATGATTTATTTTCATACCCATTTTCCTCAGTAGTTAGATTATCAATCTCTTTGTGGAGCTTTTAGTTGGATACAGATACAGAAAAAAATAAAAAAAATAAGACAGGGCCAAAGAGCTTTTGGAAACACTATTTTTATGGGGATGAAGTATAATGCTTGGACACAGTTGAAGAAAAGAGTAATCGTGTTCAGTATGATGCTCTGAATTTGTAACTATATGAACTTTATGAACTATATAACTAGCCAAATGCAGAATTAAAAATAAAAATCAGATGAAAATTTATTCAAAGAAATCTTACTAAGCCTTTGGGTAATAACTGGATTTTTTTTCCCTTTCTTGTTCATCTAAGCATGCGTTACGTAATTGTAACAATTATTATTTATTGCTTGTCTTTTTGCGTGTACTATCTCATTTAAGTCTCACAAACACCCTATGCTGTGTGCATTTGTGTTAATGAAAAGAAGGCTGACTGCTATAACAGAGAGCCTTCATAATTCAGGAAGTTAAAAAACTGGATTTTTCCCCCTCATTCACATAAAGCCCAGTTAGCGATAACTCAGAGCAGGGGAGGGTGTTTGCTTTATATAGTCATTCAGTGACTCGGACTGAGGGAAACACTACCATATACAACATGTGGCTTCCAATGGTCACCATGAGGGACACAATCTACCCATCAAATGGAGGAAGAGAGGGGTGGAGAATTGCATGGAAAAATTATATTGACCAGGCTTGGTAGTGACATACATCACAGAGCTCAGTCACATAACCATATCTTACTGCACAGAAGCCTGGGAAATGTTATCTGGCTCTGTACTCAAGAGGAATGGAAGCCAGTAGATTTGGTGGGTAGCTAGCCAGTCTTTGCCCCAGTGTAATTATTTATTTTACAGCTGAAGAAACTAAGTCTTAAAAAGATTTCAGCTATAGTGCACAGCGGGCTATAAGGTACATCTACAAGAAATTCTCATTTTTAGATGTTTAGTTCTGAATAGCTCAGTAGATAAACTGCAAAAGCCATTGAAACACTGTGTTCTCAATTAAAAAGTCTATGCTTCCTGATATAATGCATATTTTGGATATAATCAAATGCTCGATGAATATTTTAAGAAGTTTTTCAAGTAAACTTTACTTTTATTTGGCAGTAGGTTAAATCCTTGTAGGGTTTCAGGAGGCACATATGTGAAAAACTAAGTGAGTGATATGACTAAATACTTAAAATGATCTTGGTGAAATAATGAGCTCTATTCAGAACATCTGGAGTTTTGGGGCGGGGTGCAAACAGTTAACGTGCTGCACTTCTAATTGTAAGTTTGAAGGTTTGAGTCCCCCCAAAGGCACCTTGGAAGAAAGGTCTGGCAATCTATTTCTGAAAAATCAGTCATTGAAAACCCTATGGCACACACTGAAAAACCATTGGAATTGACTCAATGTCATCTGGTTGGTTTGTTTGTTTTCTGGTTATTCAGAACATCTGAAATGGCTGGCACCATGGAGCTGGCAGAAGAAGAAGTCAGAAGGCAATAAAATGGCAACTTGATGTAGTTAAAAGGAGTTCAGTGGCATCCAGAGCTGCACATTGTACGTTTTGTCCATTGCATGTAGTCTTGAGGCTCTACCAGTAAAAATGTCATCTAGTCAATGGACTGTGAACAGCGTGGTCCATCATACACTCTTCCCTGGTAATTTGAATTCAAGAAAAACAAAGATGAAGGATAAATAAATAAAGATGGTTGATCTCAAAGTTTAAGACCTTCAAAGCTTGTCCATTAATTTCTGCTACTTGGATCCTGGGTGAGATCCAAGCTATTGCCCTCTCTGGGCCCAGTTGATATTTAGCTTTTGCTTTGATTCACTGAGGTTCTCCATGTCTTTCTAATATGTCCTTTTTCTCTTTACATTAGCTAGAGTTTCTGTTGCTTTCAATAAAAATAAATAAATAACCATAGTGAAAAATTTCATATATATCAATAGGGTCTTTATATTGCTGAGTCATAATCAACTCAATGGCAATGGGTTTATACACACATATATATGCATATCTTTGGCTTCTTTTGCAAGTGGATATTAAACTACTAAGACTGTTAATTCGATTTGGTGACCTATGAACTAAACTGTGTTTGTTGTTAGGTGTCGTCGAGTTATTTAGGACCCATAGTGACCCCATGTGATACAGTAGAACTGCCTCATGGTTTACTTCACTGTAATCTTTATGGAAGTAGATTGCCAGGTCTTTGTCTTGCAGAGCAGCTGGTTAGGTTCAAACTTCTAACCTTTTGGTTAGCAGCCAAGTGCTTAACCATTGAGACACTAGGGCACCTCATAAAAAACCAAAACCAAGCCTGTTGCCGTCGAGTCGATTCTGACTCATAGTGACCCTGTAAGGCAGAGAAGAACTGCCCCATAGGGTTTCCAAGGAGCAGCTGGTGAATTTGAACCGCCGACTTTTTGATTAGCAGCAGTAGCTCTTAACCATTGCACCACCAGGGCTCCTGGGGCTCCTCATACATATATACGTATATGGTTAATTAAATTTTGTGTGATTCTAAATTTCATTCAGCTTTCAAAATTTTAGGCTTCACATGAGGCAGCCTTATTCAAACGTAAATTTTCCCAGGGAGGGAACACTCTCAGGAGGCCTTGGAAGAAGAACCTAAGCAGATTTTTTACATGCAAACTCTCTGGACCCTGCATTGTATTTTAAAAATGAGTACAGATTTTGTATTCAGCTCTAGGAAATAGCCACGTCTGTTTCGGTGATGTTGTTGCTGTCGTTATTTTTACATGTCTTTGGACAATGCTCGTACTGCAGAATGCATGGAATGTTTATCCTCTGGCATAGAGTACACCCCAGCCCACTGCTATGTCCTCCTCAAGGTACTGATCATATGCTCATGAAGCAAGCCTCACAGCTACCACTAATAATGACCGTTACGGTTTGCCCTATGGTACAGATCATTACCATTATCATTTTGTCATCATCAGTTGTGCCATATTTGGACCATAGTCTCAGCATGTACACTTACTTCATTCTAAAAAATATATATATTACCACTAGAGGTCATCGACATGTTGAAAACAAATTAAACATATGAGTTCATTCATTAAAGAGTGTCTGTTTAGAGAAGGTGTAATTAGAATTGGGGAACCTGTTGTGGCTTTGATTTCAACTCGAGAATGTGAGGTCAAAACTTTTCCAGAATTAAATAGCTATACAAGCTCTGCCCCACATTTCCATATATGTTTAATAGAGCAACCTGGTGACAATATGCTCTGTTTTTGCTTTGCATATCCCAGTTTTCCATAGCTGATATAGGGGATCATTCTGATTCATGATAATTAGCAGCTGATTCGTTGAAGATGGACATGGGGTTGGGATGTCAAGATCTGGTGAAGATACCAAGAAATCTCCAGAGAAAAATAAAAGACAAAAATCCTTCCATTGTGAAAGTCATAGTTTCATCAGATTTGGGGATATGGGCTGGACACCAAGAAAATATTATGATGGGATGGGAAATATTTCTATATACGTAAGTATTTTATAAAAAAAATGGCCAGAAGGCTACTTCCGTGGTCTATCTTCCATGAGTTGCAACCAGGTAAAATGAAAGAATGAATAGTAATTATCTAAGAGCCAGGTTAGATTCTGTTGCAGTTGAGCTTACCCCAAGACCCCAACGGTCAGTAGTTACTGAAGAAAGTAGAGCTAGTGTCTGCTAATAACTATTTTATGGGATATAGCATTACATAAAGATGACCTTTTCATCTCTGCATCTCCAGTCCAAAACTCTCGTATGACTACTTCAAACCTGATATGTTCAAGCAGAGTTTGCACTGCCCTTTTCTCATAATCGCTGCCTGCTGTTTATCTTTGATTTTCATTCTTGGACAATTAAAAAAAAGAAAAGAAACCCATTGTCATCAAGTCAATTCTAATGCATAGCTACCGTAAAGAACAGAGTAGAACTGCCCCATAGGGTTTTCAAGGAGCACCTAGTGGATTTGAACTGCTGACCTGTTGGTTAGCAGCCATAGCTCTTAACCACTACGCCACCAGGGTTTCCTGGTCAATAATACTATTATCCATTTGATCTTGTGATTCCTTGTAGTCTTCTAGACACTTTCCTCCCCTCATCTTCCTACTACATCTCAACAATTATTAAATCTGCTTGATTCTCACCTCTCAATCTCTCTAAGTTCTGCTTTCCATCCAACCTCCATCCACTTCCTTTTCTAGCAATTCTTTGGTTCCAGCAAATAATATGTCTAGCCTAGACTATTGAAAATTGCTTTCAAAGTAGATTTATTGGCCTTGGACTCATCTGTCTACAATCCCTTTTCCATTCTACTCACAGAACAGAATGTTTAAAGTAAATACGATAATGGTAATTTCTACTAAAAAATATCACTACTCCCTATCTTTTATAGTATAAAGTCCATGCTTTTTTATGATAGAATGATCTATTTCTGCCCACCTCTGCAGCCTCATTTGAAGACTCTTCTTCAGTGCCCCCTCCCCATTCATCTGTCAGTTTGTCATACTGCAGGTACTTGTGTGTTGCTGTGCCACCGGTATTCAAATATCAGCAGGGTCACCCATGGAGGATAGGTTTCAGCTGAGCTTCCAGATTATGACAAACTAGGAAGAAGGACCAGGCAGTGTACTTCTGAAAAGAATTAGCCAGTGAAAACCTTATGAATAGCAGTAGAACATTGTCTGATATAGTGCCGGAAGATGAGCCTCTCAGGTTGAAAGGCACTCAAAAGACTACTGGGAAGAGCTGCTTCCTCAAAGAAGAGTCGACCTTAATGACATGGAGTCAAGCTTTCAGGACCTTCATTTATTGATGTAGCACAACTCCAAATGAGAAGAAACAGTTGCAAACACCCATTAATAATCAGAACGTGGAGTATAAAAAGCATGAATCTAGGAAAATTGAAAATCATCAGAAATGAAACGGAACACACAAACATGGATATCCTGGGCATTAGTGAGCTGAAATGGATTTGTATCCACCACTTTGAATCAGACAATCATATGGTCTACTATGCTGGGAATGACAAATTGAAAAGGAATGGCATATGTAAAGACCTGGAGATAGGAAACCAAAAGAGTAGAACATGTTAGACATCTGTTAAGCTGAAAGAACTTAAGAAAATATTCAAGCTTTGAGTTGCAATACTGAAGGATTCTATGGGGAAAATATTAAACAACTCAGGAAGCATCAAAAGAAGATAGAATGAATACACAGAGTCACTATACCAAAAAGAATTGGCCAACGTTCAATCATTTCAGGAGGTAGCATATGACCAGGAACCGATGGTACTGAAGGAAGAAGTCCAAGTTGCACTGAAGGCATTGGCGAAAAATGAGGTTCCAGGAATTGAAGATGTTTCAACAAACGGATGCAACGCTAGAAGTACTCACTCTCTATGCCAAGAAATTTGGAAGACAGATAACTGGCCAACCAACTGGAAGAGATCCACATTTATGCCTATTCCTGATCCAAACAAATGTGGAAATTATTGAACAATATCATTAATATCACATGCAAGAAAAATTTTGCTGAAGATCATTCAAAAGTGGCTGCAGCGCTGTGTCAACAGAGAGCTGCCAGCAATTCAAGCCAGAGTCATACGAGGATGCAGAAACAGCGATATCATTGCTGATGTCAGATGGACATATTGCACTGGGAAAATCTGCTCCAAAAGACCTCTTTATAGTGTTGAAAAGCAAAGATGTCACCTTGAAGACTAAGCCAAGACTGACCCAAGCCATGGTGTTTTCGGTCGCCTCATATGCATGCAAAAGCTGGATGATGAATAAGGAAGACTGAAGAAAAATTGATGCCTTTGAACTGTGGTGTTGGTGAGGAATATTGAATACGTCACGGACTGCCAAAAGAACCAACAAATCTGTCTTGGAAGAAGTACAACCAGAATGCTCCTCGGAAGCAAGGATGGAGAGACTACGTCTTACATGCTTTGGACATGTTATCAGGAGAGATCAGTCCCTAGAGAAGGGCATCATACTTGGTAAAGTAGAGGGTCTTCAAAAAAGAGGAAGACCCTCAATAAGATGGATTGATACAGTGACCACAACAATGGGCTCAAGCATAACAAGGATTGTGAGGATGGCGCAGGATTGGGCAGTGTTTCATTCTGTTGTACATAGAGTCGCTATGAGTCGGAACTGACTCGACAGCACCTAACAACAACAGCTTCAGTGCCCTGACCCTGAGTCATATTCAACCACTGTTTTTAGCGGGGCAGCATATTTTTCATACAGGGATGTCTTAAAACCTTTGGCAAGATAATAGATGGATTTTTGGATAGAAGAAGTGTCTTAAATTTTTTGCTTACTATTTTTGTATATAGGTAGTTCATTAACTTTTCTGCTTCCAGTCAACACCCATAAGTAACATTCTACAATAAGCAACATTTCTCATTATCAACAGCAATGTTATTGATATTGTGGAAAAGGGAAATATATTGGAATTCTGGCATGGGGCCAGGAGGGTTATAACTTGCAACTGAAAAGTTTCCAATGTGTCCTGTCGAAGATCACCAAAGACCACCAGGAACCTTCCTGTATCCAGACACAAGTTGATTTATGTTGCTGCAGTTAGGGCGAATGCAAGCCAAGCAACCTTGGGAATGACTATATAGGCGGAATAAGGAAGAACATTTTATGGGATTCTAAGTATGAATTAGGGAAGCCAGAGCCAATTCTGAATTGGACACTGTCAAGTGGCAAGACTTACTTTGTGACTGGGTATCTTAATAAATGTATCATTGAAGTGGGAGAATTAAAGTCGGGCTAGAGTTCCCTGGATGGGGCAAATGGTTAAACACTCAACTACTAGCTGAAAGGTTGGTGGTTCAAACCCACTCAGAGGCACTTTGGATAACAGGCCTGGCAATCTGCTTCCAAAAGGTCATAGCTTTGAAAACTCTTTGGAGTGGTTCTACTCTGAACATGCAGTGTTGCTGTGAGCTGGCATTCACTCAATGGCAACTAATAACAACAACAGAGTCAGACTCGTAATGGTAAAGAAGCAACCATTTTCGTATTGGTCAGCCAAGGAGAATATTTAGTCATTTTTGTGGTCCTGGCATGGCCTTGTCAATGTCTCAGTTTGAGCACTGTTTATGTTCTGTGGGGAATATTGCAGTCTTGTCATCAAGGCCTGTCTTTACTCTCTCTGATTGTAAGCAAGGCTGACGTTCACTTTTCAGTCCAATGTGTCCCTGACCTCCAACATTCTCTTTGCTTGACTATCTCTGCTAAGGACATATCAAAGCGTTTTTGAGCAGGAAAGTGATGTATCCGGACCATTTAAGAACAAGAACTACAGTTGCCTGGTCAAAGATGTTTTGGAGGAGGATGCTCTGAAGGCAAGGAGAGTCATTAGGAGGTTATTTTAAAAATCTAGCTAAGAAATTGAGGTCTCACCTTAGACAGAGGAGGAAGGGCCTGATGCTCTACTTCTAAAAATCAGCCAATGAAAACCCTAGGGATCACAACCGTCCGATCACAACCAACACTGGGGATGGTGCAAGACCAGACAGCATTTTGTTCCAATGAGTCCTGTCAAAGAGTCAGGAGCCGACTGGATGACAGCTAACAACAGCAACAGCTGAGACAGTGAAATTATAAAGAACAAGAAAGATGAGAGAACTCTTTCAAAGTAGAATCCATGGCTTACAGCTCAGTGGATATGAGGCATCTGAAAGTAGGTCTCAAAGAATTTTTTTTAATAAGCACATTGAATATGCATATAGAATTAAACACCAATTTCAAAATCCACACTAAACTACATGCTTTTCTATATGTTTATACAATGATAAGAATATGAATACAATACAATCTTTGGTACACTTCACTGTTAAGAGAGGGATACAGATAACTAAAAAACACAATACAATAAGTGATATAGAGGAAGAATGTACAAACCCATAGAGAATGGAGAAATAGCGACCTTCCCCAAGGGGTAACCTGGAAACTGAGACTTCAATTATGAGTAGAGAAGAGAATGAAGCTACATTCTGAAGTAGAAACTGAGTTGCCAATTATATCGAGATAACAATATAAATATACAAATATGAAGAGCTTATCATTAAGTGGGGCCCTGGTGGTGCATTGGTTAATTGTTTGGCTGCTAGTCAAAAGGTTGGCAGTTCAAATCCACCAGCTGCTCCTTGGAAACCCTATAAAGGCAGTTCTACTCTCTCTTACAGGGTCACTATCGGTCATAATTGACTCGACGGCAATGGGTTTTGTTTTTTTTGCCTGTTTGTTTTGTTTTGGAAGTAAACAGAAATCTACTATAGAGTGGATAGGTATAGCTAGAGGTGGAAGGAGACTTGGGGGAGGGTTTAGAACCTCATAAAAACAGGTTAGGATGTAAGTTCATGCTGAGGAATTATAACCATAAATTGTAAGCAACTCAGAGTTGTGAACAAGGTCTAGGCAATGAGAAAAAGTGGCCAATCATACACATTAACTTTGATTGTCCATGGAAAAAAACCTACAACAGTCATCTAATTTATAGTCTACGTTCTGGAGAACCACTTCTATACTCTCCTGGGTGTATTAAACTCTGTTCTTGTCAAGACCTCCACTGAAAGAGGTTAACCATTGACGTTGAGTTGATTCCTGCTCATAGTGACCCTATAGGACAAAGTAGAGCTGCCCCATAGGGCTTCCTAGGCTGTAATCTTTATGGAAGCAGACTGCCTCAACTTTCTCCCAAAGAGCGGCTGGTGAGTTTGAACTGCTGACCTTTCTAGTCGCAGCCGAGCACTTAATCACTGCACCACCAGGGCCCCTCGAAAGAGATTACACCATCTCATTTAAAGTCCAGTTCCAGTGTGAACAACTTTCGTTGCCAGAATTTTAAATTTTTTCTCATGGAAAGGTAACTGCTTTCTTCTCAGGCTTACTGCTGCCTGCCTCACGGTAACCGTGGAGCTGTGACCATTGTCCCTTGGGGCCACAACCTCCACCACAGATATGAGTGCACTGAAGGCAGACGGTTTCACTTTCCTTAAACAAACCAGGAATGTATACTCTGTGGCTGCGTATCGGAGCAACCGCTGGCTTTACAATTCTGTGTTCCTTCATTTTCATTTTCTGAAAAGCTGCTTGTCAGATTCTCAGCAAACAGATAATCCTAATGAATGCACTCCCAAGTCTCAGTGTGATACATGGAAAGCTGAAGAAAAATGTCCCCATAGTATTTGAAAATCCCAACTCGAAGACGAAGAAATCACAAAGGCCTGGCAGCACTCACTGACCCAGAACGGTAACAGATAAGGGCACGTTAATAATCAAATCCAGGTGTGGTGCTCATCTGGAAGAAGCATCACTGGCACCTGACAACCACTGGGAAAGGTCACAGTATGAAGAATATTCCAAGTGGCACTGTGCAAGCAGTTTTCCATGGTTTGACTCTGGTGAAGCCCTTTGGGAGGCTGAGTGTAGCAGCCGTGGTGACTTGTTTTGTGGCATTTTAAATACCCCTACGTTTCTTCCTTTTCCTATTGCCAGCCCCTCCTCACACTCTCCTTGGGTACCTCTACTGCCCAACTGGTTCCTGAAACCACACTCTGTCTTTCAAATTTAATCTAGGGAAGATACCCTCTAACCCCCATTCCCTTTATCTCTCTCATACCATCTCCGGAGCTTCCTTCATATCAGACCCCTGATCTTGTAGAAAGTATCTTTTTTTCTAGTTCATTTCAGTCAATCATTTTTATTCCTTGTTCCAGATCCACTTCGTTTTTTTCTACCAAATCTCATTTTAATCTGGTAATGTTTCTGGCTTCTATTTCACCTTCGATATACTTTATGTAGGTATGTATAGTATATCTATCTATCTATCTATCTATATGGTAACCCTGGTGGCTTAGTGGTTCAGAGCTATGGCTGCTAATCAAAAAGATTAGCAGTTCGAATCCACCAGGTGCTCCTTGGAAGACCTATGGGACAGTTCTACTCTGGCCTATAGGGTCATTATGAGTTGGAATCAACTCGACGGCAAAGAGTTTGGTTTGGTTTTGGTATATACGTATACATATATGTATATACCCTGTGGTGCAGTGGTTACGAGCTACAACTGCTAACTAAAGGCTGGCAGTTCGAATCCACCAGCCACTCCTTGGAAACCTATGGGGCAGTTCTATTCTGTCCTAGAGGGTCGCTATGAGTCAGAATCAACCTGACAGCAATTGGTTTTATAAATAGAAAAAATATGATTCTATATATATACATATATATGAATATATATATATATATTATTTTCGTGTGCCGTTGAGTTGATTTTGACTCATAGCAACCTTATATGACAGAGTAGAATTTCCCCATAGGGTTTCCAAGGCTGTGGTCTTTACAGAAGCCGACTGCCACATCTTTCTCCTGCTCGTGATTTCCAACGGCCGACCTTTCAGTTAGCAGATGAGGGCTTAAATACTGAGCCACCAGGGTTACTTTATATATGTATATACATATATATACGTGCACATATAAAGAAGCCCTATATCTATGTATATATGTATATACATATATGTATATGTGCGCATCCCCCATGTGTCTGTCAGTTTGTCATACAGTGGGGGCTTGAGTGTTGCTGTGATGCTGGAAGCTTGCCACCAGTATTCAGATACCAGCAGGGTCACCTGTAGCGGACAGGTTTCAGTTGAGCTTCCAGACTAAGATAGACTAGGAAGAAGGACCTGGCAGCCTACTTCTGAAAAGAATTAGCCAGTGAAAACCTTATGAATAACAGCAGAACACTGTCTGATATACTGCCAAAAGATGAGCCCCCCAGGTTGGCACTCAAAAAGGCACTCAGAAGATGACTATGAAAGAGCTGCCTCCTCAAAGTAGAGTCATCTTTAATGACGTGGATAGAGTTGGGACCTTCATTTGCTGATGTGGCCTGACTCAAAATGAGAAAAAACAGTTGCAAAATTCCATTAATAATTGAAATGTGGAATGTATGAAGTATGAATCTAGGAAAATTGAAAATCATCAAAAATGAATGGAAGACTTCCGGCAAAATGGCATTCTAGGCATAAGCACCACGCCATCCCTCCACAGCAAAGATCCAAAACACTAAGCAGAACAGAAAATACAACAATCCTAAAACCCTAAAACATCAAATGAAGAGATAAAGAACTCAGCCAAGCACCAAAAAGAGAATGGAGAGCGAGGAGAGATTCATGCAGAGGTCCCCTACCAGCTAACGCAGAGCAGATCGGCCATCTTGAACTCCTATCAGAGAACAGCAAACAGGGGGTATGAGAAAGCAGCCTCATGGAGCATCCAGCGGGGGACAAAACAACCAGTAATTTGTGATATACGCTTTCCTACCCCCCACCCTTCTTCACCGCCGCTTGGCCTCCTCTGCTTCCCGCGGCCACAATCTTTTGACAGGGAAACGCCGGCTGCTTGGATTCCACACATCCGAACAGGCCGTCTCTCTGAGTGCCATTTTTTGGCTACTGGTGTTGCTATTTTCTGTTTCTTTTGATTTCTTCCTTACCTCTCACCACCTCCCCCTCCTTTCGCTCAAATACCAGGCTCCATGCACCATCTTTGCTTCTTCCTGAGGGGCTGCAGAGCTCCAGTAATTTGTGATATATGCTTTACCACTTCCTACCCTTCTTCACCCACACTCGGCCCCCTCTGCTTCCCGCAGAAACAGTCTCTTGTCGGAGAAACACCAGCCTGCACTAGCTGGCTCTCTGAGTGCCATTTGTTGGCTGCTAGTGTTGCTTTTTTTTCTGCTTCTTTTGATTTCTTCCTTACCTCTCACCACCTCCCCCTCCTTTTGCTCAAATACCTGGCTCTGCGTGCCATCTTTACTTCTTCCTGAGGGGCTATGGAGCTCTGTTCAAGTGTGGGGCTGCTTCCAGGTCTGGGCTGCCGTGCTGGTGGGATCCCGGGGCTTTTGTTCGTTTGTTTGTTTTGAATTGTTTGTTTGTTTTGTTTTCC
The DNA here is from genome assembly GCF_000243295.1 of Trichechus manatus latirostris. NCBI lineage: Eukaryota > Metazoa > Chordata > Mammalia > Sirenia > Trichechidae > Trichechus > Trichechus manatus. The sequence goes on along the minus strand of NW_004444083.1, from coordinate 4,155,523 downwards.
TTTTCTTGAGTTGGGAGTCCTTTCTGGCCAGGTGGTGCTGCATGGTAAGGAGACTTCCCCCTCGGCTTCCACAGACGTGCAGAGGGATCCCTGAGAGCATTTCTTTCTTTGTTGGTTTTTATTTTTTTTTTCTGTTTTTTTGGGGTCTTTCTTCTTCTCTCTTTTTTTTTGATTTGTTTTGTTTTCTTTTTACTTTTTTTCCCTTTTTGTCTTTCTTCATTGCTCAGTTTCTTGTCTCTCTATATCTTCCTTCTCTTTCTGTTCCCTGAATACCTGGCACGGTATACCTCTATGCCTTCTAGCCAGGCTGTACTGCAACACCTGAGAGCGACTTCCTCAGACCTCATAGCTGCACCGGTGGGATCCCTGGGAACT
>NW_004444083.1:4104436-4151549 GCF_000243295.1 Trichechus manatus latirostris | reverse complement strand
GGAAGAGCGTAGTCAATGTCACTGAACTGTGCATGTAGAAATTTTTGAAATGGTGTATCTTTGGCTATGTGTATTTTCACCAAAATAAAGGTTGAGAAGTTAGAGGGTTAAAAAAAAAAAAAATGAAATGGAACACATAAACATTGATATCCTAGGCATTAGTGTGCTGAAATGGACTAGTATTGGCCATTCTGAATTGGACAATCATATGGTCTCCTATGCCAGGAATGACAACTTGAAGAGTAATGGTGTTGTAGTCATCATCAAAAAGAATATTTCAAGATCTATCCTGAAGTACAGTGCTGTCAGTGATAGGATAATATCCATATGCTTACAAGGAAGACCAGTTAATACGACTATTATTCAAATTTACGCACCAACCACTAAGGCCAAAGAGGAAGAAATTGAAGATTTTTACTAACTTCTTCAGTCTGAAATTGAGAGAACATGCAATCAGGATGGATTGATAATTACTGGTGATTGGAATACGAAAGCTGGAAACAAAGTAGAAGGATTGGTAGTTGGAAAATATGGCCTTGGTGATAGAAATGATGCTGGAGATTGCACGATAGAGTTTTGCAAGACCAACGACTTCTTCATTGCAAATACCTTTTTTCACCAACATGAATGACGACTATACACATGGACCTCACCAGATGGAATACACAGGAAGCAAATTGACTACATCTGTGGAAAGAGACAATGTAAAAGCTCAATATCATCAGTCAGAAGAAGGCCATGGGCTGACTGTGGAACAAACCATCAGTTGCTCATATGCAAGTTCAAGTTGAAAAGGAAGACAATTAGAACAAGTCCACGAGAGCGAAAGTACAACCTTGAGTATATCTACCTGAATTTAGAGACTATCTCAAGAATAGATTTGACACGTTGAACACGAACGACCAAAGACCAGACAAGTTGCAGAATGACATCAAGGACATCATACCTGAAGAAAACGAGAGGTCATTAAAAAGACAGGAAAGAAAGAAAAGACCAAAATGGATGTCAGAAGAGACTCTGAACCTTGCCCTTGAACATCAAGTAGTTAAAGCAAATGGAAGAAATGATGACATAAAAGAACTGAAGAGAAGATCTCAAAGGGCGGCTCGATAAGACAAAGTGAAGTATTATAATGACATATGCAAAGATCTGGAGATAGAAAACCAAAAAGGAAGAACACACTGGGCATTCCTGAAGCTCAAAGAACTCAAGAAAAAAGTCAGTCTTCGAGTTGCAATACTGAAGGATTCTATGGGGAAAATATTAAACATCACAGGAAGTATCAAAAGAAGATGGGAAGAATACACAGAGTCATTATACCAAAAAGAAATGGTCAACGTTCAACCATTTCAAGAGGTAGCATATGACCAGGAACCGATAGTACTGAAGGAAGAAGTCCAAGCTACACTGAAGGCATTGGCGAAAAACAAGGCTCCAGGAATTGAAGGAATATTAATTGAGATGTTTCAATAAAAGTATGCAGTGCTGGAAGTGCTCACTCATCAATGCCAAGAAATTTGGAAGACAGTTACCTGGCTAACCAACTAGAAGAGATCCATATTTATGCCTATTCCCAAGAAAGGTGATCCAACCAAATATGGAAATTATCAAACAATATCATTGATATCACACACAGGTAAAATTTTGCTGAAGATCATTCAAAAGTGGCTGCAGCAGTACATCAACAGGGAACTGCCAAAAATTCAGGTTGGATTCAGAAGAGGACCTGGAACCAGGGGTATCATTGCTGATGTCAGATGGATCCTGGCTGAAAGCACAGAATACCGGAAAGATGTTTACTGTATTTTATTGACTATGTAAAGACATTTGACTGTGTGGATCATAACAAATTATGAATAAAATTTCGAAGAATGGGAATTCCAGAACACTTACTTGTGCTCATGAGGAACCTGTACGTAGACCAAGAGATAGTCCTTGGAACATATCAAGGGGATACTGCATGGTTTAAAGTCAGGAAAGGTGTGTGTCAGGGTTGTATCTTCTCACCACACCTATTCAATCTGTATGCTGAGCAAATAATCCAAGAAGCTGGACTATATGAAGAAGAATGGGGCATCAGGATTGGAGGAAGATGCATTAATAACCTGCATTATGCAGATGACACAACCTTGCTTGCTGAAAATGAAGAGGACTTGAAGCACTTACTGATGAAGATCAAACACCACAGCCTTCAGTATGGATTACACCTCAACATAAAGAAAACAAAAATTCTCACAAATGAACCAATAAGCAACATCATAATAAATGGAGAAAAGACTGAAGTTGTCAAGGATTTCATTTTACTTGGATCCACAATCCATGCCCATGGAAGCAGCAGTCAAGAAATCAAAAGACACATTGCATTGGGCAAATCTGCTGCAAAAGACTTCTTTAAAGTGTTTAAAAGCAAAGATGTTGTCTTGAAGACTAAGGTCCTCCTGAACCAAGCCATGGTGTTCTTTGTAACCTCATATACATGCAAAAGCTGGATGATGAATAAGGAAGACTGAAGAAAAATTGACGCCTTTGAATTGTGGTGTCGGTAAAGAATATTGAATATGTCATGGACTGCCAAAAGAACGAACAAATCCTTCCTGGAAGAAGTACAACCAGAATGCTCCTTAGAAGCAAGGATGGAGAGACTACGTCTCACATACTTTGGACATGTCGTCAGGAGGGATCAGTCTCTGGAGAAGGACATCATGCTTGGTAAAGTAGAGGGTCAGCAAAACAGAGGAAGATCCTTGACGAGATGGACTGACATAGTGGCTGCAACAACTGGCTCAAGCATAACAACAATCGTGAGGATGACGCAGGACTGGGCAGTGTTTTGTTCTGTTGTGCATTGGGTCACTGTGAGTCGGAACCAACTCGACGGCACCTAACAACAACAACAGCAGTCTACTTGTTTTAGTCTAAGTTAAAGGAAAATCTATGTGTCCTTAGAATTTTAAGCTGGATTAGTTGGCATCATGTTAAAAAGGTTTCATGTCTTCAATTGTTTAAACATGGTTAATTTTTAAATATATGAATCCACAAATCACACTCACACTTATTGCCTATGCCATTTATCTCTTCCCATGGATACTTTTAAAAGATTAAAAAAGTAGAAATTTTACAAAACTAAAGACCTCCTTAAACCTAATGTCTGCACTGCCCAGACAAAAAGGGGGAAAAAAAAAAAAAGTTCACCGGGAGGAATTAGTTCAAAACAAATATTCCACCACTCCTAGACACAGCAAAGATAAGAAAGAAACAGTCCCCTATTGGTTGCTCGGTTAAATGTTGCCTTACTTCAGTAACATATCGACCAAAAAATTACAAGTCAAATCCCTGAAACATTAAAACATCTCTTCTAAGTTTTGCTCTGTCAGGTCTGGTAAGTAGTCTGTATTTGTTATCTGTTGATGTATAAAAAGTGTCCAAAAGTATATTGGCTTATCACACATCCATTTCTTACCTCTTTGTTTATGTAAGTCAGCTTTATGTAAGGCATAATTTAGTTGGGTTCTCTGCTCAGGGTCTCACTGCCTGATATCAAGGTATTTGGCTGGATTGGGTTCTCATGTGGAGCTTGGGGATCTCTTCCATCTCCCGTGGTTCTGTGTCTTATTACCATCCCAGTAATTTTAAACTTTTATTTTCTTCATTAGGCATTAAGTTAAAGAACTACTTTAGATAGATATATGTATTAAAATGACTTTATCTAATGTATTAGTTAGCCTATTCAGGCCAAGTGAATAAAATAGCATCCATCAATGAAAGATGCCTTAAGATGTACTCTTGTAGAAGTGAATTATATGTTGTTTAATGACATTGGATATTTAATAAAGACAACGTGAAGACTATTTGGATCATTTCATAAATTATCAGAAAACCTCTGGGTAAAAGAACTAGCTATAATATTTTTTTCTATTATCTGGAAGACATTCTTATACATAAAAATAAAAAATGGAACTTCTCCCTATTCACTTATATAATTGCATAAAAATTCAATTTTACCATATTTCACAGATGACTAAAAAAGAATTGAAGGTTACTTGTCAAATGCCATGTGTTTGGCTGATTCTTTATACAGAGGCAACGTGTTTCTACAGAAACTCATGTGCCATGAGCACAGTAGACCTTAAGTATGAGAACAAGGTGTCAATAAGAAAAGATGTTCTAAGTGGATTCGTAAGCCGCTGAAAGAAAAACACCAATAATTATGGTATTTCAAGTTAATTTGCTTTTTGAAATATTCATTGGCATTATATATGAAGCATATAAAAAGAAACTGATTGCTTAGTAAGGGTAGTTATATCTCAACTATAGAGTAATTCAGTTCTCATTTCTTTTTAGGTGGCTATTCAGAAAGATACTCAGATGTAAAACAAATTTAACTGTAAAAATATTACACCGGGACTTCTGGTTTCTGGAAGCTTGGAAGTCATCTCTCCCATCCTGACAACAAGAAAAGCACTGAACAAACTGAAAATCAACAACTCTTCTTATATATCCATCAGAGAACTGAAGTCACGGGGTGAACTGTCACCGTGGAAACTGGAGAGAAGGCTGTTGTTGTTAGTTGTAGTCAAGTCGGCTCTGAATCGGCTCTGACACATGGCGATTCCATGAATGAAACGTCCTGGACCATTTTCTTGATCCTTGGTATGTTTGAATTCATTGCTGTGGCTATTGTGTCAGAGGACAAAAAGAAGTGTGATGCCACCAATTGACACGCCAAGAGTCCTTCTGTAGTTAGACGTATTGGAGTAGAGCAAAACATTGAGAAGTTGCTTCACGGAGTAAGGATGAAGAAGAGGATATAGATGTGATGTTAAGAGTGCACCTTGGGATAGCCTGCGAGATGGAATAGACGATGAGTGCAGTTGGAGGGCATTTGGAGAGGCCATCGAAAGACTCAGGATAGAGAAAAGTAAAGGATCTCAAAGACTATAATTTCCTGCTTTGCATTGGAGCCTACTAGTGGTGACAGTAATCTTTTTCTCTGAAAATTACCTTGGTGCAACCTTTGACGCACTATCACAGGCTGCTGGAACTGACACACATGGAGCCTAAAGTGGTGCACATATGAATTCTTGACAATGGAGTTTATCTAAAACTGAGGCGACCAGTACTGGCTGTATTTTGAAAACTTGATCACCATGGAAAGAACACTGGGTTCGCTGGGTTTTAGCTACAGAAAATGTGGTTTAATTTCTTGTTCTACCACTTACACACTCTGTGATCTAGGACAAGACACATAAACCGTCATTTTGACTTTGTGTTACTCAGCATTTCAGTGTTCATGGTTATTATGTCCTCATGGTCTATTGTGTCTTCTGTCAGTATAAGCAAACTCTTTTGGTGATTGAATATTTTCTTCCTCCGATTTCTACTTTGGCACATTTATGTTACCTTTTCCCATCTTTCTGTGCCTGTTGTGCCATATTTATTTCATCTTAGTTTTATTTCTGGACTATTTTGAATTAGCTGTATTTTGTATAAATGTTGTTGTTGTTGTTGAGTGCCATTAAGTAGGTTCCAACTCATACCGACCCTATGTACGACAGAATGAAACCTTGCCCGGTTCTGTGCCGTCTTCACAATCCTTGCTATGCTTTAGCCTATCTTCGCAGCCACTGTTCAATCCATCTTGTTGAGGATCTTCCTCTCTTTTGCTGACCCTTTACCTTGCCAAGCATGATGTCCTTCTCCAGGGACTGTCTGTCCTGAAAATGTGTCCAAAATAATTGGAATGAAGTCGCACAATCTTTGCTTCTAAGGAGCATTCTGGCTGTACTTCCAAGACAGATTTGTTCCTTCTTCTAGCCGTCCATGGTATCTTCAATATTCTTCATCAACACCATAATTCAAAGGCATCAATTCTTCCTCAGTCTTCCTTATTCATTGTCCAGCTTTCACATGCATATGAGGTGATTTGAAAATATCATGGCTTGGGTCAGGAGCACCTTACTCCTCAAAGTGACATCTTTATTTTTTTAACACTTTTAAGAGGTCTTTTGCAGCAGATTTGTCTAATGCAATACATCATTTGCTTTCTTGACCTCTGCTTTCACGGGCATTGGTTCCATGGGCAAGTAAGATTGCAGCATCTGCATAAGGCAGGTTGTTAATGAGTCTTCCACCAATACTGATACCACATTTTTTTTCATATAGTCCCGCTTCTCAGATTATTTGCTCAGCATACAGATTGAGTAAGTATGGTGAAAGATACAAGCCTGATGCACACCTTTCCTGGTTTTAAACTGCGCAGTATCCCCTTGTTCTGTGCAAACGACTGCCTCTGGGTCTATGTGTAAGTCTGCATGAGCACAATTAAGTGTTAGAGAATTCCCATTCTTCACAATGTTATCCATAACTTGTTACAAGCCACATAGTCGAATGTCTTCGCATAGTCAAATGCAAGTAAACATCCTTCTGGTATTTTCTGCTTTCAGCTGAGATCCACCTGACATTTTAGTGTTTTCATACTAAAAATAAAATTAAAACATGTTCAATTCCCAAATAACCAAAATAAAATACTAGAAATTTTGGACTTCCACCTTTATGGATGGGTGAGGTGTATTATGCATGTATTTGGTTGTTTTTAAGACCTTGGGCATGGCAAGCCTAGATTTTAACATGAAGATGAATATGATAACGTATATGCCTATTAAAATTTTGCCACCTTCTATATCTTCTTACAGATTTTCTTCTCAATAATGTACAAATGTACTATTTTCCTCCCAACTTATTGCACTTTTTCATTGGCCTACAAATTATTAGGAGGGGTTTCCATCTTTCTTCCCTGAAAATTTGCCTTATTTTTCATGTGGTTTAAGAATATGCTTAGTTTCTTCATATGCTTCTCAGACCTGTATTTTTAATTTCTATGACTTTGATAATTGCTAAAAGGCAATGTGAGACAAGCGTTAAAGAGATGATGAATTAGATACAGGTTATTGTGGCTATGTTCTTTTCCTCTTGACAGCTAAAAGGCATGAAGACAATTTCCTTAGGTTAAAAAAAATGGATCCATTTAGAACTGGGTTTGTGTTTATCATTGGTGTCATGGTTGGCAATGGAGTGTGACAGGCGGTTGTTAACTCTGGCAACTTGTCATGTACCAGCTGTTTTCTCATAACTCGAAAGGCCCAAGGGCAAATTTTGAGCTGAAACAATTAAATGACAAAGGAATAGAATCACATGAAAATAACACCAGAAAACAAAAGACCTTCAAGTTTCAGCAATCAACAACAAAGGTGAATCCCCTAGGGAAGTGTCCATCAGAGAAGAAATGGAGACTTAGTTACTTCTAGTATCTTCAAAGAACAAAAATCAGACAATGTGATTGCTCATAACAGCCTCTAGATTTTTTTTTTACAAAATTCTTAGGCTAACATACCTATTGTTCTTTCAAAATTCCAACTGGAATGCTATAGTGCCACAAGATTATTTCAAGAACATCCCTTAAAATAAAATTTCCTAAGAGAAATACTTAAATTATACTAGCTGTAATGTGTGATCCCTGTTCTCCAAGGATTCTGTAGTTAGCACAACAAAAACTGGGTGGAGCTTCAGTACCCATCCTTGGGCATTTCATGGAATTCATGTTGTGATAGAAGTTGTATTACTTCAGAGAATGTGGAGACTTCTTTCTAGTTCTCTGCCTTACTGTAAGTCTTTAAAAACAATAAACTCAGCATCATCTGGTGGACCACTTACCACTAGTGGAATCCTACCATATCTGCTTAAGCATGGAAATTATGGTTATTAGCCATCTGTAAGAAGGTTCCCTCCCTGGGAGCACAGAGTACCTGTCACATATGCAAGAAGTTTCCTACTGGCAAATGAGCTCCCAGAGGCTCTGGAATTATTCTTTGGCTCTATAATTTGATCAGAGGATCCCTGATAAGATGTTAGTTTTTGTGGGATCCCATCCATCTCCTCAGCATTGTCAGCCTTAACATAACTCTGCTATGACTGTTTTGGTGATAATCCTAGGACAGAGTAAGCTAAACAAGGCTCTTTCCTATAGACACACTAGACGCCAGGACAGAAAAGGAAGAAGGAGCATTAGACCAAGGCAAGGAAACAAGACATAAGGCCAGTGTTCAAGCTCTGGAGTTAGCTAAATGTGGGTTCAAATCCTGACTCCTCCACTACCAACTCTGTGGCCATAAAAAAGTTATTTAAACACTCTAAACTATAGCTGTGCTTGTCCATAAAATAAGGAGGGAATACTTATTCTTAATGTTATTATAAGGGTAAATCATATGATTTTCATAGGATTATTGCTGTGAGTTAAATTATGTCCTTCAAAAAGATACGCTGAAGTCCTAACCCCAGATACCTGTGACTGTGATCTTACTTGGAAGTAGAGTCTTTGCAGATGTAATAAAGTTAAGATGAGATCATATTGGATTAGGGTGGGCCTTAAATTCAATGACTAGTGACCTTACAAGTGGAGAAATTAATTGGAGACATTGTGGAGACAGACAGGAAAGATGATCACATGAAGATGGAGGCAAAAATTGGAGCTGTGCTGGTACAACTCAAGCAACACCAAGGATTGTCAGCAACCACCAGAAGCGAGAGAGAGGCATGGAAGACTTTCCTTGAGAGTCCCAAGAAGGAACTAACCATAGAACAGACTTTCAAGAAGGAATCAATCCTATGGACATCTGGATTTCAAACTTCTGGTCTCCAGAACTGTGACAGAATATGTTTTAAGCCACCCAGCTTGTGTTAATTTGTTACAGCAGCCCTACAAAACTAATACAACTATTAACAGAATTTGTGAGTAATACCTTAATAAACATTCTTCATTATTTTGGCTTTTTCTGTTTTTACTCATTTTATCATCATCATCCTTTTGAGTTTCGTGGCTTTAGCTTCTCAAAATATGCTTCAATTTTTATTTCCTCCCTGAAATGATTCCCTTCCCCTACCATCCTAAGACCCATCCTTACGTTCCTGCACTTGTCTAATCTTCTAAGATTGTGAAGACTAAGTGTAAAGATCGGATTTCATCTGTCTACACTCCCCTACCTTTTTTTGCATGGTGCTTTATACGTAATAAGAGTTCAGTACTGTTTGGAAATTGAATTGCTACCAGCTTTGGACAAAACCTTTTATTGGGCTTTAGTGTTTCTTCATGTAGGTGCAAAAACCACTACTTATAATTTGAAGTCTTTCCTTACAAATTCAAACATTGTCTGTTGTTGTTGCTGTTAGGTGCCCTCGAGTCAGTTCCAACTCATAGCAACCCTACGTACAACAGAACGAAATACTGCCCGGTCCTGAGCCATCTTCACAATTCTTGCTATGCTTGAGCTAATCATTGCAGTCACTGTGTCAGTTCATCTTGTCAAGTGTCTTCCTCTCTTCTGCTGACCCTCCTCTTTACCCAGCAAGATATCCTTCTCCAGGGACTGGTCCCTGCTGATAATACATCCAAATTACAGGAGACGAATTCTCTCCATCCTCGATTCTAAGGAGTATTCTGGCTATACTGCCTTCTTCCAAGACAGATTCATTTGTTCTTCTAGGAGTCCATGGTATAGTCAGTATTCTTCACCAACACCATAATTCAAATGCATCAATTCTTCTTCAGTCCTCTTTATTAACTCTCCAGCTTTCCCATGCATATGAGGTGATTGAAAATACCATGGCTTGAGTCAGGTGCACCTTAGTCCTCAGAGTGATATCTTTGCTTTTTAATACTTGAAAGAAATCTTTCACAGCAGATTTGCCCAAATGCAATACATCATTTGCTTTCCTGACTGCTGCTTCCATGGTGTTAACTGTGGATCCAAGTAAAACAAAATCCTTGACATCTTCAATCTTTTCTCTGTTTATAATGATGTTGCTTATTGGTCCAGTTGTGAGGATTTTTGTTTCCCTTACGTTTTGGTGTAATCCCTACTGAAGGTGGAGTCTTTGGTCTTCATCAGTAAGTGCTTCAAGTCCTCTTCACTTTCAGCAAGCAAGGTTGTGTCATCTGCGTATCGCAGGTTGTTAACGCATCTTCCTCCAATCAGGATGCTGCATTCTTCTTCATATAGTCTAGTTTCTCGGATTATTTGCTCAGTATATGCACTGAATAAATATGGTGAAATGATACAACCCTGACACACACCTTTCCTGATTTTAAATCACCCAATATGCCCTTCTTCTGTTTGCATGACTGCCTCTTGGTCTATGTACAGGTTCCTCATGAGCACAATTAAGTGTTCTTGAATTCCCATTGTTCTCAATGTTATCCATAATTTGTTATTACCCACACAGTCAGATGTGTTTACATAGTCAATAAAACACAGGTAAACATCTTTCTGGTATTCTCTGCTTTCAGCCAAGATCCATAAATGGAAAATGTGAAGCAATGCTTGACTTAGACCTGGGTGGTGTATTTCACTCTTAATGACGGAGATAGGACCCAGATCTCATGTTCTGAAAGTAGAGAAGGGTCTCCCACAAAAAAGAGGGTGAAAGGGGGAGATTTTTCCAGGAGAAAGTAGATACAGGCTGAGGGTGTAAACAACAATTAAGTCAAGAATTAACCCAGACTAGCTGTCAGGGCCCTTCATTCTTATGTTCCTTCCACTAAAACAATTCATTGTTTTGAGTCTTCATATGGAAAATAATTATAGTTTATGTATGTGGCAGATTGTATTTATTATTCATTCATATTTGGTGCCCCTCCCCATAGGAAGGTTATACTTAGTTGAAACCATGCACTTGCCTTGTGGCCAGAGGTAACATACAGAATTTCTGAGCTGAAACCTCAGAGCCAGCACATGGTTCACCAGATCTGCTTTTCCTGTACGATAAGGACAAGCAACGTTTCAGCTAGATGCTACGCCATTAGCCTGCTTCCCACAAGTGAAGACGAAATGGGGCAGAGCCATAGGCAATCCATGAAGTTCAGAGCAGAGAGACAGAAAGATCTTTCCTGTTGCAATACACTAACATTTTAGGGTTGTTATCACAGTATAACTTATTCTAGCCTGACTGTATTACAACCTCCTGAAAAAAAAAATCATCAACTTCATTTCTCTTTTGGCATTTATAAACCAGGAAGAATCTTCTCCTATACAGCTTTTACTGATCCCCTCTCTCTTCAGTGAAGTTGGGCAAATGAAGGCTCATTTAAATTTAATATAATATTACTTTAGCTTAGTAAAATTAACTAATGTAAATTTTTTCTATGTTAAATTTATTCTGAAGTATGCCACTTACAGCTGGGTGACCTTGGACAGATCTCTTTACCTCATTAGACCTTATATTTTTCAGTCTGTGAAAGTGTATTTGATCACTAGAATACTTTCAAAGTCACTTTTTGCCAATATCTATGGTTTCATGAGCTCATATTCTGCTTTATTTCATAGTACTTATCATAATTTACATTTATAATCCTTTTTGCAGAATTATTTCTTTTTAAAGTTTTTATTTCTCCACACTAGAATTTAAGCTCTAGGAGAAAAGGAAACACCTTGCTTTTTCCACCACTACACACCCCATGTCTAGCAGAGTGCCTCTCACACAGTAGGATGAATAATATTGTTATTCGTTTTCTTACATACATTATACGTGCCTTTTGGTTTGAACAAAACATTATCAAGTCCGATATCCTTGAGCGTACATTATCTTGTTTTGTCCAACTCCAGCTGTTCATGTGTATGCCCAAATATATATGTAAAGTGTATTCTATAGCTACCTCTTTAAAGAGTTAAAAAGCAAAGACATCACTTTGAGAACTAAGATGCACCTGACCCAAGCCCTGGTATTTTCAATTAGCTCACATGCATGTGAAAGCTGGACAATGAATAACACTGAAGAACAATTGATGCCTTTGAATTATGACGTTGGCAAAGAATATTGAATGGACTGCCAGAAGAATAAACAAATCTGTCTTGGAAGAAGTACAACCAGAATGCTCCTTAGAAGCAAGGATGACGAGACTTTATCTCCTGTACTTTGGACATGTTATCAGGAGGGACTAGTCCTTGGAGAAGAACATCATGCTTGGTAAAAGTGGAGGGTCAGCAAAAAAGTGGAAGACCCTCCTTAAAAGCCTGTGAGCGGCTATCTAAGATACTCCGCTTGTCTCATCCCTTCGGGAGCAAGGGAGAACGAAGAGAACAGGATACAAGGAAAGGATTAGTCCAAAGGACTAATGGACTACAGCTACCAAGGCCTCCACCAGACTGAGTCCAGTACAGCTAGATGGTGCCCGGCTACCACCACTAACTGCTCTGACCGGGATCACAACAGAGGGTTCTGGACAGAGCTGGAGAAGGATGTAGAACAAAATTCTAACTCACAAAAAAAAAAAAAAAAAAAAAGACCAGATTTACTGGCCTAAAGGAGACTGGAGAAACCCCGAGAGTATGGTCCCCAGACACCCTTTTAGCTCAGTGGTGAAGTCACTTCCGAGGTTCACCGTTCAGCTGGGGAGTGGACAGCCCTATAAAACCAAATGGGACTGATAAGGCACAGCTGTCCAGGGACAAGGCCTAGAAGGCAGAAGGGGACAGGAGAGATGGTGATAGGGAACCCAAGGTTGAGTTAGGATAGTGTTGATGTGTTGTGAGATTGTTAACCATTGTCTTAGGGCAACATGTGTACTAACTGTTTAATGAGAAACTATTTTGTTCTGTAAACCGTCGTCTAAAGTGAGAATAGCAGCACAATTGGAAGAGCGTAGTCGATATCACTGAACTGTGCAAGTAGAAATTTTTGAAATGGTGTATCTTTGGCTATGTATATTTTCACCAAAAAAAAGGTCGAGAAGGGAGAGGGTTGACGTGTCGTGGGGTTGTTGACCAATGTCATAAAACAATATGTGTACTACTGTTTAATGAGAAACTGTTCTGTAAACCTTCACCTGAAGTACAATTAAAAAAAAAAAAAGAGAAGAAAAAAAGTGGAAGACCCTCTACGAGACGGAGTGACACAGTGGCTGCAACAATGGACTCAAGCATAGCAACGATGGTGAGGATGGCGCAGGATTGGACAATGTTTTGTTCTGTTGTACACCGTGTTAGTATGAGTCGGAACTGACTTGACAACACCTAATAGCAACATTCTATAGCTACATTTTTTTTCACTGAATCAGAAATATCCGTCTTCTTTGATATGGACAGTATAAGAAGTACACAAATCATTCTAGCAAATTATTGAAAACCTGAGAACACTGTCAAACTCACAAGTCTGGCATACTAGAAAACAGAGGATTTGAGAATTTACGAGTTGAACAGAGGTTGGTCGTTGAGCAATGGGTGCATAAACTGTTAGGACTTTTTTTTTTTTTAACTCAACGTTGATTTGAAAGGAATCGATAATAATGAATGATAGTTGAATTCTTAAGCAGTTCCTCTTTACGCCTCTAGATGTCTCACCTGGAATTCCTATTGTAGAAGCTATTCTGATGCAATGCCCCACTATAGGTTTGGCTGAAATGTCATCTTAGGAACGAAAAGAGTAAACGAAGTGAATTTAACTGCAGTCGAATCAAAACATTCCATCAGTATTTTTTTTTTTTTTAACTTTCTGGAAAAATGCAAATAACAGATGGTGGAAGAATAGGCAGATTTATGAGAAAAGTGACTTTGTATTAGTCATTCTGATGAGCCACATCCCAAGGCGGCCCTGCCTTTTGGGCTATGATGAACAGTTTCCAGGTGTAACCCTTGATGTTGGGAAAGTGATATTTAAGATAATGGTCATCAGTCCACTTTAACAGTTATTTTTTTTTCCTACTTCATAAATAATTCATACCATTTATATCCCAGTAGGCAAGGTATGAAATTCAACATATTAATATACATCCTTAGGATATGACTTATAGAAAAATAATGATGCCTAGGAAAAATAATTCTACAAGTTAAGCCAGAAGAAAAAAATAACTGTTTCACTTCTTGAGAGGATAAGAAATATTTTGGCATTAGGCAAAAACAGGAGTTTGTTTATTAATATTTTTGAACATAAGTAGTGAGAACTGATTATCTTGTAAATATCCCTACTAGTAAAAGTATAGATTAATATTATAATGTATATAATATATGGTTTTCCTCAAGATATATATATAATATATATTCAAATACTTTGATAATATTTAGTACAGAGATGAAATGGGTAGAATTTAGATAATCTGACATGGCTTATAAATAATATTCCATTCCAGATGACACTCAAACTAAGTCATTTGGGTGTGTTCAGATATGCTGAGTTCTACCACAAAATCTAGATTTCTCTAAAGTGAAGGAGAGAGGGACACCATTCCAGTTTCTGAAATTGTGTCTGACAAAAGCAGATTATCAATATTTATTAGCTGAAAAAAGTGAATGGATGAAAGTGAGCAATCTGATTATTTTCTTGTCTATTTACTAAAGAATGTTTCCTTTCTTTGTAGATTTTCATTGCACAAGGCTTAAGTTTTCATGTCTTTAAAATTTTTTTGTTTTATTTTATTTTGGGTCCTGCAAATCGAAAGAAAAGTTAAAGCTAGCAAAATTTATGGTTCTCAAAATGTTTGGCGTAACTAGTCACTTAGGCGGGACCAAAAAAAAAAAAAAAACAAAAAAACCTGTGTGTTCCATACAATACCTGCTTCAGTTTTATTTTGATAAATTAACATAATTTTTTGTTTCAGGTCATTTTGGATCATTTAAATTACATTAACCAAATATATCACTGCCATATTTAAAAGTATTTTTGAAAACTCACCACTAACTACCTAATGACCTCCTAACCTTGGGGCCCGGCATGCATGTTCAACTCAGGCTAGTTCCACCCTCCTTACATAGCCTTTTCTTCTAATAACTGTAAAACAACCTAAGATCTTTTCCCACATTTACCTGTTGTGGTAAATTGTTGTCTGTGGCTCAGTTCAAGTATTACCTTGTTCATGATGCCTCTACTAGTTCAATCAGGTAGATGGGATCAAATCCACTCCTACTTATGGAAATTGAAGAACCATTATTTGCATACTTGTTTCAAGTCTCCAACCAGATTTAAGGTCATTGAGGTCAGCAACTATGACTTATTCTTAAGAGCATTGCTTGGCCTTCAACAAAAATTGTTTGAAATAAAATAAATTCCATTTACCAATTTATCAGTTAAAGCAATAGATATGACCAGCTTTATCATTGGGAGAATGAATGGTAAAATCATGATAAGATACTAATACAAATTAAGACCCCAGTGAGAAGAGGAAAAGAGAGAAAAACAGAGAAATTAGTGAAATGGGACAAGACAAAGATACAAAGAGATTGTTGTTGTTAGGTGCTTTGGAGTGGATTTGAACTCATCGTGATCCCATGTGACAGAGTAGAACTGCTCCATAGGGTGTTCCAGGCTGTAATCTTTACAGGAACATCTATGGAGCCACTGGATATGTTCAAACCATCAACCTTTTGGTTCGCAGCCAACCAAGAACATTTTACAAAGAGATTACCAAAAAACCAAACCTATTGTTATCGAGTTGATTCCAACTCATAAAAGAGAAGGAGGAAGTGTGTGAAGAGGAGAGATAGAATGAGTGGCAAGAAGGACAACTGGCTTTCCCTTTACCCCTTAATGGGATTTGTTTCTGAAATCTTCTGACTTAGCTAAACCTCATCTTGAAACCCCAAACACACTTCTTAGCAGTTCACTGGAAATAAATCAGACTTTAAAGTCTTTGGAAATCTAGCCAGGAATCAACCAAGTACAGCCCGTGCTGTGTATGGCCTAAGAATGGAGAAGGTAAGCCAGCTCCCCTGTTCATACTCCTTTCCTTGCACAAGACAAAATTATATTAGCATCAAAGGCTCTCTTACCCAAGCAGTACCTGCTGCTCAAGATGTGTCCCATGTGTTGGTCCACAGGAAAGCTGAAATTCCCTCATCGACTATGTATCAAAATCCAGGGGCTTATTTTTACTATTGTTAGGTGCCATTGAGTCACTTGCGACTCATAGCAAGCCTATGTACAACAGAAGGGAACACTGCCCGGTCCTGCACCAACCTCACAATTACTGCCGAGTTTGAGCCTATTGTTGCAGTCGCTGTATCAAGCCATCACATTGAGGGTCTTCCTCTTTTTCCCTGACCCTGTACTTTACCAAGCACTATGTTCTTCTCCAGGGACTGGTCCTTCCTGCTAATATGTCCAAGTACCTAAGACAAAGTCTTGCCATCCTCCCTTTTAAGGAGCATTCTGGCTGTACTACTTCCAAGGCAGATTTCTTTGTTCTTCTGGGAGTCCATGGTGTATTCAATATTCTTCAGCAACACCATAATTCAAAGGCATCAATTCTTCTCAGTCTTTATTACTCATTGTCCAGCTTTCACATGCTTATGAAGCAATTGAAAATACCATGGCTTGGGTCAGGAGCACCTTAGCCCTCAAAGTGACATCTTTGCTTGTTAACACATTAAAGATGTCTTTCGCAGCAGACGTGCCCAGTGTAACACATTGCTTGATTTCTTGACTGCTGCTTCCATGGGCATTGATTGTGGATCCAAGTAAAATGAAATCATTGACAACATACATCTTTTCTCTATTTATCATGATGTTACTTACTGATCCAGTTGTGAGGATTTTTGTTTTCTTTATGTTGAGGTGTAATCCATACTGAAGGCTGTAGTCTTTGATCTTCATCACTAAGTGCTTCAAGTCCTCTTCACTTTCAGCAAGCATGGTTGTGTCATCTGCATACTGTAGGTTGTTAGTGAGTCTTCCACCAATGCTGATGCCCTGTTCTTCCTCATATAGTCCAGCGTCTTAGTTTATTTGCTCAGTATACACATTGAATAAGTATGGTGAAAGGATACAATCCTGATGCACAACTTATCTTTGCTTTAAACCACACAGTATCCCCTCTTGGTGTATGTAAGGTTCCTCATGAGCACAAGTAAGTGTTCTGGAATTCCCATTCTTTGCAATTTTATCTATACTTTGTTATGATCCACACAGTTGAATGCCTTTGTGTAGTCAATAAAACACAAGAAAACATCTTTCTGGTATTCTCTGCTTTCAGTCAAGACCCATCTGACATCAGTAATGATATCCCTTGTTCCAGTCCTCTTCTGAATCTGGCTTGAATTTCTGGCAGTTCCCTATTGATGTACTGTTGCAATCATTTTTGAATTATCTTCAGCAAAATTTTACTTGTGAGTGATATTAATGATATTGTTGGATAATTTCTGCATTCTGTTGGATGACTTTTCTTTGAAATGAGTAGAAATATGGCGTTGTCTAGGTAGGTGTCTTCCAAATTTCTTGGCATAGACAAGTAAGTGCGCCTAGCCATTTGCATCTGTTTGTTGAAACATTGCCATTGGTATTCCAATTCCTGAAGCCTTGTGTTTTGTCAATGCCATCAGTGCAGCTTGGACTTTCTTCGATACCATCAGTTCTTGATCATATGCTACCTCCTGAAATGGCTGAACAAGGCTTATATTTGCCTATAAAACTGGAAAGTATTAGATTTTGAATCAGTTGTCTATCTTGGATGTTTTAGTTAGATTCTGTTGACCTTAATTTTTAAATTCTAAAAAGAAAAAATGACTATTAAGCTGGAATTCTTGCAGGTCTCTTCTAGGTATAAAGTTCTATTGTTGTAGTCTAGAAATCAAAGCAGGGGGTATTAAATTTAATTCTTTACTCAGAATGGCTCAATGAATTTTTTTATCTGTTGCTAATGCAATAATAATTATATACACGCATATATATGTATATATATCTAGCATATATAGAGAGAGGTAAATTTAATGTTGAAAATAAATATTATATCACTTAAGGTATCTGTCAGACTTTATACTTTTAGGTCCCCTCTTTCAGCTATATCAGAAAATAGAATAAGCTTTGGTTCCTTTATAAATTCAACATGTATTTACTGAAAATCTACCACAAACCAATCCCTGCCAGGTTCTTGTACTACAGCAATGAAAAAAAAACATGTCTTTCCTTCTAAATGAAGCAGATATTTCAGAAAGGCTAGTAATTTGAATTAAATTGTGTATTTTGAAAATATTTTTAATCCCACTGCTTGTACAACTAATGTCTTACAGGAGACACAATTTTTTTTTTTCTCTTAACCAAAACAATAGAATTATTTTGTAAAACTATTATAATGATTCTAATACTAGGAAGTGTATTTTAATTAGCACATTAACTACTTCATTTATAAGCACAGGTAAGTTTTAATGACTATACCTAAGTTGTTGAAAGTATAAGGAAAAATAAATTGGAGCTAATACAAATTTTATGGTTTTAGAGCCTGTAATAAGGCTGCCTGAATTTAATTTTAATAGTCCATATGTGTGTTTTAGTTCTAACAGAAAGAGATGACTCTTTCAAATAACCTAATCGAGATTTTAATAGTGAGACTCTTTAAAAGTGATGTGTGCAGGGTTTAGAGATCAACAAGGGATGGAATAGAACATGGGGCTAGCAGCTGTGGGAAGCTGTTATCACCCATAGGTCTAAAATGGAGAGACGGGTTACCAGATCTTGGAGAATGTATGTATGTGAATAGGACTGCCTGGGAAGAACTGTGGCCTCTGGCATAGTGAGTCAGCCAACCTGTGCCACCTGGACACACTCTCTTCCCCCCATTTGATCTATTGCAGGTGCCTCCCATTAACCAAACCCATTGGGAAACCATAGGGTAAGGTAGCCCAGTGACATGATCATAGAGGTCAGCCTTCTGTAGAATAGAGCAGAATCAAAAAGGCTAGGATATGGATCAGGGCAGGAATACAGAAGGTGTCTATCTGAGAATGGTAATTAGAAGTTATTAAAATTATCTCCTGACGATATTTTTAGTTTGCCATTTAAAAATCACTTTGTTGTATAAATGAGCCAAACATGGCCTTCATGTGTTGATCCCAAGCTGTTAACTTCTTCATAGCAATCTGAGGCCCATTAGCCACTCCCCCAAAAAAGCCCGCCAGTGCCAAATTCAAATTTGTATGCACCCAATTGTTTTTAAAATAGCCCAAAGAAGCAGATTTTTAGACACTTAGAGATTTATACGAACCTAGCAAAACTACACTCAGCACCTCCTAGTTCTAGATGAGATAAAACCCTGTTGTTACAAAGACCTTAAGGTACTGCTGCCTTCAAAGCTCTCTGACCCAGAGACCCTCCACCTTCCTGCAGGAGAACATCGCCTGGGGATACGTAAGCTTCCACCTCCCCTTCTCTTCTTCCCCGGGGTTTTCATGTCCTCTTCCCCTTCTGGTGGCTCCCTCACGGTTAGTTCTGGAAGACCTGTTGTGGGGGATCCACCACGCATTGGTCCCAATACATAGCTGGTGGTGCAACGCTATCTCGTGATCATATCTTTTTTTCTTCAAACTCACTCCAACTTTCATAACAGAAAAGAACATTAATTTCTATTTTATTTTGAAACCAATTTTCAAAATCCACATTTTTTTTTGTCACTCAGATATCTGAAGACCATGGATATATCTGAATCTATCTTTCCAGACATTATTTATATACCGTGGGGAAGAGAGTGTTTTCTCAAAAACTAGCGGCAAACTTTTCATTTAGAATTTTTTAATGATAATAGAGGTGTTTCAAGCTCTTCACTGCTGCATGATAGAGTTGTTGTTTTCATTAGCTGCCGTGGAGGGGGCATCAGACTCGTGATGACTTCATGAAACGCTGCCTGGGTCTGCACCACCCCAACCATCAGTTGAGAGTTGGACTGGTGTGATCCATAGGGTTTTCATTGGCTGTTTTTTTGAAGCAGATCACCAGGCCTTTCTTCCTACTCCATCTTAGTCTGGAAGCTCTGCTGAAACCTGTTAAGCATCATAGCAACACGCAAGCCTCCATTAGCAGATGGGTCATGATTGTGCATGAGGTACATTGGCTAGGAATCAAAGCCAGCTCTCTCACATGGACTAAAAGCAGATAACGGAAGAAAGAAGTGTATTCATTTAGAACCTTTATCACCAAGTATTTTGTTCTGGTTCATTTAATGATTTGTATAATACTAAAAGCGCACCCTCCAAAGAAATAAAACGACACAAAAGTATGTGTTCTTAATAATGCTAACATCTGGTGAATCTTAGCAGAACCCATGGTCTAAACGTCTTTTCAGGAAGAGATAATTATGATCATGTTTATTTCTTTTGTTCTTCTTTGTAGCTTTATATCCAGATTAACATGGAGAAAAATGTCAAGAGTTTAGCAATTTTAAAAAAGTAACACACTTGCTGATAATACAGAAAAACTACTAATTCTCCTACTGAATCATGTTGTTTTGTTTTGTTTCATATTTTAAATCTAAGGCTGAAAATAAAAGAACTGGAAAAAGCTTTCTAATTTATTAATGTTTCATAAATCACACACACATATACATACACACACACACACACACACACACACACGCTTCTATACATGCTTAGTCTGGCTTAGATCAAGCTGTCTGCTCTGTTAAGGGCAGGCAATGTATTTGGCAAAAGCAATTTCTATGGTTCAACACGACACATATTGAACATAAGTCAAATATTTTGGTACAACTTGGTAGAGTTCAGGACAACTGACAAACCCTTCATCAGAAAGGCCGCAGTGTTACATTGGCATGAAAATAGAATCTGGGCTGAGAAGTGAAGAGAAAAATAAAAGTTCCCTTAAGGTCAAGGAGAACAGCTGAGCAGCACTGGGGCTACCTGCTTCAAAGGATACAGTGTCTGATGTTTATAGATAAAATGCTGGTTTCTATGGGGAAGGGGGTGGTCAAAAGAACAGATATCCCTGACACCCAAACAAAATAATCCCAAATAAAATGGATGATGTAGCCCATAGTAAAAAAAGGAGCTAACTCTTCATGGGAAAATATGCATGACCTCACTCTTTTAGAATACACAGTGATTCATCAGCATTTTCTTGCCTCCTTGTTTGCTTGCTTTGAGTTTCATAGCTCGACCCCCTCCCCTTTAGCCTCCAAGATTAGCTCACTTAATTGAAGGAGTTGAGGGGGTTCGAGAAGGAAACTCCTTCCAAGGAAAGCTCGTGGCTAGTGAAAGTATTTCTTGTCAGTCACTTAGAGCCACCGCTTTGCTGAAAACACTCTTTTCTCATAAGCTAAATGTTATACTTGTTTCTTTGCCTTTTTCCCTCAGAAAACCTTAGTAATAATTTTGCTGAAAAAGAAACTTCTTGAGCCCAAGGAAAATGTTATGGGAATAATACACGGAAAGGTATTTATATAAGTAGAATGAATCAGCTAAAAATATCATCACAAACAGGGCAAGTTATAATTTTAAATTGTGGCACTTGTGAAAATCTTGAAGTGCTATCAGCCCATCTCCTGCTTATAAAAAGGCACCCCTGTAGTTCAATCCAATAACTGTGAAACCACTGCCTTAAAATTATAACCAAATTGTTTGTGTGGTGTTATGTATCTAAGGAAACAAATGTGGACTTCTAGAATTACATTATTAGTTTCTTTTGAGCCCTGAGCACTTCAAAGGTTTCTTAGAATCTAGTAATGCTATGTTGCACAGGGTCAATTATTCCGTGGGTGGAGACACCAGGCCCCTTGCTGGCCCTTCTTTTCTCATCTGCATGCCTCTGGGTTATTTCATGATTTTTTGCTCCTGCAATGTGGGAAATAAAAGAACAAGACTCTGTTTTGTTCTGCCAGTCACTTTTATGCAGAAGATGGTAAAAATCTACTGGTGAAAAGAAGGTTTTTACCAATCTGCTGCTTTCGACTACACTCTAGCAGTGATTCTCAGCAAAGATATTGACCCTGGGGTCTGTTCAAATGCAGCTTCCCAGGCCCCACCTCCAGCAATTTGGCAGGGGTGGAGCCTGAGATCGACATTTGTACTGAGGATTTGTGGGGCAAGAGTACTACACTTTGGGAAACACCCAAACCCATTGCTGTTCATGGCAACCCATGTTACAGAGTAGAACTGAGCTCCATACGGTTTTCTTGGCTGTAATCTTTATAGAAGCAGATCATCAGGCCTTCTGCTGTACTGCCAGGTAGGGCTGAACCTCCTGTCTTTAGGTATGAACCTCTAGCCTTTAGGTTTGCCACTGATTGCAAACTGCTTATGCCAGCCAGGGACCTCTTGAGAAACAGAGCTACATTTTTCTACGTATGAAGCCTAAGCTTTAAAAATCAAATCACAAAAACACATTTTGACGTATGCCAACTGGATAATAGTTTCCAGAAGAATCATTCCACTACTCTTCACAAGCCATTGCTTTGGGCCCATCAAGACTGCAGGTGTAGACTTGGTCCTCAAAAGTTTCAGGTAATTTCTCTAAAATCTCATTAACTAGTGTTCTGAAAAGAGTGGTTGAATATAGATATAAAATTACATATTAATATCGCCCCCTCAATTGACCAGCCCAAAGACTCTAGTGTAGATGAAACCCTCTTTATGAGCATGTCCAACTCTCAATCTGGGGCTGGGGAAGTAACAGAACTGTATTACACTTCCTCATGCTACTTTTTTTTTTTTTTTTTTAACTATTTTTAAAAATATTTTGTTGTAATTTTGAAGAAAATTTACATAGCAAATTAGGTTCTCATTTAACAGTTTCTATACATATTATTTAGAGACCTGGTGGCACAGTGGTTAAGAGCTTGGCTACTAACCAAACTGTCAGCAGTTCAAATTCACCAGCCACTCCTTGGAAACCCTATGGGGCAATTCTACTCTGTCCTATAGGATTGCTATGAGTCAGCATCAACTCAAAGGCAATGGGCTTGGTTTTTTGCTTTTGGATACATATTATTCAGTGACATTGGTTACCCTTTTCACTATGTGTCAGCATTCTCATTATTTCCACTCTGGTTGTTCTATTTCTATTAATTTGTCTTCCTTGTCCCCCTTACCTTCTCATCTTTGGACTAGGGTAAATATTGACCCTTAAATCTCATTTAGATGATTGTTTAGAGGGGCACAATACTCACAGGTGATACTATTCATTTTATGAGTCACTCTGTCTTTTGGCTGATAGGTGACCTCTGGGAGTTGTTTGAGTTCCACGTTTAAAGGGTATCCTAAACTTATAGTCTTCAGGGTTCCTCTAGTCTCTACCGGTCCAATAAGTCTAACCTTTTTTAGGAATTTGAGTTTGATATACATTTTTTACCCATTCTATCCAGGACCATCTATTACGTCCCTGGTCGGAACGATTGGTAGTAGTAGCTGGGCACCATCTAGTTCTTCTGGTCTCAAGGTAGGTGAAGCCTTGGTTCTTGTAGACTATTAGTCCCCCTCACACCTTTTGAACAACATAAATGCTGGTGAGATGTTATGGGACAAATTGTGTCTCCCAAAAAATATATCTAAATCCTAACCTCCAATTCCTATAATGGGACATTGTTTGGAAACGGTCTTTGCTTTGAGGATGTTATCAGTTAAGTTGGTATGAGGTCATACTGGAATAGGATGAGTCCTAATCTCATGCAAGTGGTGTTCTTATAAAAAGAGAAGCGACACAGACATGGAGACAGAGAAAAGACAGCCATGTGAAGATGAAGGCAGAGATGGAGTAACACATTACAAGCCAAGTAACGCCAAGGATTGCCTGGAACCACCAGAAGTTAGGAAGAGGTAAGGAAGGATCTTCTCCTAGAGTCATCTGTCAGAGCATGACCCTTCTGACATCCTAAATTCAGACTCTGATCCTCCAGAGCTATGAGACGATAAATTTCTGTTGTTTTAAGCTACCCAATCTGTGGCATTTGGTTATGGAAGCCCTAGGACACTAACACAGCAGGGGCAACAGGATTTCACACAAGCCCTTTTCTTATTTCAGAGGTGTCTCTACACCCCTGCATCATCTGTGGGTCTTGATGAACTTGCACCTACACACATTTCTGCTGGTCTCCTGTCCTTGATATTGCTGGCTGGGCAGATAAGGCATTTTGTTTTCATTCTGAGAGCATTTCTTTCTGCGTATTTGCACTTCTGTCATTCTGTACCCTGATGATGAACCCCATCTGATTCAGACTGATCACTTACGCTTTATGCTGTCAGCACTATGTCCATTTATACAAGTGGGCTGAGTGTAAATATTCTTAGGTTCTTAGGTCTTTTTCAGAGATGCTTTGACCATCCAAACTGCAAGTCTTGTTACAGTTTCAACGTATCTTTTGTGGGGACACAATTCAACCCATAACACCCCATCATCACCTACATTGAAGAGATCATGTGGAGAAACTACATGGAGATAGTGTTTTCTGAAAAGTCCCAGCTCTAGTCATCCCAGTCTAGGAAACAGATATGGCCGTGGAGAAGTCTTGGTGATGACTTGGCCCCAATCACCGACTGACTGCATCTCATCATATTAGATTAATTTACTGTATATTTACATAAAATATATAAATATCATATTCTTATGTAAATAATGCGTGCCTTCTACGTTTTTTTACCAACCATGCCCTCCCCACCTCAGGTATTTTTGTAAACACTGTATGCTAATTTATTTTACTGCAACATGTAAAAAAATTTGACATCCCTGTGCTTGCAAAAATACCTCGCAGGGGATGGGGAGGTGCATGTTATCTGTGTAAAAATACGATAAATATATTTATTAGCAATGAGATCTGGAGCAAATTATTTAGGCTTCCTAGCTCTAGGAGGGTGATTGAATTGGAAACTCCTATGCTATTTGCAAGTGCTGGTGAAAAAATCTGTAAGAACATCCTGTGTACTAGAGTGAATTTTGAATCATCCTGGGGATCAGGCTTCATCTGAAATTTTAAGGAAAACTAATGTTCAGCTCTTAGAGGAAGCTCTGTTTGCAATAATCTCCATGTGAGTGTAAAAATACAAAAACAATTTTAAGAAACACATCTGATAAATTGTAGTGAATTTTATCAGAGTTGCAGCTCTAAAGTTTGCTTTCTTGATTCTTTTGTCTCATTCATTTTTATGCTTTTTCCTTCTCTTTTATCTTGTGGAGCAGAGTTGATTATGAGCATCTGGTTGAACATAGAAATGTATATTTTTAGGGCTGAATAGGTATTTTGTAATCATCTTGGCCTAAATCCCAAATTCAATGACAAAGGAAAATTGAGATCCAGGACTTTCCCAAGGACATGGCTTGGGCAGGGCACCTGACTGCTAGTCCTATGCTGTCCTCAGACACGCTACTAACCTTGATGAATATGCAATGAGCAGCCTTTGCATGCGTGACTACATGACATCTGAGTATTCCCAAAACGGTGAAGAGTATGAACTGAAGAGATGCTGTAGCCTCTCT
This sequence comes from Trichechus manatus latirostris, assembly GCF_000243295.1. Taxonomy (NCBI): domain Eukaryota; kingdom Metazoa; phylum Chordata; class Mammalia; order Sirenia; family Trichechidae; genus Trichechus; species Trichechus manatus. Next base: position 4,126,325 of record NW_004444083.1, on the reverse strand, counting down.
CTGCTGGTCACTGGTAGGCATCACCCTCCGCATTTCTCTAAATATCCCCATCTCTTGCCCCACAACGCCAAGATATAACCAACATTTGCTAACCTGATACCCAACACGCACTTCAGCACGAGCGTGATATTTTAAAAAAACAGGAAATGTCTTCTGATAAAATGTAAGAAGCATTAATGATAACAATGTATAATAACTCTTTACCAATCATCGAAAAGAAAAATATTATTTCCTGGACTTCCTCTTATTTAAATTAAATAAACAATTTCCTTTAACCTATAGTGGCTAATCTCTGATTAATCATTTCCTTTGTTATTTTCCTCTGCAAAATCACTTGAGTTCAGAGTCCTAAAACTGGTTGTATCTTCTTTTTATCTCTGACAATAGATTGCTCATTCTTGTCTTTTAAAAAATCAAGAGACCTTTCCTTACCAACTCTTCCTCCTTTCTATTTAAAATATCCCTACCTGTTATTATTCTCTACACACGCTCTATTTCTCTTTCAGAGCTCTAATCACACGCTGTTATTTTCTATTTATGTTTCTGTGTATTTGTTTCTTGTATTTTTCTGCCACCATTATGTAAAATCCATGAAGACAGAGATGATGTCGGTCACATTCATCATTACAATTTTATGACAGTAGTTGTTAGAAGTACTTCTTAAAAACAGGAGTACTGCCTTCCAGCTCTAACATTCTCTAGTTTACCATATATATTCCTCTTCTACATGAGAGAGGAAATAAGAAAACTTATGGCATAAGATTGTCATTAAGACAATATAAAAGATAAGGCAGACAATAAACACAATATAAATGATAGGTGCTGGAAGAGTCCAGAAGAGGTAGCACTATCTCTTGTAAACCCTATGGTGCCCAATTCAACTCTGACATACATGGGGTTGTCATGAGTTGGTATTCACTCAATGGAAACAGGTTAGCACTATCTCTTGGATGAGGTATTTAGAGAATGCTTCAAGTAGAAGCTTGGGCCTTGAAAAATGGATGGCAAGTGAAAAACATACTAACAGTGGAAAAAATTGGTATAAACAAAACCAAAGAGAGAAATGCATATCCTGTACATAACAGGGACATTCCTGGGATTATACCTCTCTGGGGAAAATATTCTTAAAGGAACATCATAAAATATGAACTTCGGGAGGTCATCTGTGGGCTTATTGGATATTTTTTGAATGCTACAATCTAGACTCTGCCCCCTAGTTACTGGAACCCACTGTATGCCATGGGCAGGCAAGTGTCATGATGAGAAAGTTTTTAGCAAGGAGTGCTTGATACCTTAATGCAAGATAGATTGATTGAGGTGGGAAAGTCCAAAGAGAAGTCTAACCTGCCAAAATTCCATAAACTGGGTGACAATAGAGGGAATAAAAAGGAACGTTATATGTGACATGCATAATGAAATAAGATAATATGTTAAGAATCAACATGGCTCGTAAATGGAGATTGATGGTAAGAGAAAGAGGTAGGCAAAAAAGCTATGACTACGGGGAGGACTACAATACAACAGGCAGAACGTGAGAAGCCAGGTGGAAGAGATTGTGCACATTTGCAAAATATTCATAGAACAGATGCTAAGTTTCTCAGTGTTTAAATAGAGAAAAAATGAAGTTACTAATGTGCCAGACCCATCCAGTATCTGGGGAAGATGAGGAGTAGAAAAAAGATGATGGTGTATATAAAATTTCACCCATATACTTTATTCATTTATCATTCATTTTCAGTTAATTCATTTATAATCACTTACTGAAGAACCCCTAATGTGTCAGGGAGTGTGCTAACGGCTGGGGTTGTCAAGCATATTAAGGCGTGGACCCTATCTCAAAGAGAGTATGGTCTAAGGAAGCACATTATCTAATAACGTCACGTGATAAATACTATACTAGATGCATGATGACAATAAGGAGGGGTATTATACTGGAAAGAAGTCCTTAGGTGGCAGAAATGGTTAAGCACCCAACTACTAACCGGAAGGTTGGCAGTTCAAACCCACCCGGAAGTGCCTCATAAGACAGGCCTGGTAATCTGCTTCCAGAAGCTCGCAGCCTTGAAAACCCTGTGGAGCGCATTGTTGCTCTGCACACATGGGGTCGCCATGAGTTGCAATCTACTCGACAGCAACTAACAACAACATTAGATTGGAGGGATATTTTCAATGGTAGTGCATACGTATTTACCCAGATAATGTATTATTATGAGGACTGTTTAGGACAGAAATGTATAACTGCAGGTGGAGTGACAAGTAGCATATCTCTCATGCAGAGATGGCCATACGTGGCTGTCAGAGCCAGATGCTATTAAATACTGGAAACATCACCATGACCACTTTGGCGCTGATTTCAAGCTTATCAGGACACCTTCTCCTTGCAGTTTGGCTTCTTGTGTTAATCTGCATCGGGGTGGAGAGCTTAAGGCCCAGTCAGCAGGAATTTCCCAGCGCTTTTCCACATGGTATTTCTCACTGTAAACTGACATTCTTGTGTAAATACATTTCCAGGGAGCTTGATTACTGTGATGTCCCTCTCCAGGCTCCTTCCCTAGGAGGGAGCCCCTCTTCCATCTCCTGAATAAATCAAGCTTCTGAGATGAAAGCAGAGTCCCAGACCCTGAACCTGGGAGAATTCATCAAAGCAAATGGCACCTGGTTTCCCCGAGGACACCTTTGCTCTCACAGCATGCCTTTTTTCAAACATCTACAGTTACAAGTGTTTAACATGAATACTTAACTCACAATTCTGTTACACTCTCAATTTGAGGTCGTGATTGAAGTGAGCTAGCTTCTAGAACATCCTCGCCCAGGAACACCTATTTTTCCCAGGTGTAACCAGCTCGTAATACCCCTCTGTATCGACCCCACCTCAAACTTGACATTGAATTTAGTCCTCTTCACTCTCACCAGAAGGCATCTGCTTACAGCAAAAACACTGATAGATTCTATCAGTGATTTTGTGGGGGAAGTCTGGAAAGTCTGTGTGCAAACCACACACTAATACCACTTACTATTTGACTCGTTCATTGTTTTTGCATCCTTCAAACTTTCATTTCAGCTATACTCAAAGACGCCATTACGTCTTCTCATGGGATCCGGGTCCTCAACATGCTCTGCCCTCTGAAAGCCAACACACCTCACTTGAGATCCCCAGCTGCTCTCATATCCCTGTAAGTTGAGTCCAGTCCTTCATTCACTCTCTTTCCCTCTCCAGACCAATTACCACTCTTAGACCCTCTCTGTCTCACTTTTCTATGCATTCTCTCTCTCATGCCTTGGTTTTGCTTCATGATTTTGGATATCCTCAACTTGTAACCCATATCCAACTCCGTCTACTAAGAGAGGCAGTGTTAATAGGTTTCTATTTCTGTGTAGCAGATTACCCCAAATTTAGCAGCTTAGGTAAATCTGAAGGCAGAGCCGCATCAGTGGAGTAATAGTTTAGCAGTGACAATGACATGGCACCCTTGGCTCAAGTACAATAAGAGGAAGATTTAATCTAAGATGGAGATTATTCTTACATCTTAAATGAAAATCCTTGAATGGTTCCTCAAAATTTGAGTAACTCTATACTTAGCCTCCTTTCTCATCTAATACCAACCTTGGAAATAGATTCAGAACCTCTTTGCTTTCAACATAATGGATATACCAACACATGCACACACAATTTAGGAATGAAATCGATTTTACTAAAGATTCTGTAGGAGACAGGAGGATTTACGACACAGAGAAAAATGCTGAAAAAATAAACCCATTAGTCATTTCAGTTCATCCCAACATCCCTGTGACAATTGGGGCTCCTCTCTTTTGGATTTTTCTGCCATCTTTCCAGATCTGCACTATGTTCCACTGCCTTCAAAATTGGGGCTCCTCTCTTTTGGATTTTTCTGCCATCTTTCCAGATCTGTATTATGTTCTACTGCCTTCTCAGAGCTGCATTTGCAATGAGTGATCCTTGTTTGAGATTTTCTATCTGTCCCCCGCTTCCTGTATCATTAGTGCTGACAAGCTATCTTTCCACCGTTACCCATTGCCATTGAGTCAATTCCAACTCATAGCAACCCTATAGGACAGAGTAGAACTGCCCCATAGGGTTTCCAAGGAGCTGCTGGTGGATTTGAGCTGCCGACCTTTTTTGGGGGAGAGGTAGGTAGCAACCAAGCTCCTAACCACTATGCCACCAGGGTTCCTATCTTTTCCCAGACTTCCTAAAATTCTAGTAAATTGCATATTCTCCATATTATTAAACTTACGCCTACAAAGAATATCTGTATAGCAGCTAGTGCAAAGAAAGCCACAGATCCAAAGGCACTACTGTCCCAGCGTAATTAATTCCATCTTGTCTTTCCCACAAGAAGGAATTTAAAACAAAAGGACAAAAAAGTTTGCTTGTTCTTTTCTGTGTTTTCCTTGGTAGAACTGAACTTCTATGATTCTTAGAAAGCTTTGCTATGTCATCATACTTTAAAAGGGTTACTCTTGACCACTTACTTAATAACCATGGGTTCAGATAATGTATTCCCCTTTTCATGAAAAGCTCAATAGCTTTCATCAGCAAATATTGCATCTTAAGGTAGTTACCTTGGGTGGTGCAAAGGGTTAACACACTCAGCTGGTTAGATGTTTGAGTCCACTCAGAGGTGCCTTGAAAGAAAGGCCTAGAGATCTACTTCTGAAAAATCAACATTGAAAACCCTATGTTGCACATTTCTGCTCAGACACACATGGGATGGTCAATGGCAGCTGGCTTTTCTTAAAGGTATTCAGCAGCATTTTCCATTTTTCTAGGGAACTCATTGTTCTCATAATTATTTTCCATATCAACTCAATTGTAATCAAAATGTGTCTTACAACGCAGGGTAAGCTGTAAAATGTGATACACAGAACAAAGATTGGTGAGAAAATTTAATCGGTTGAATTATATCCACCGTTTAGAAACCTGATTTTGTTTTTTGATAAAATTCACCCTCCTTTTTGTTTTTAAAAGGCGTGGTTACCTGTGATAGTTTGCAACCATCAAGAACCAGAACACTGTTAAAGTGTGCAGACTTTGCTTTTTTTCTTTTTTTTTTGCTGAAATGACTTTCTTGTTAACCATGGCAAAATGTCCAGCTCTGAAAATGCTCCTCTGAGAACCCTCGTGAGCTCACCAAGGCTTCAGTGTAATGCACATTTAGAAGGACTTCTGTGCATCTTTTGAAAGTTTGCGGTTTATCACAAATTGCCAAAAACTTGCCTGCAGTGCTGTTTATCAGCACTAAATTATTTCAAGCGCTCTTCCTGGTCCAGCTTTTAATGTTCCGTACGACTTCTTACACTAATGTTATATTTATCGCTGGTATTTCGGCTCATACAGAACAAAGCACATTCATAAAATCTGGATTTCCCACAAAGGTCGCTTTTTCTTCAACATTCGCATTTAAATTGATTCATTCTAAGTATTTCCTCTCTATTCCTATAAATCTGATACAGAGGCTGCATGGATGGATCAGTCTCTGAAATGAATCAGATAATGGGTTACACATTAAGGCAAAGTAAATTTATCCTACCGCTAGTAAAAATGGACTTAAATATGTGCGGTTTTTGTAAAACATGCAATCTGTTGTGTTTGATCTCCTCTTTGGAGGTGGGGGTAGAGTAGACTGTGCACAAACACGCTAAATGAATATATGCCCTATACAGGCAAATAAATGATCCTTTTCTCTTGTAGCAGGCTCCCAGCCCTGCATCCAGTTCCAAGTAAGGCCACGGGCTCTACAGAGTCCACCTACCCTACTAGGCACAAACTCTCTACATATAATTCTAAAAGAGGTATTTATTTCCTTCCTTAGCTTCTGCATATGGGTGTGCTCTGCAGAGAGGATCCTCCATGCAAATCTGCCCCTAAGGCTCGTGGCACAAAGCTAATCTTCCGTCTTTTCTCCACTCCTCTGCTTCTCCCTGCCCTACACTCTGGCCAGCAGTGAGTCAATAGTGACCAAGATAGTCTCAACTTCAGCTAGAAACAAAGCTAAGGTCCTACACTACCTCCACCTCAGCCACAGACACACTGATTTTCTTTCTTTAATTCCAACTGTTTTTTCATGGATTAAAAGCTCTGTGTAGTAATAAACCAAATGCATCTCTTAACTCATAATTCGAACTTTAGGCTTCAAAAGCATCACGTGGGAGCTTGATCAAAATGTGGATACTACTTCTCTGCTCACTCTTCCATTCAAAGTCTGCCGCTCTTGAGTGAAATATTTTCCACAAGCCTCTATATGATTCTAATTCAAGTGATTCAAACTTCCCAGGTTCAGATACATCGCTAGTTGTAAAACTGCTATCATTGACTGTACAGGGCATACCATAAAGCTTTTACTGATCATTTCTATAATGTTGTGTTCTTTTTTTTTTTCTGTAACAATGATTTTGCCTAACAGGCTATACTGCTATTAGACGTGGACTCATTTAGGACTCTCAGGTCTTTCTGGAGGATTGACTTTTTTATCATTACATAATGTAAAGTCCGTCTTTGTCTGAAGTCTGCTCTTTTAATTGGTGTATTTAGACCATTTACCTTCAAGGCAGCATCCCTAGATGGTGCAAAAGGTCACCAGGCTTGGCTGCTAATCACCGGAGTCCACACAGAGGCACCTCTGAAGAAAGGTTTGGTGATCTACTTTTTGATTTTTAATTTTCTTTTTTTTTTGGACCAAGATGCTGCTAACAATAAGAGTAGCAACTAAAAAAAAATCAGCATAGGAGAATGTACACATTGAAATGAACTGTATTTACTGCAGAGTAATTGTGCTTGTCTGCGTATTCAAGGTTGCTGCTAATGTGAACAACCTTTTGGAAACTCATTTTTGGAAAGGTGTCCAGAATCTGCAGTGTGCTCTTTTGAGGAATCTTGATGATGGCAAAGGAAACAGGCTGGCCATGTTGGTGAGACACTGAGAACACTGATTTGGTAAATGAGAGGTGAGCTCAGTTCCCACATGTACAAGACACTATTGAGTGCTCACTGTGTATGTGCATCTCTCTCTCCCAATAGACTTTGAGCTCATTGAGTAAGATGCCCTATCTTACTCATTCCTTTGTTCCTAGCACGTTCTTGATATATAGCAGTCATATCAAAAAATGAGTGTTGAATTCACTGTTCTTATTTCAAGTCTGGGTAAATGGTTCCAGTGATTTGAAATCACCCAAAATGTTTCTCTGGCCATTTGCAATAAGGATGAAATACTTTTTTTTCTCATACACACATGCCATTTCTGTATATACTAGATGTGCATTATGTAGTATAAATTTTGAGAGAACACCATTTTCTGATGCCACCTATTTTCCTTACAGCGCAATAGTCTTTTGGGGATTATTCATGATTGATAGTTGGAATCATTTTCCAACTAGATACCTGAATCCAAATGAATGCTTTAATATTTCAATCCCTTAAAAATGTAATGAAAAACCTGTCGTGGATAATAAGTTGCAATGAAGTGCTTGAGTGCCTTAAATGACAAGCTTTCTGTGATTTCAGATTCCACTTCTTCTGAATTTAAATTACATAATTGAGCTAAGGTTGGTACATGTTAAAGAAAATGTAAAAAAAAAATTAATAAATATCATAAGCTACGCAACAACTAAAAGCATCACATTTCTGTGTTAAATTTAAAAAATAATTGTTTTATGAAGACCCATTACATCAGAAGTCATGAGTTACAACTTGTAGGTTCCTTCTGTTAGCTGATATTTTGTCTTCTTTTAGCCACTTATTTACTTTGTTTTTTTCTTGAGTCAGCTTTTCTTTTACTCTTTTATGTAGTATCAAAAACCTAAATTGCTTAGAGAAACACCAAAAATTAGTGTAACAGAATATATTTATTGTAAGTAGATAACATTCAAATCTGGCAGTATCACCAGAATAGAAAGCTCTCGGAAGAGGGGACAATGAAAGCAGGTTATATAGGTCATTGTTATGTTAATTTCTCAGAAGATAACATCAAAGGAGAACAGGGCTTCAGGGTCCCTTGGTTACAGAAACAGAATCACCAAGGACATGCCATACATCCTAAAACACAGTCTCTAATCAGACCCTGGAGTTCCTGCTTCCAAAGCTGGCTGAACATAAGACAATTTTCCAGAAGAACCCAATGCCTAAGGCAAAAAGCTCTCCTCTAAGCTGCTTACTAAGCTATTGTTTGATCTGAAGGCTACTCCAGGGAACCAGTTCCTTCCAGATGCAAAAGGATACCTAAGGTTGTCCTGGATGGGCCACTCAAATTCCATGAACACGGAAATGTGGATTCTAGGAGAATCAAAATGATTTTGGTCAGTAGTTACCAAAAATAATAAAACAACCAAAAATAATATAACACTTTGAACAAACCCAGATCAAATATTCAATCCACTATTTTTTTGGTGATCCTAAATATGTAAAACAAGCAATCAATCGTAAAAGTTACGTTTGCCTTTCTTTAGCATGTTTATCAAGATTTATATTTAAATAATTAGAATGCTTTGCAAGATGTAGGCGAGAATCAAAAGTTCTGTTACACTGGTAAGTGTGATTTTCTACTGCAGGGAAGTCCCTTTTTCTAGTCTATGTTTTATGTGATTGTTTTTTACCGAGACAGACAGAATGGCTAAATCCATACGAATGGCCCTAGAGGCCTGAAGATGCTACAAGACAGAGTAGCATCATTAAACTAAATCACAGACAAACACTTAAGGATACAGATAAGTATTTTGTTACCATAAGTCTTCATTTTTTTTTATGGTGAAGATGACTGAAAATGTTTACAAAATAAGCATGGTACCAGGAAAAAGGCAATTGTGGTAAGGTCCTAGTAGGTGGACTTAGTTGCGATGACTCTTTTAATCAGGTAAGAAAGTGGTAACCTAGAGGTGGAACTCTGATAGTGTTTTTTAAGCCCCAACCTCTAGCTGGTATTAAGGAAACACACAGTGTAGTGTAACTCAGAAGAAATAATCAGTGACATGAGAAGAGTAAGGGTAAAGATTGACTAGCTACAGGGCATGAGTTTAACCCCCTTACTCTACGAACATGAGGCCAACGGGATAATCTTGCAGAAGATAGACCCTGGAGGAGTAAAAATGAAATGATGCTTATTGCTTTGGTATGAGGGTAGAACACAGTCTTATTAGGGGTTGCTTTACCTGTTCTCTAAAGAAAATGCTGCCCAATTCACAAATCTATTCCACCAACCTGCCATTTGGGCAATGTCTGATTGCATCTATGCCCATAATCTCATAAAGTTTTGTTTTTTGTTTTTTAAAGGGAAAGCTACTTTCCTTCTGTTTATTATTTCTCCCTGATGGTTTTAAAGACCGTAAGCCTGCAGAGTGAAAACGCAGTGGGGCTCCAGGACACATCTCAATTACTGCAGCACATCCTTCTCCTCCTCTGCATCCTCCTTTCTTTCCTCCTGGCTTTATTCACCCACCCAGCAGCCCTGCAGCCTTTCACTCCTGGTGCAGGGCAGTGCCTGCAGAAGCTCCTCTGCCCTGGCCGCTGGTGCTAATGGGGGTGTCATCCAAGCAGGGGGCACTCGCGGGCTTCTGGCTCCAGGCAGCAACAGCAGCGGCTCTGCATGAGCCGGAAACGGCTGCATCAACAGAGGGGTAGCATCCAGGGCCACCAACGCCAGCTACGCTCCCAGTACCTGCACACCCGCTCCTCCCGGCCGCTTCTGCGTGCCCCCGTGCCCAACGTGCGTAAAGTCCCAATGCAGCTGCCAGTGCATCCTCCGCACGGCCCAGCCACACACCCGGCAAGGCCCACCTCCTATATCCAGTGGACACAACTCTTGAGCTTTGTCCAGGGGGCGCCCATAACATTTTAATATAATAGGCTTTCCGGTGGTTTAAGTAGAGATTGTAGGGAGACTGCTTGTATATAACAGGGTGTTTGCACAACCTGCAAATCGCATACTGTCCTATTTCACAGACCATATCGTGGATGTTAAGCCACGCATACCTGTAAAGACAGAGAGACTAAATCGAAAACTCTGCAAATAGTTCTGGGTTCCAAAATTAAAAAAAAAAGGAAAACGAGTCCAGGAGATAGACTCCAGGAAGTAATTTTTAACAACAGCTATGTCAACAACAAAAAAGTTGAGGAAACTGTAATTCAAGAGGAAAGAAGAATGAATACCTGGGGTATTTTAAACTCAGAAGAATTCAAGACATGAGTGATTTGTAGTCCTGAGTGATACTGTATGTCTGATAGCTTATCCATAAATGACATTTTAGACCAGTCGTCACTATACACTGGATTGCAACTATCCCTGGGAGCAAAACAAAATTAATTAGTTTAATTAGCCTTTCTGTATGAAGTAATTACCTGTATGAGATGATAACCTGTATGAGGTGAAACATGCAATCAAGATGCATTGATCATTACTGGTGATTAGAATGTGAAAGTTCGAAATGAAGAAGAAGGATCAGTAATTGGAAAATATGGCCTTGGTGATAGAAACGATGCTGGCGATCCCATAATAGAATTTTGGAAGACCAAATATTTATTCATTGCAAATACCTTTTTTCAACAACATAAACAGTAACTATACCCATGGACCTCATCAGATGGAATTCACGGGAATCAGATAGAGTCTATCTGTGGAAAGAGACAATGGAGTAGCTCAATATCATAAGAACAAGGCCAGCGGCTGGCTGCAGAACAGATCATCAATTGTTCATATGCAAGTTCAAGTTGAAGCTGAAAAAATTAAAACAAGTCTACGAGAGCCAAAGTACAACTTTGAGTATATTCCACGTGAATTTAGAGAAGAGATTTGATGCATTGAACACTAATGATCGAAGACCAGAAGAGTTGTGGGATGACATCAAGGACATCGTACATAAAGAAACCAAGAGGTCATTAAAAAGACAGGAAAGAAAGACAATACCGAAATGGATGTCAGAAGAAACTCTGAAATTTTCTCTTAAATGTAGAGTAACTAAAGTGAAAGGAAGAAACAAAGAATTAATAGAGTTCAACTGAAGATTTAAAATGGGAGCTTGTGAAGACAAAGGAAAGTATTATAATTAAATGTGCAAACACCTGGAGTTACAAAACCAAAAGGGAAGAACACATCTGGCATTTCTCAAGCTGAAAGAACTGGAGAAAATATTCAAGCCTCGGGTTGCAAAATCAAAGGATACTATGGGCAAAAAATTGAACAATGCAGGAAACATCAAAAGAAGATGGAAGGAATAGAATACACAGAGTCACTGTACCAAAAAGAATTGGTGGACATTTAACCAATTCAGGAGGTAGCATATAATCAAGAAACAATGATACTGAAGGAAGAAGTCCAAGTTGCACTGAAGGCATTGGCAAAAAAACAAAGCTCCAGAAATTAATGGAACTCTGACTGAGATTTTTCAACAAAGAGATGCAACACCAGAAGGACTCACTTGTCTATGCTAAGAAATTTGGAAGACAGCTACCAGGCCAACCTACTGTAAGAGATCCATATATGTGCCCATTCCAAAGGAAGGTGATGCAATGTAATGTAGAAATTATCAAACAATATCATTAATATCACATGCAAGTAAAATTATGCTGAAGATAATTCAAAAACCATTGCAGCAGTATATGCCAGAAATTCAAGCCAGATTCAGAAGAGGATACAGAACCAGAGATATCATTGTTGATGTCAGAAGGATCCTGGCTGAAAGCAGAGAATACCAGAAAGATGTTTACGTGTGTTTTACCGACTATGCAAAGGCATTCGACTGTGTGGATTATAACAAATGGGAATTCCAGAACACTTAATTGTGCTCATGAGGAAGCTGTACATAGACCAAGAGGCAGTCGTAGGAATAGAACAAGGGGATATTGCGTGGTACTGAAGTAAGAAATCAAAGCTTCAATGAAAGCATTAGCGAAAAACAAGACTCCAGGAATTGACAGAATACCAGCTGAGATGTCTTAACAAATGGATGCAATGTTGGAAGCACTCACTCCTGTATGCCAAGCAACTTGGAAGACAACTACTTTGCTAACCCACTGAATAGATCCATATTTTTGCCCATTACAAAGAAAAGTGATCCAAACTAATGTGGAATTATCAAACAATATCATTAATATCACACACAAGTAAAATTTTGCTGAAGATCATTCAAAAGCAGCTGCGGCAGTATATTGACAGGGAACTTCCAGAAATTCAAGCCAGATTTAGAAGAGGACTTGGAACCAGGGATATCATTGCTGATGTCAGATATATCCTGGCTGAAAGCAGAGAATACCAGAAAGATATTTATCTGTGTTTTATTGACTATGCAAAGGCATTCAACTGTGTGGATCATAACAAATTATGGATAACATTGCAAAGAATGGGAATTCCAGAACACTTAATTGCACTCATGAGGAACCTGTACAAGAACAAGAAGCAGTTGTTCAAACAGAACAAGAGGATACTGCATGGTTTAAAGTTAGGAAAGGTGTATGTCAGGGTTGTATCCTTTCACTATACCTATTCAGTCTGTATGTTGAGCAAATAATCCAAGAAGCTGGACTATATGAAGAAAAATGGGGCATCAGGATTGGAGGAAGACTCATTAACAACCAGCGATATGCAGGTGACACAACCTTGCTTGAGGAAAGTGAAGAGGACTTGAAGTACTTATTGATGAAGATCAAAGACTACAGCCTTCAGTATGGATTACACCTCAACATAAAGAAAACAAAAATCCTCACAACTGGACCAGTAAGCAACATCATGATAAATGGAGAAAATATTGAAGTTGTCAAGGATTTCATTTTACTTGGATCCACAATCAATGCCCATGGAAGCAGCAGTCAAGAAATCAAATGGCATATTGCATTTGGGCAAATCTGCTGCAAAAGACTTCTTTAAAGTGTTAAAAAGCAAAGATGTCACTTTCAGGACTAAGGTGTGCCTGTTCCAAGCCATGGTGTTTTCAACTGCCTCCTATGCATGGGAAAGGTAAACAATGAATAAGGAAGACAGAAGAAGAATTGATGCCTTTGAATTATGGTGTTGGCAAAGAATATTGAATATACCATGAACTACTAGAAGAACCAACAAATCTGTCTTGGAAGAAGTACAGCCAGATGCTCCTTGGAAGCAAGGATGGCGAGACTTCGTCGCACATACTTTGGATATGTTAACAGGCGGGACCAGTCCTGGGAGAAAGACATCATGCTCAGTGAAATGGATGGTCAGTGAAAAAGAGGAAGAACCCCAGTGAGATGGATTGACTCAGTGGCTACAACAGTGGGCTCAAACATAGCAACGATTGTGAGAATGGCTCAGAAATGGGCAGTGTTTTGTTCTGTTGTATGTAGGGTCACTATGAGTCAGAACTGACTCCATGGCACCTAACAACAACATATTGAAAAATACTGAAACATTTTCCTTTAACACAGTAATTTTATTATATATTATAAAAGATAGAATTTAAATAAATTACTAAAATGTATAAACAAATTCTTTTTGTCCTTTGACACTTGTAGAGACATCTAGTGCTTACACATAAGCATTTCTTCTCTCTTTCCAGGCTCCTGAAAGGATTAAGTTTTGTTATATTTGCAATAGACATCACCATGCACCTGGTTCTAGTCAATGAATTGTGACCAGAAGTGACATGAGTCATTTCCAGGCTAAAACATTTAATTTCTGGAAGGAATCCCCAGCTCTCTTTCTCTCTTCTATCCCAACGATGGAGGAAGGGTCATAATCTAACAGTGGAACCACAAATTGAAGTATCTCTGTTCAACAAATCAGTACTTACAGGACTATTGCCTGTGAGAGTTATTTGGATGCAAGGGCACATAGAATGAGCAAGAAATAAACCTTAGTGGTTTTAAGCCACTAGGATATTTGTTATTTCAGCATAACCTAGAATGCACTAACATATACAACTTTATACAGTACTTTCTGCATCATGATATTTCCATGTAGAACCTAATATAAAATCTTTATGGTTTGATATGGTATTAAATTTAATTCATCAAAGCTTATTAGAAGCTTAAGAAAAAGTAAATAATAAAAGGGTACAACATGGCCATAATTAGTCAAATATAGCCACAATATAAAAAGATGGTGACAATGAGTTAGTGACTCAAATATTGTGTTCGCAACTATTTTCCTCTTAGAAAAGAATCTCTTAACCCATACAAACAGATTTTTTTTTTTAGACAGCACCCTTTATTATGTCAATATTCTATAGCAGCTAGCATCTCTGAAATACAGGGTATTATAATTAGCAGAAGGATATGAACAAAAACTATGAGGGTAATCTATGGATAGCTTACTTCTTACTGCTGGAAGAATGAACGAATCTGTCTTGAAAAAAGTACAGCCAGAATGTTCCTTAGAAGCAAGGATGGCCAGACTTCAACCCATGTACTTTGGACATGTTTTGAAAGGCACCAGTCCCTGGAGAAGGACATCATGCTTAGTAAAGTAGAGGGTCAACAAAAAAGAGGAAGCCCCTCAGTGAGATGGATTGACACAGTGGCTGCAACAATGGGCTCAAACATAGCAATGATTGTGAGGATGGTGCAGGACTGGGCAGCATTTTCTTCCATTGTACATAAGATCGTTGTGAGCCAGAGCCAATTCAATGGCACCTAACAACAACAACAGAAATTTCTAGAGGGCAGGAAAAAAAAATATAGTCAAGGACTTCAAAAATATAGTTAGGGACTTCAACTTTTTTTTTTTTTTTTAATATTAATGCCACTATTACTTTTTAAATGCATTTTTTTTTTTTAAAAAATAGCAAATTTTGAAAAATAACTTTTCCTTTTCAGAAAATTAAATATTTTTAAGAGAAAGAGTTTTGTTGAACTCCTCTTTAGTTGGAGGCCTTTACACTTATGAGAACTATAGAGACCTTTGGGAAGGTACAAAAGGTCATAAGAGATATGAATTTTGAATCTCAGACAAGCTTGTTACTTTGGGTTACTTTGACTGAAAAAGAAAAAATATTTGATTGGCCTTCTTAGTATCGTGACAAAACTTATTTACTGGAAATTTCTAAGCTGATGCCATAACTGAGAAGCCCTCTTTAGCATCATATCAATACTCAGTGCCTTTTTTCTTGATCTTATGTCCCTCCTTATCATCTCCTGTTGGATGGAAATACATTCTGAAATTGACTACATAAAAGCATGGAAATTATGTTTACGTTGTGTGATTTATGAAAAAATTAGATATGCTTGATATGACACAGCGATTCTACTCTCAGAATTTCAAAAAATTGAAAGCAGGGACCCAAACAGATACTCATACACCAATATTATAGCGGCATTATTCATAATAACCAAAAGGTGGAGGGGGGGGGGTTCTATAGTTCATCAATAGATGAATGGATAAACAAAAGACATACAATGGAATAGTATTCAGCCATAAAGAGAAAAGAAGTTCTGATACATGCTACCACGTGGATGAACCTTGAAAACATGTAGAGTGAAATAAGTCAGGCACAAAAGGACAAATATTTACCTGATACCACTTACATGAAATGTCTAGAATAAGCAAAGGCACAGAGACAAAAGCAGATTAGTGGTTACCAGGGAATGGAGGAAGGGGAAATGAGACACTATTGCTAAAAAAAAAAAAGTAAAAACAACAAAAATGTCCTCAATGAATAAAAAAGTTAATTAGAAAATCTCTAAATGTTTAAAACTTTAAAATATGCTTCTAAATCACACATTAGCAAAAAAAGAAATCACAACATAAGTTAGAAATTATTTTGAACTGATTTATAGTGAAAATACAACGTATCAACAGCTGTGCTTAGAAGGAAGTTGGTAGCCTTCAGTGAATACATTAGAAATAAATTACGATTGTGTGTGTATATGTATCATGCTCATGTGTATGTTTATCGGTACCACTAGGAGGATAGAAAAGAGAACATTCTCAGTCATCCGTTGTAGTTGGCAGATTAATTCCTGCCACCCTTCCAAAAAGGTATCTATGTTCTAAGCCTTAGAACACATGATTATGTTATGTTACATGGTAAGGGGGAGTAAGGTTGCAAATGGAATTCAGGTTTTCTTTCATCGATTTTCTTGGTGGATTCAATGTAATAACAAGGGTCCTTAACAGTGGAAAAGAGGGGTGGAAGAAAGTCAGTATTAAAGTGATACGAAGTGAGAAAGATTGAACCTATCACTGATGGCTTCAAAGACAGAGGAAGGAAGCCAAATGCCAAGGAATTCATAAGACCTGTAGAAGCTGAAAAAGGTAAGAGAACAGATTCACCCCTAAATGCTCCAGGATGGGATGCAACTCTGCTAACACCTTGCTTTTATCCTAGTGAGGCCCTCGTTGGAGTTCTAACCTAACTGTAAGATAATAAATGTGTGTTTTGGGCCAGTAAGTTTGTGGAAATTTGTTACATCAGCAACAGAAAATAGATGCACCTTTAACCATGTCTTAGAATAAAAACCATCTGAAAAGCACATTACCTTAAGTCTTTCGAAAATACTACAAAGATCACAGGAATCATTTCTTAATTTCAACCAAGAGCCAAAAAATAATAAATGGACTCCTGTAAAAGCACATGGGAATTTTGTTGGAAATGAGGCTCATTCTCTAGTCTGTAAGAGTTTTGGAAAACGGAATCCAATTCTTGAAAGAAATAGAACATGCTAGATGCCCCATGCACTGGGGCTTACACAGAGGTAATTCTGCCAGGAAATTGAGAAATTCGCTAGATGCTCTTGTGAAGTCCATCTATGCTTACAAGTTTATAAACGAAGAAGAATAAAGCATAACAAGCAAGGATCTTGAAAGGTCAAGTCGTGAAGTTCAGCACTGAGCTGGACTGGGTCACAAGCTGAAAATGTAATTTAATACTGAGGCCGATTGTAAACTTGCCAACCCAATCAGACTCTACTTGGATGTTGTGCTTCTTACCATGTAGACTCTGGCTCACGACAGTGTATGTTTATTTTCACATATACTTTCTACCCGCCTTTCCTTCTACTTTATACAATTCTTGGAACTGGCACTTCTGCTCCTAACTTAAGGCAAGATATTAAGTCAAGCCAACAAATGAGCTTCTACCATTGCTTGGTTCCAATTTCATCCCTATTATTGTATAAAATTTCATGTTTACAACATTCTAAATCTGTGTGAAGCAAAACAGCTTCAGTCTCCAAGTCTTAAGGGGCCTTTGGCGTTTCCAAGTATGACAAACAGGCATGAAAAGAACGTGCACTAAAATCATACATCTAAAATTTTATTTTGAGGAGTAGTAAAATTCATCTCACTGAATATGGTAACTTTTTATTTGGCACAGAGACCACTACAGTGATTCCAAATGCTTAAAAACAGCAGTGGAGACTTTCAAAGCCACTTTAAACCCTGGTGGAAAAAAAAAAAAAAAATTGAATGAGGCAACATATTCATTTAAGTTTCAAAATCTTATTAGAATAGAAAGACTATTGAAGATTATAGAAAGTACTGAAACTATGACACGTGTTAAGTAAAGATAAATAGAATTTTCTACAATATTTTAATTAATCCTTTGAGGTTATGTTCATTACTAAAGTTGCTAATTGAAATAGATGATGCGAGGTTATTAAACACTTAATCCTGGATTTCTTCAATGTACAATATATTCATTTAGAATTATAAAATATCTGGATGTTCGGTATAGTACAGATGAAAGATCAAAAGCGTATCAGAATTTTTCATATTTAAAACAGGCATTGGGTGTAAAAAAAAAGCACAGACTTGAATACATTCAGATTTTTCTTTTCTTTTTAACCTCAGGTCGGGAGAGACAGTTGTGACAGCAAAATTGGATGGGGGTGCCGAGAAAGCTGAATGCGAGTTACTACTTACTGAGCACTGGCGGCACAGCGGTTAAGTGCTTGGCTGCTAACTGAAAAGTCTGTGGTTCGAACCCACTAGCTGCTCCACAGGAGAACAATGTGGCAGGCTGCTTCTTTAGCCTTGGAAACCCTATGGGGCAGTTCTACCCTGCCTTCTAAGGTCTCTATGGATGGGAGTCGACTCAATGGCTACTGGTTAGTCAGTACTTTGTCACTAAGGAGTGCTGCTCTCAGTAATTATTCTACTCCCTGGGCCTCAGTTTCCATAAGTATAAAACGAAAAGTTAAACTATGTTCGCACACAATCGTTAAAGAAAAAAAAATTGAGAACGTTCTACAGCCTTTTGTGTAGGTAACTGGGAGATAAGTATAAACGAATTAAAATCACAAAGGTTGTGATCTAATTCCTTTCCTGCATAAATGGCATTTACAATATAATCTTTAGGCAGTTTGGTATCGGCTATTATATGCCTTGTACCTACAGATATAAATTGTCTAGAATTTCGGAACTAAAGTTCCTGTGGAAGAAGAAGAAAAACAAAAATCTGATCTTATTTTTAAAATGTTATCTGTAACATTAGTAAACATACAGTCGGTAAAGGTTTTTAAGAAGCAATTTGAATGTGAGAAAATCAAAAGGCTTTCAAAAGATCCAAATCAAGATATGAAAAAATAATTGTATGACATGGATTTATTACAGTCATGCCTTACGGACAGGGCCATCGAGTCACTTTTATGGTGGACTCCAGATGTTTGCCTGGAGTTTCTTGTTTATGAGACCAGGTTTGAGGCGAGAGGAAAACTCATTCTCGACAAATGTGGATCTGAGTTTTTCTGTCTGTTTTCCACTTTATTTTAACTGCTGGTGTAGAGAAAGCCATAATTACCTCTAGATGGCACGAAAAACGAAATAATAGTGCCATCAACCCAAAACACCAAACTGTTGATAGGTTCCCTGAATATTCAGAGTTCAAGCAATTGTTAACAACATGTAAATTTGGCTCTCTCAGGTCTTTTGTTTTATTCTCTCCCTCCCCCTCACTGCTTCCACTTCTCCCTCTCTCTTTCCCACTGTCTGTTATTGACTTGGCACTGGGCAACTCCATGTATTAATGCTGCGTTTTTCTTATACCTCCGGCTCCACCATTTCTTTCTTCTAGCTGTTCTATTACTTGTTTTTTCTGTACATATTTTACTTTCTGTTTTTCCTGTATCATCCTACTTTTTGTATTTTCCTTTTTAGCGCCCTCTCTCTGTGGCATTTTCTGCCCCATCACCTATCCTCTCATTTTTCTGTTAGTAATCATTTACCCATATTTCTGGTCTGAGACCCCACCCAAAAAAAAAATTCTGCTACTGACAGGAGATGGCCCACTTTGCTCTTCTCAGTAAAAATTCTAATGAATCTGGATGAATTGAACATGCTTCATCCCGTCTCATCCTTACAGTTCAGTTGCCATTTACCTTCATTCACCCTCAAATTGTTACTATCAGCTCTCCTGTTTCTCAACCATCATCAGGCCTTAATAACTTACACTATATGGAGTTATTCATCAGTCCCATTTCACCCTAAAAGAGGTTGGCCCAGCTCCTCAGAAGCTGCTGAATCCTGCTGATTAGTATTTCCAGAGTTGACTTGGGTATGATTTTGGACCATTTCCCAATAATCAATAAATATGGACGGTGGTTGAGAAACACACTGTTAACATTACAAAAGTTCAGTTGTTTCAAGTACCCCTTCTCTTAGTAACAACTAGTGTATTCCTCTCTGGCTTTGGAAACAATATTCTAATGAATTCTTCAGTCTGTCTTCTATTGTCCTACATTAGTCAAGACTTTTTCAGTTGAAAGTGACAAATCCACACTCAGACTCGTTAAAGCATAATAAACTCACTGCGTCGAGTCGATTCCGACTCATAGCTACCCAAAAGCACAGAGTAGAACTGCTCCATAGAGTTTCCAAGGAGCGCCTGGTGGAGTCGAACTGCCTACCTTTTGGTTAGCAGCCTAGCACTTAACCACTAAGCCACCAGGGTTTCCCGTTAAAGCATAGCAAATGAAAAATGTTGCCTCAAATACCAGGCATTTCAAGGGAAGCTTATTTTCAGGCTCAGTAAACTCTAGGGCATCAAAGAATATCATGATGTTACCTGCTCTCTTTTTTATTTCCTCTTCATTTCTCAACCTTGCATGCTTTACGTGTTAGCCTAATTCTCTAAGCCCTTGCCGCACAGGCTAGATTTCTCTATTATAACAGTTCCAAGACAATAGTCTAGAAACTTGAAATCCAAAAGTTAGTCTTCTTCACTATCTCCAGCAAAATTTGAAGATAGGCCTCCCTTGGGTTTTACCCATCGCTAAACCAATCCAAGAATATGTGGTACTCTGGCGGCTCAGTCTAGGTAAAACCTGAAAAAACCAGAACCTGTGTAAGGCAGAAACCTGTCAGAGAAGGAAAATGCAAATATTTTCTACTAAAAGGACTCATTGAAAAGTGGTAAGACTGCACTCTGTCAAAGGCGGAATACTTGACTTAGAAAAACAAGGCAGTCCTGTCAAGTTCCGGCTTTCACAGGTTTCATATACCACTGTACATATACCCCTGTACATATACCCCTGTAGTGATGGGGGTGAGAGAGATGTGAGATTGTGATATAATGGCTTCATTGAAATCCCTACCAAAACTATATGGAATGGAGGAGGTATTCCCAAAGGATGACGGGAAAGACTTCTGGGCAGATAAATATTGTGTTTAAAATAGTTCAATCGACATAAAACTCTCCCAAAATGACATAATTCTGCCAGTAGCCTTAAATCCCCAGAAAAACTGAGCTATTATGTATATCAGAAAAGTCCAAGAAAAAAAAAAAAACAGTTAAATGCAAACAAATAGAAAAGGTAGATATAAACTGCATAAACAATTTAACAAATCCATTTGGGGATCATTACATTTTCTTCCCGGCTCTTTTAAATTAGACTGCAGTTACCATATATGTATATATATATCCCAATAATTAATAAATATGGACAATGCTTGAGAAATTAGACTGCAGTTACCATATATATGTATATATATATGTCACATGTGATTAGAGTAAGTTAACATGTATTAAAAAAAAAAAAACATTGTGGTCAAGTCAATTCTGACTCATAGCCACCATATAGGACAGAGTAGAAATGCCCCATAGGGTTTCCAAGGATTCGAACTGCTGACCTTTTAGTTAGCAGCCGAACTCTTAACCACTGAGCGACCAGGGCTCTTAGTGGATCAAAAATTGTGATTTTTTTCTTTCTTTTCCAACATTCATTACTCCTCTTCTGGCACTTAAATTTTCTTTTGGGAAATCACTTTTATTCCATTCTCTATCTAAAATCTTAAGCCAAAACAACTCCTTCCAAGGATTCCAAATTTATGGAAATGAAATCTAAAGCTCTGAAAATAGCTGATGAGGCTTACAACATCCTCCCCCAGTCCCTCTCTGATCTCTCGCTCTGTTCCCCTTGCTCCACCCCTGCCATGCTGGACCCCTTGCTTTTACTTAAATATGCCGACCACAGTCCCACCCAGGGCCTTGTACTCATTATTCCTTCTGTCTAGGATGCTCTGCTCCCCATAACCACATGGGTAACTTCCTCATGTAATTAAGGTTTTTGTTTAAATATCTTCTTTTCAAGCAGAACTGCATTAACGACCATCTAAAACAAACAACTAAAACAACAACAATAAAAATTCAAAAAACCTCTCTAGCCCATTAGTTTTTTCATATTTATTACCACCCAATAAACTGTGTATTTTCCGTGTTGATGTTCTGTCTTTACCCACTGACATCTGAGTTACATGACAAGCATGAATTTGATTTGCTGCTTGCTATATTTCAGCACCCAGGACAGTGCCTGGTACATTGTTGGTGTACAAACGTATTCGCTAAATAATTTTTTTTTTACTGTACTTCAGGTGAAGGCTTAAAGAACAAATAGTTTCTCATGAAACAGTAGTACACATGTTGTTTTATGACATTGGTTAACAACCCCACAACATATCAACCCTCTAACTTCTCAACC
>NW_004444083.1:4073521-4104336 GCF_000243295.1 Trichechus manatus latirostris | reverse complement strand
TCAAAGAACCAACTTTTGGTTTTGTTGATTCTTTCTATTGTTTTTCTGTTCTCTATTTCATTTATTTCTGCTCTGATCTTTACTATTCCCTTTCTTCTAAATAATTTTTTGAAGAAAGAATGAATGAATAGAGAGCCCTGGAACCCAGATCCAAATGTAGGGTCATGACCCAGGTCTAGCTGGTCAAAACGTCATATCCTCTGGCCACAGTGATGATTAAAGATTGGACATGAGACCTGTATCGAATGATATGCACTCACTAATTCTGCTGCCCTTCAGGAAAAACAGTAGAATCCTTGGTGATGCAATGGTTAATCGGTAGGCTACTAACCCAAAGGTCAGTTGTTCGAACCCACAGGCCGCTCTGCCGGTGAAAGATGTGGTGGTCTGTTCCTGTAAAGATTGCAGCCTTGGAAACCCTGTGGTGCAGGTCTACTCCATCCTATAAGGTCACCAAGGGTTGGAATCGACTTGAAGATAATGGGTTTTGGGGTTTTGGGAAAAACAATAGAAATCAAAACAACGAGGCCCAAGAAGAGTTTCAGACTGATCAGTAATTCAACACAGATGAAAATACAGCCAAAATGAAGAGGAACATAATCAGTAATTGCTCCCACTTTTTTTTTTTTCCTTATGCCAGCTGAATCTGGTTTCCTTTTTTCTGGAATTTAAGGAGTTCTGAAAGTTCTGGATATAATTCCATATTTTTTTCCCAAAAGAGACATAGTGCCTGAACTGTAATCCAGAATTGATGAGCATGCCAATCTTATGCTACTAGAATTTGTTATAATTTTTATACATTCTACTTATTTGGAAAATGGTACCTTGTTACTGCTTTTCTCTTCCCATGTGGCACAGTGGTTAAGAGCTACAGCGAGCTATGGCTGCTGACGAAAAAGGTCGGCAGTTTGAATCCACCACCCACTCCTTGGAAAACTTATGGAGCAATTCTACTCCATCCTATAGGGTCTCTATGAGTCAGAATCGACTCACAGCTACAGGTTTGGTTTTTTGGTTTTTTTCACATATTTGATCGTAATAGTTTATATGAATTCTAGTCATTTTTGCATGATTTATTTGTTCACATCATTTATCTATGTATCTATTGTTTCATTAGCGTTGACTTGGATATTTGAATGCACCATTTTTTATTGTATTACCGTCACCAATTCATCAATTGTGCTTGCAGCCAATGCTTTTCCCATCTCTTATTACATGTAGAGAATATCAGATATGAAAGTTTTTAAGAATCAAGTCAAACTCTCTTATTTTACAGATTAAGACACTGAGACCCAGAGAAATATAATAACATAGGTAGTAAATAAAAAGTGGTACATGGTTTATTTTACATAAGCCTTGTTCTTTCCCTAGTTGAATTTTAATATTCACTTATTCGGAAATAGAAATGTAGCTGTGAAATCGAACCAAACTAATATCAATAGTTACTAAAGACTCTATAGCAGGTGCAGCCCTTAACTTTCTCTTGTCTCACGTTGAAGCAACAATTGCAATATCCCCAGCTACATTCAGTTATCACAGCCTAATATAAGTGAATGCAAATACCTAATGTGAAAGCCAGGATTAATATAGGAAATCAATGACACGACTACTGTTAAGACATTTTGACCTATGTGACGATAATAGCATTAATTCATAATGGAGCTAAGGCCTGACTTGTTAATGTTGGTTAATTTGGTGCAGTGTTTAAGATGTAACCTGGTCTTTCCCATTCACATCTATTCGTCTTGACCTTTCAGCTGCAGGGTTATACCACGAGCCCAAAACAGCACTCTGAAATAGGGGCTATAAATAGTTAACCTAGAATATTTAAGTTTGGAGCTCAAAATAGCACCTAAGTTAATTCATTTACAAAATGATTTAGGAAAAATACAATATACTAGGAAAGAAATGTCAGTGCACTGAGTGATTTGTTTGCGTATTCTAAGATCTTCCTTTTTCTAGCACATTTGTTGTTGTTAAGTGCCACAGAGTCAGCTCTGACTCATAGCAACCTTATGTGTAACAGAACAAAACATTACTGGTCCTGTGCCATCCTCACAATCATTGCTATGTTTGAGCCCATTGTTGCGGCCACGGTGTCAATCCATCTCATTGAGAGCCTCCCTCTTTTTTGCTGACCCTCTACCAAATATGACATCTTTCTCCAGCAGTTTGTCCCTCCTGATGACCTGTCCAAGTAATGGAGACAAAGTCTCACCATTCTCTATTCTAAGGAGCATGCTGACTGTACTTCCTCCAAGACAGATTTTTTTCCTTCTTCTGATAGTCCACGGTATATTCAGTATTCTTCACCAACACCACAATTCGAATGTGTCAGTTCTTCTTTAGTCTTCCTTTTTCACTGTGTAGCTTTTGCATGCATATGAGGCAATTGAAAATACCATGGCGTAGAAGGAGAAATAGCTCTGTCAGTTGATTACCTGACATATATCCCCAAGTGGCACAGGTTAGGCTTCCTGACAATTGCTGGCCTCTACCTCACCCCACTCCAAATACATTTCAAGGTCAAAAGAGATGTACACCTAGGATACCACAATTGCATGCACTTGTTGTCAATTACTATAGCTGATAATACAGAAAGTTACATGCTTAACACCTGTGGTAGTGGTGAGGGCTGCAGAAGAGAGAAGTGGAATTGGATCATACAATTTCACTCTTTGTTCAATTCGATCAAACTATTTTTCACTATTTTTATGTCAGATCAAAGTGGGGCAATTAAAAGAACGGACACCATGTATGAAAACCATGTAAAAAATAAAACTATGAAGTGTTTCTAAACTAATGTTAAAAAAATACTTTCAATGAGAAGAAATGATGGAGATGAAAGGGATATTTCATAATGATAAATGGCCCATCCAACAAAATGATGTAATTTTAAACTCTTGTGCACATATTATATAGACTAAAACGCATTAAGAAAAAAATTGATAAAACTAAAAGAATAAATTATCAAATATAAAAGTGGACTATTTTAATAAAATTCTTATAGAAACTCACAGATCAAGCAGATTAAAAAGTTAGCAAACATATACAAGATCTGAACAACAGAGTTACAGCCTTGGTCTAATTAACGTATAAAAAATACTCCACCCAATAACTGAAAAAAAAAAAAGTTTTTTACAAGTACCCATGAAATACTTAGTAAAATTGATAATATGCTAGCAATAAGTCAAGTTGCAACACATCATAGGGTTCAAATAAAACACAGTAAATTCCCTAATCATAGTGGAGTTAATCTAGAAACTAATTTAAACAAAAAATATCTAAAATATTCCCATGTGTTTGAAAATGAAGGAACACATTTCTAAATAAAGAAATGTATTTTAGAGAATGAATTCCCACGAAAATTAGAAAATATACTGAACTGAATATGATTGAAACTATTATAAATCTCAATGAATGAGAGGCAACAACAGCTGTGCTTAAAGGGAAATTTTAGCCGTAAGTAAATTTATTAGAAAAAAATAGAATGCAGAAAACAATTATCTAAGTATCCTCCTCAAGATATTGTAATAATAACATGAAATTAAGTCCAAATAAAGCAGAAGGAAGAAATAATGATAAGAGCAGAATATAATGGAAAAGAAAACAAACATACACTATAGTGAATCAACAAAGCCAATGGTTAGCACTTCAAAGCGTCTAATAATGGATACCTCCTTATAATATTTATGAACAGGGAAAGAGAGAGAGAGAGAAAAGGAGAGATGCAGAGAAGGAGGAGGAAGAGGAGAAGAAGAAGAATAAAAAAGGAGGAGGTAGAGGAGGTAAGAGTGAATCTCAGATAGTCAATCTGAAGACTGAAAAAGGTAGCATATTTCAAATGACATCCTATGTAATAGTCTTTTGATAAATTGAGTTTTAACTCTTCTCTCCATGGGAAATCATTCTAAAAGTGGACTGAAAAACTAATATTCTAAATACTAATTCCAAATACTAATTCCAGTGAGAAAATGAACTGAGAGTGGTGACTCGGTGGCATTTGTAGCTCCAGACTCTCATCCATGTTGTCAAATGACTAACAATTCCAAGCCGAGAATTTCTCCCAAGCCCAGTTGTCAGAAGAATCTATTATCGGTCTTCATGGTACCAACTCTTAGCACAGCTTCAATACTCAGGAAATTAGTGAACATTTTTAGAAACTGAAAATAGGGAATTCAATTATAAAAATGAAATGTGGTATTGGAAATATACATACAGGGTGGTTGGTCATTTCTGCCTATTAATGCACTCAACCTTTCCACGGACACATGGTTACGTGATTATAAAGAAACTAACCCATGACTATCTGAAGAAGTGGTCTCTGGGTATTTGTGTGGGATAAGAGTACTCTGCTGGCAAACTCTATTACCCCCTTTACTTTTACAGTATAGAATCATTGATTCAAGTGTTTCATGAGCAAGTATTTTCTGTTAAAAACCGACACGTTAAAAAAAAAAAAAGTGTAATCTGCTTAAATAAAGGGAATTCCCCAATTTAAAAGGACAGAACACATCTCCCATTTGCATTAAATGTGACAAATGCTTAGCACGATACTCTGTGGACAAGGAGCCCCAGCTTCTTTCTAACACCCACGATCTTTTAACACCCCAGCTTAATTCCCTTCAGTGGTTTCCAGTAGCCCTTAGAAGCAAATAGAAAAATCCCAAACATTTCGCTAAAACCACTATTTAGACAGGACTGTTTTGGTAGATTAGTACTTTGAGGCATTATTGAGGAGGATGAAAGGCAGCTTAAAGAAAACCATCTCAGGGCCGGGTTTCGTTAGCAGTTGTGGAGTCTGGCGAAAAATGCCAAGGAGTCATTGGACAGGAAGATTTGATTTTTTGCCTAATTATATTTGGCAGAGTGTACGCTCTAATTCTGAGATGTTTAGCCTTTTCTCTTTTGAGTAATTGTGTAGCCATAAAATATAGATGCATGTAACTATGAGTTGTTGTTGTTGTTAGGTGCTGTCGAGTAGGTTCTGACTCATAGCAACCCTGTAGGACAGAGTAGAACTGCCCCGTAGCGTTTCCAAGGAGCAGCTGGTGGATTTGAAATGCCAACCTTTTGATTAGCAGCCAAGGTGTTAACCACTATGCCACCAGGACTCCAAACTACGAGTAGAAATATGAAAATTATTACACACACACGTGCATGCCTGCATTCACACAAGTATATCCAGGGAAAATCTTGAAAGCATCACTTTAAAGAAAATTCTTTTCTATTTTGATAAATTCATTTATTTTTCCTTTCTCTTATATTCTCTAAAGTTTCATCCTCTGCCCTCTATTCCTCTCTATTTATCCTCTTGCTACAAGTAGATTTTTTTAAAGTGATGATGGCATACCAGGTACAAAATTCTGTGCTAGGTGCAGAAGCAAGCTAGAAAGATACCAATAAGTACATTTTGCCTAAAGAAGCTTAATATACTAGTATTTTAGCACTAACAGCTTCAGTAGAACTACTCATGCATATAAATCTTCAACTTTCATCCTTATATTAAATCCATAGCACGACAGGTACATAAAGCTTCAGAAGGAAAATTAAAGGAAACAAACTCTGGAATCATCACTTGATTTATTTATGGATACCTTTATTCTAAAAATATCTGTAGCAGTATAGAAGAATAAGAACAAAAATATACCCAAATTTATGGATGGGGAGTGTTCTGGAGAAAGTTAGCCAATTCTGATGTAGCTTCTTCATACTGAACTTTGATACACCCATGGAGATTAAAAGAAAATATGCAAAATCTCAGCAACTAGAACTAGAAATATAGTTCTTTGTTTTTTTAAAGTTTAACATGTAGCTGAAATAATTTTTATTTCAGGAAGTGAGGACAAAGGAAGAGAACCACAGGACCCTCGCGGAAGGAGAGATTGGGAGTTCACTCTCCTTCTGCCTCCACTGTGCCACTAGCTGTATCTCTACTGCAAAGAATCTTCTCCAAGCAGAAGGAAGAAAGAAGTCCCAGCAGGACCTGTTTTCTAGCACAGCCAAGACTGGTTCACCCTTACATGCTTAATCAGCTTTCTTTCTGGAACTGGTATTCCTAACAAGACAAAGCAGGCAGGGGTAGTTTGCAGCATGTCAGGCATTTGAGACTAAAAATAAAATAGCCTGGAGTACTACATTCTGAGGACTTCAGTGGCATGCTGAAGTGGACTCCAAAGATCTGGTTATGTACTTCTCTGTGTTCAGTGATGCCACGTTGGTAGCTTGAAATTGACATGGTGGCAGTATTTATACCTTGGAGATCATCAAGCAGTACATATCAGGACTTCTTTTTTCCCCCTTAGGAGAACTGATTGCTAAACATTTGCCAAGACATCATTCCTATATTTTTCATTTACTTTTTCTGGCAAGAAAACAATTATAGCTAATTTCAGACTATCCTCAACCAACTTCCACCCAAGCAGGGTCATCAGAAATTTGTTTGCTCAAGCCTACAGATTCACTGGAAATAAAATAACGGAATCCACCAGAAATTTATCCAAGGGCTATGTGCATCAATCAGTTTTCCAACTAAGGATCAAAACAGGGGACTCAAACAATAGCTAAGTGGATATGTGAAAAATAAGGAAAAACTTCTGCAGTGATTTGGATTAACACTTGGCCTGGAGAGTTCAACCTCATTTAAGGGTAAGTAAAAAGAAACAAACACCTCAAGCTTGTGAAAATAGTCTACAATTTGGGAGAAGTAAACACAGCACAAGCAATGACATGGAAAAACTTATTTCAAAATGACTTCTTTTTAGGGACAGAAGAACATTTAGGAAGTATCTGTTTTGTGTTGTCAATAAAATTCAAGAAGCCTTGGGCTCCACATGCAAAACAACGGATGGAAGAAATACATTTTAAAAAATCAAGAGAAATAAAAAAATATATTGAGTAGTAAATTAAGACAAAAATACATGAGACAGACACAAAAGACAAATAATAAAAAAGAAATTAACAGAGTTATTTGAAATGAGCATCAGAAGAGATACATAGTAAAAAGACAATACAGTCAGTGGATTGCAAAAATGGAGGAAGACTTTGAGTGTATCTCTGAATTCAAAGAAAAAAGACAAAGACATCAAACTGGTGGAAAAAAGACAGCAATGGAGAATAGAGAACTTCTTTCTTTTTTTTTTTTTTTTTAATTGTGCTGTAGGTGAGAGTTTACAGAGCAAATTAGTTTCTCATTAAACAATTAATACACATAGTGTTTTGTGACGTTGGTTGCCCACCTCGCCATGTGTCAACACTCTCCTCTTCTTGATTTTGGGTTCTCCATTTCCATTCTTCCAGCTTTCCTGTCCCTTCCTACCTTCTCATCTTTGCTTTTGGGCCAGTGTGCCCATTTAGTCTCCCATATATGATTGAACTAATGTTTGTTTTACAATCCTGTCTAAAATTTGGCTGAAAGGTGAACCTTAGGAGTGACTTCAGAACTGAGTTAAGAGGATGTCCGAGGGCCATACTCTTGGGTTTTAGAATAGAGAACTTCCTATCGTACAAGAAAAAATAGATAAATTGCACTTAATCAAAATTGTAAACATTTGTACATCAAAGGACACTATCTGGTAAGTGAACAAACAACTCACAGACTGGGAAGACATATTTGCAAATCATATATCTGATAAGGGTCTAGGGATGGAGCAGTGGTTAAGCGTTTGACTGCCAACCAAGAGGTTGGCAGTTCAAATCCACCAGCCGTTCCTTGGAAACCCTAAGGGGCAGTTCTACTCTGTCCTATAAGGTCACTATGAGTCTGAATTGACTTGATGGCAATGGTGTTTTTTTAAATTTTTTATCCAGAATATATAAAGAATTTTTACCATTTAACAATAAAAAGACAAGTAACCCAAGTGGAAAAGAAGCAAATGATTTGAAAAGATATTTTCCCAAACAAGATATACAAATGACCAATAAGCACCTTAAAAGACACTCAATATCCTTAGTCATTAGGGAAATGAAAACCCAAACCACAATGAGATAACACTTCACATCCACTAGGATGGCTATAATTTAAACAACAAAAAAGTAAAATATCAAGTGTTGGTGAGGATCTGGAGAAATTGGAAGGCTTGAACTTTGCTGTTGGTATTGTAAAATGGCGCAGATGCAGTTGACCGTTCCTCAAAAGATAAACATAGAGTTACCATGTACCCAGTAATTTCATTCTAAGGTATATACCCAAGAGCGATGAAACATATGTTAATGGAAAAGCTTTTACATGAATGTTTATAGCAGCATTATTCATAATAGCCAAAAAGAGAAAACAACTTAAAGCTCATCAACTAATGAAAGGATAAACAAGTGTGATATATACCCACAATGGAATATTATGCAGCCATAAAAAGGAAGGAAGTAATGCTACATGCCACAACATGGATGAATCTTGAAAACATGCTAAATGAAAGAATCCAGACATTTGTTGCTGTTGTTGTTATTAGGTGCCATCAGGTTGGTTCAAACTCATAGCAACTGCATGTACAACAGAACGAAACACTGCCCAGGTGTGCACCATCCTCACAATCATTCCTATGCTTGAGCCGATTGTTACAGCCACTGTGTCAGTCCATCACATTGAGGGTCTTCCTCTTTTTCACTGACCCTCTACCTTACCACGCATGATGTCCTTTTCCACGGACTGGTCCCTCCTGATAACATGTCCAAAGTACCAGAATGAAGGTTTGCCATCCATGCTTCTAAGGAGCGTTCTGGCTGTACTTCTTCCAAGACAGATTTGTTCATTCTTCTGGCAGTTTATAGTATATTCAATATTCTTCACCAACATCATAATTCAAAGGTATCAGTTCTTCAGTCATCCTTATCCATTGTCCACCTCTCACATGCATTGAAAATACCATGACTTGTGTCAGGTGCACCTTAGTCCTCAATGCACCTTAGTCCTCAATGTGACATCTTTCCTTCTGAATACTTTAAAGAAGTCTTTTGCAGCAGATTTGCCCAGTGCAATGCCTTGTTTGATTTCCTAACCACTGCTCCCATTGGTGTTGATTGTGGATCCAAGAAAAATGAAATCTCTGACAACTTTAAACTCTTCTCCATTTATCATGATATTGCTTATTGGTCCAGTTGAGAAGATTTTTATTTTCTTTACGTTGAGCACAGTCCACATTGAAGACTGAAGTCTTTGATCTTCATCAGTAAGTGCTTCAAGTCCTCCTCACTTTCTGCAAGCAAGTTTTTGTCATCTGCATATAGCAGGTTGTTAATGAATCTTCCTCCAATCCTGATGCCTCTTTCTTCTTCATATAGTCCAGCTTCTCAGATTATTTGCTCAACGTAAAGATTGAATAAGTATGACAAAAGGATACAATCTTGACACATACCTTTCCTTACATTAAACCACTCAGTATTCCCTTATTCTGTTTGAACACCTACCTCCTGGTCTATGTACAGGTTCCTCCTAAGAATAATTAAGTGTTCTGGAATTCCAATTCTTCCCAATGTTACCCATAATTTTTCATTATCCACTGAGTTGAATGTTTTCCATAGTCAATTAAAACATATGTGAACATCTTTCCGGTATTCTTTGCTTTCAGCCAAGATCCATCTGACATCAGCAATGATATCCCTCATTCCATGTCCTCTTCTGAATCTGGCTTGAACTTCTGGCAGTTCTCTATCAATGTATTGCTGCAGCTGCTTTTGAATGATCTTCAGTAAAATTTACTTGCATGTGATAGTAACGATATTGTTTGATAATTTCAGCATTCTGTTGGATCATCTTTGTTTGTTATGGGTGCAAATATGAATCTCTTCCAGTCAGTTGGTCAAGAAGATGTCTTCCAAATTTCTTGACATAGAGAAGTGAGCAACTCCAGTGCTGCGTATGTTTGTTGAAACATCTCAGTTGGTATTCTGTCAATTCCTGGATTCTTGTTTTTTGCTAATGAATTCAGTGTAGCTTGGACTTCTTCCTTCAATACTATCTGTTCTTGATCATATGTTACCTCCTGAAATGGTTGAATGTCAACCAATTCTTTCTGGTACAGTGACTCTCTGTATTCCTTCCATCTACTTTTGGTGCTTTCTGTGTCATGGAGTATTTTCCAAGTAGAATCCTTCAGTACCGTAACTCGAGGCCTGAATTTTTTCTTCAGTTCTCTCAGCTTGAGAAATGCTGAGCATGTTCTTCCCTTTTGGTTTTCTATCTCCTGGTCTTTGCACTCATCATTATAATACTTTACTTTGTCTACTTGAGCTGCCCTTTGAAATCTTCTGTTCAGCTCTTTGACTTCATCATGTCTTCCTGTCACTTTAGTTACTCAGTGCTGAAGAGCAAGTTTCAGAGTCTCTTCTGACATCCATTTTGTTATTTTCTTTCTTTCTTGTCTTTTAATGACCTCTTGCTTTCTTCTTGGAGGATGTCCTTGATGTCATTCCACAACTTGTCTGGTCTTCGGTCATTAGTGTTCAATGCGTCATATCTATTCTTGAGATGTTCTCTAAATTCAGGTGGGATATATTCAAGGTTGTATTTTGTCTCTCGTGGAATTGTTCTAATTTTCTTCATCATCAGCGGGAACTTGCATATGAACAATTGTTGGTCTGTTCCGCAGTCAGCCCCTGGCTTTGTTCTGACTGATAATATTGAACTTTTCCATTGTCTCTTCCCACAGATGTAGTCGATTTAATTCCTGTGCATTCGATCTGGCAAGGTCCGCATGTATAGTCACTGTTTATATTGTTTAAAAAAGGTATTTCCAATGAAGTAGTCATTGGTCTTGCAAAATTCTATCATGCAATCTCCGGCATCATTTCTATCACCAAGGCCATTCTTTCCAACTATTGATCCTTCTTTTCCAACTTTCGCATTATTATCACCACTAATTATCAGCGCGACTTGGTTGCATGTTTGATCATTATCAGATTGCAGAAGTTGGTAAAAACCTTCAATCTCCTCATCTTTGACCTTAGTGATTGGTGCATAAATTGGGCTAATAGTCATATTAATAGGTCTTCCTTGCAGGTGTATGGATATTATCCTATTACTGACATAATTTTACTTCAGGATAGATCTTGAAATGTTCTTTTTGATGATAAACACAACACCATTGTTCTTCATTTTGTCATCCCCAGCATAGTAGATCATATGATTGTCTGATTTAAAGTGCCCAATACCAGTCATTTTCAGCTCACAAATGCCTAGGATATCAATGTTTATGTGTTCCATTTCACTTTTGATGACTTCCAATTTTCCTAGTTTCATACTTTGTACATTCCATGTTCTGATTATTAATGGATTTTTGCAGCTGTTTCTTCTTGTTTTGAGTTGTGCCATATCAACAAATAAAGGTCCCAAAAGCTTGACTCCATCCATGTCATTAAGGTCGACTCTAATTTGAGGAGGCAGCTCTTCCCCAGTCACCTTTTGAGTGCCTTCCAACCTGAGGGGCTCAGCTTCTGGCATTATATCAGACAATGTTCTGGTGTTGTTCATAAGGTTTTCACTGGCCAATTTTTCAGAAGTAGACTGCCAGCTCCATCTTCCTAATCTGTCTTACTCTGGAATCCCTGCTGAAATCTGTCCACCTTGGGTGACCCTGCTGGTGTTTGAAATACTGGAGGCATAACTTCCAGCATCACGGCAACATACGAGCCACCACAGTACAACAAACTGACAGACACATGAGGAAGGTAGACATAAAGGCTGCATATTGTATTATTCCATTAATATGAAATGTCCAGAATAAGCACATGGGGGAAAACAACAGATCAACAAAAAGATATATTAAATAAAGAGGAAATATATCAGCAATGAGTGCTATGCAGAGAAGTAGAATATTGTGGTGTGATAGAGAGTAAGTGGGTAGCTGCACTAGATGAGGAGTTGTGTTAGTATAGTGCTAATGGCTGTGACAAATGAACTCACACATTTCAGTGGCTTCACACTTATGTAATAATCCAAATGGATTCCAAAGAAGAGGGAGGCACTGTGCATAGTGCAGTCACGCAGAGACCCAGGCTGATGCCAAGTCTGCCATATTCAAAAGTTGGCTTCCAAGCTTGCTCCAAAGGATCACATTGAAATTGCAGAGGGAAAAGAGCTTGGAGGATGGTACATTGGAGGGTTTTGCAAGCCTGGCCTGGCATCACATGCATCACTTCTGCTAACATTGCATTGGCTCATACTTAGTCATATGGTTACCCCCACTCCAAACAAGAGAGGCTAGGAAACATAGTGTCATCCTATATCAGCTGTTGTTGTTAGATGCCATTGAGTCAGCTCTGACTCATAGGGATCTTATGTATAATAGAAGAAATTATATGCCTAGTCCTGCACTATCTTCACGATCTTTGCTATGTCTGATTCCATTGTTTTGGCCACTGTGCCAATCCAAACAACTAGATATTTCACACTGACAGCCTCCTTCACCTTCATTGACCCTTGCCTTTACAAACCATGAAGTCCTTTTTGAGCTATTGGTCTTTCCTGATGACATATCCCAAGTAAGGAAGCTGAAGTGTCACCATCCTCACTTCTAAGGAGCATTTCGATTGCATTTCTTCTAAGACTGATTTATTTGTTCTTTTGAAAGTCCACTGTATATTCAATATTCCTCACCAACACCACAATTTGGATGCATCAATTCTTCTGTCTTCTTTTTTCACTTTCCAACTTTCGTTTGCATATGAGGCAACTGAAAAGACCAAGACTTAGTCATCAAAGTAATATCTTTGCTTTTTAAAACTTTACAGAGTTATTTTGTAGCAGATTTGTCTAATGCAATAAGTCTTTTGACTTCTTAATGGCTGCTTCCATGAACATTGATTGTTGATCTAAGTGGAATGAAATCATTGACAACTTCAATTTCTTCTTCATTTATCATAATGTTGGTATTGGTCCAGTTGTGAAGATTTAGTGACCCGTACCAAGGAGAATGGAAAACTGACTTTTAGGCAAAGAGCTAGCAGTCCTACTACAAGGATCACATCACACAGAAGTAAGTGGAGAATCTTAAAAATAGAATGATAATATTTGATTTACTTGCTTCAAAGACCCCTCTGTCTGTGTATAATGGATCAGAGAAGGGCAGGAGTGGGAGTATGGAGGTCAGTCAGAAAGCTTTTGCAGTGAGACATAGAGTGACTTTACGATGATTTAGACTAGAGTGTAATTCTAGTGTAGATAGAAGTGGGAACACTTTCAGGATAAGCTTGAATCTCTTCAAAAGATTTGAAGAAAAAGAGACTCCGCAAAACCTATAGGTCTTCACACAGAGCTTCCGTAGCCCTTATTTCTTTCTTATCATAAATGTGTGCCTTCACTTCAAGAATGTTCGATTAATTCCGCACCCAGTTAACCTCAGTGTTCAGTTTTCTTCAACAATTTA
The DNA here is from genome assembly GCF_000243295.1 of Trichechus manatus latirostris. Classification (NCBI taxonomy): domain Eukaryota; kingdom Metazoa; phylum Chordata; class Mammalia; order Sirenia; family Trichechidae; genus Trichechus; species Trichechus manatus. The sequence goes on along the minus strand of NW_004444083.1, from coordinate 4,090,978 downwards.
AATGAGTCTTTGTTTGTTTTTTTCTCTGATGTCATTACTGGACGCTTGGATGATGTCCCCTTCTGTAAACAAAAAGAACACACATTTGAAAGACCAGCTCACACACGTTAAATCCTCTTTCCAATCTCGAGGTAAGAATCTCCAGCAGCGGATGGAGGGACAGAAGGAAACGAAGCCTATTTCCAGTGCATGTGATGGTCGTGATTCATAAACGGAATGTAGGTCAGAATTTGCAGCTGGGGAAGCACCAGGAAGAGATTACTTTTATTATAAAAACATGCCCTTAATTACAGCTCAAAGCTGGAGTGGGGGATAAGTCGCACAGCTGGAAGGGGAAAGCAAATTAATTGGTTCACTTTTAAAGCCCTCTTACAGTGAAATATGCCCCCTCCTGTTTTAGCACTGGGTTATAACTGAAGAATGCTCAGAGCGGCCTTAAAGAAAGTGTGGGAGTGATGTGATGTAACAGCAAATAGCTTAGAGTGGGTATTTCCTCAGGCTTGTGAACCGTAAAAGCTTTGGGCTGTGGTTTATTTTTATAAAGTAAACAAAGTCTGGCCAGTTGTTCACAGGCAACTTCACGACCAGAGGTGATGATGAGTTCTTCCCAAACAATGCCCTTGATTTTATGATTGTTATTAGTTGTTAGTTGCTGTGTAGTCGGCTCCGACTCATGGTGATGTTACATAAAACAAAACAAAATGTTGCCCAGTCCTCCACCATCTTTGTGATCATTGGTATGTTCGAGTCCATCATTATGGCTATTATATAGTGCCTTCCAACCTAAGGAGCTTCTAGTACTATATTGGACAGTATTCTGTTGTGATCCACAGGTTTTTTTTACTGGCTAATTTTCGGAAGTAGATCACTAAGCCTTTCTTCCTGATCTGCAAGCTCCACTGAGACATTTCCAGCATGGTGTGACCCTGCTGGTATTTGAAATACCAGTGACATAGCTTCCAGCATAATAGCAACACATGCCATCACAGTATGATAAACTGACAGACGGGTGGTGGGATTTTATGATACAGAATCAATATCGACCACTGAGGTTGGGCCCCTTAGAAAGACCCCACTGACAGAAGCCAACACAGTAGTAGCCACAAAAAAAGGACATTCAAATATATCTAAAGTCAAATGTTAAAATGGTGGGAGTTGGATTACAGTTTTTAAGCATTAGCATGTTGGTTATTAGATAATCCTAATGACATAAACATCATTGCTAATTTCACAATAACTAGGCTGTGTCTATTTTGGGCATGCATTGAGCAAGGCAATGAAATACAAGATAAGGCCTCTGCCGTCAAAATACCACCAATCTAGGCGGCACTTAAAGATGTGGATATATTAGCAAATAATTAATAATTCTAGTCAGGGGCCCAAGATGGCGGAGTAGTCAGATGCTTCCAGTGGACCCTCTTACAACAAAAACCCAAAAAAACAAGTGAATTGATTTATGGCAATCTGGGAGCCCTGAACATCAAAGGCAGAGTTGAGGAACCGGAGTGAGTGGCAAACGGAGGCAGAGATGGTTCAGAAGCAGGGAGGAGTTGCCAGACCTGACCCAGCAAGAGCCTGAGCCCTTCAGGCCTGATAAGCTCATGGGTGAGCGGTGAAACAGGCAAGCAGCAGTGCTCAGGAGGTGCGTTTTCCGCACCGGGAGAGAACCAGTGCCAGAGAAGCTACACAGCCACCCAGAACCAGTGAGAAGCAGCCCTCGATCAGTGAAAGATAAGTACTTGCATACGGCCTACCATGCAAACAAAAACATCCACCTTAGGGAAAAACCTCTCTCTCATTTACCTCCCCACTCCCTGCTCTGCACTGGATCCCAGACTGGCTTCAGCAACTGCCGAGTCCCATGGGCCAGAAGCAGGATCTGTCACACACTCAGAGCCATTCACCCTGCCTTGGAGAGTGAACAAATTAACAAATGGGAAAAAATAAACTGCTGGCTCCCGTAAGCCAGGAAACCAGGGTAGGCACAGCTTCTTTGCCTAGGCACAGGCATAAGGGATCAACGGACTTTGAGTGCCTTTCCCCCTGCATAGACTTGTGTGGGCGCATTTCCACAGCATAGGTCCTCATTACCGCAGTACAACAGGGTATATGCTGGAAGTCTAACTTCAACTGTTTCAGCTGTGAAGTAGCAGGTTCTTGACATTTGACACTGCTCTGCCCATTAAGCAGGATCTTCACCTACCCACATCAGGGGCGTGAGGACTGGTGGCTCCACCCATGCCACCTAGCCACCTGCGATAGGGGCCTATGAATAAGAGATGCCCCCTAGTCCTTACAGCCAACAGCACTGGGTGCTCATAGTTTGGCTGCAAAACCCACCCACCTACTCAATCTAAGGAACAGGGACATGCCTTCCTCCTGGACACTCAAGGGTGGCCTTCGGCCCCCTGCCTTGCTCCAAGTGTGTCCCTGTGCTGCAGCCAGATGCCTGTGCTGACACCAATTACCCATGCCTGTCTAGGACTGTAAGTGAGAGCCTACACCACACACTTGGTGGCTATCTATCTGGGCACCTAAGCTGAATCCATACAGGAGGAGTGGGCAGACTCCTGAGCTCACATACCTAGTAAGAGATCTAACCACCTGGTGACAGGACATTAGAGCTTCAAAAGTGCCAATAACCAAACTAGCTCATACGAGCAGCCTATTTGGGAATATCAAACCAAAACAAGAAACTAGGACACAGTAAGCAAATATAAACACAAAGCAAACACTTTGAGGGACAGAGTAGCAGGGGTAGGAGTCTGCGGACCATGCTGTCAGGGGACATCTAGGTCAACTGGCATAACAAAGCTTATTAAGAAAATGTTCTGCATCCTACTTTGGTGAGTGGCATCTGGGGTCTTAAAAGTTTGCAAGTGGCCATCTAAGAGGTATCAATTGGTCCCAACCACCTGGAGTAAAGAAGAATGAAGAATACCAAAGACACAAGGAACGTATTAGCCCAAGAGACAGAAAGTGCCACATAAACCAGAGACTTTATCAACCTGAGACCAGAAGAACTAGATGTGCCCAGCTACCACCGATGACCGCCCTGACAGAGAACACAACATAGAGTCCCTAATGGAGCAGGAGAAAGGTGGGGTGCAGAACTCAAATTCCAGTGAGAAGATCAGACTTAATGGTCTGACTGAGACTGAAGGAACCCCAGAAAGCATGGCCCTGGATTCTCTATCGGCCCAGAACGAAAACAATTTCTGAGGCCAACTCTTCAGACAGGCATTGGACTGGACAGTGGGACATAAAGTGATACTCGTGAGAAATGCGCCTCTTAGCTCAAGTAGATACAAGAGACTAAACGGGCAGCTTTTGTCTGGAGGTGAGATGGTCAAGGCAGAGAGAGTTAGGAGCTGATTGAATGGACATGGGGAATCAGGGGTGGAAAGGAGGAGTGTGCTGTCACAGTAAGGGGAGAGAAATTAGGGTCACATAACATATGCATAAATTTTTGTAGGGGAGACTAACTTGAAATGTAAACTTCATTGAAATACTACAATAAAAAGTAAAAATAATTCTAGTCAGAATGGGCAATATCAGATACTAACATGCCCAGCCATCACAGTAAAACTACAGACACACACACACACACACACACACACACACACACAAACTAGAATCGTCCAGACAAGAAAAAGCTCACCTCCAGGAAAAAAGAGTCAGAGAAAGCAATATTAGAGAAGTGTCCTAAAGGGGGAAATGTCTGGATAGGCATAGACCAAGAGTTTGGGATCATAAGCAAGAAGTTAGGTTGAAAGAAAAGCACAAAGGTGAAAGGCACTAGACTCATCAATAATCAAATTTGAAAAATAGTAAGGCTCAGAAGATACAAGCCTTATTAAAAATCGTGATCACAATGCCACACCTGAATATATTCAGAGAGTCAGAACAATTTTGGGGAAAAGTAAAATATTTAATTAGTGCATTTCAAATTATTGTAATGTGCCTTTTTGTGTTCTCTAAAATATATTTTGAATAACTTTAAGAGATAATAACAAAAAAAAAAAAAAACCTATTGCCATTGAGTTGATGCCAACTCATAGCGACCCCCTAGGACAGAGTAGAACTGCCCCATAGGGTTTCCAACAGTGGATTCGAACTGCCGACCTTTTGATTAGGGGTTTCACCTCTTTGAGTCAAGACATTGTATGAAAATACAAATGTTATACATTCAATTTTCGTTAGAAATTAATTGGCTTATGTGGGTTGATTTTTTTCCAAACTCGTCACATTACAATCCTGGTGCAGTGCTGGAGGACCCTACAGATATAACTGAGGCTTGATGAACTGAGGCCCTCATCAAACATGTGTACCTGGCAGTAATGCCAAAGATAGTGATGGGAGAGAGACAAAAGTGGTCCAAATTTTTACAGTTTTTATAATACTACATAGTAGTTTCCTTGAATAATAATTAGGGAAAGGATGTTTAGGAACAAAGAGATTGAGAGATGCTACATTTAGATCTACTGATCTAAAAAAAAAGAAAAGTTACTCTTTCTCTCGCTGATCCCTAAAGGGAAAACGACATTTCCCACTGCAGGCAAGAACAAAAGCTTCTTCATTTATTTTTCTTTCTCTTTCAGTGAGATGCATTTTGGGTTTATCTAAGACCTCATATGAAATATTCCAAAGGGCATCACAGACCTTGTTGGCTGCACCATTGCCACAATTACTGGGATTTAATGCCTTACAGAGGCTCCCTGGATACCTAATGAACTGTTTTAGAAATCTGTTCCATTTAGTTTCCATTTGCTAGCTCCTTCTGCTTTGTCCAAAGTTACTGTAAGCAGTTTGGCTTCTAGAAACCAGACAGTTGAAGTCTCTCAGAATGAAGGCTCCTTGGTGTCTTGCTGAATAAATAAGCTTGGGAGCCTATTGTCCTTCGTATCAATGCTTTGCCCACAAACTGGTTTTGTGAGGTTGTTGCCACATTTTCCACGTGTATCACTAAATGTGTGACTTTTGGAAAGAAAAAGAGCTGAACTGTTGCCTATAGAAATAATCACGTGAAAAAAATATTCTTCGAGTGCAGCTATTCTGGTTAGAAAGTTAGCTTTGGCAAAATAACTAAAGTGTGTGTGTGTGTATTTGTTATATTGACTTTTACATTATTTATAACTTATTATTTTATTTGTCCCTTTGTTTTAAGATAAATATCACTATAAATGTAGCTATTGTTTTATTTTTTATTGTAATATTGGCAGATAGATCAGAATTGTTTATCAGAATTAGAGATACAGTTTGAGAATCTTTCCCCTTATTTAAAGGCTGGACAACAAATTGTCAAAATCCTAAGAATTATGGATAGCATACGATTTTGGAATAGGTCCCTTAGAAAATGAGATATAATCTATGAGTCACCAGAGGAACTAGTGAATAGAACATTTGGAGAAAAGTAATACTACCAAATTTTTTAAAAAATATTCCTGGATATAGAATAAAATGGTAGGATGACTCTATTATTGAAATCCTGTATTTAAATTTCTTCTTTGTTCAGTTCATATGACTTTAATAAATCCATGTCATACAATTATTTTTTCATATCTTGATTCGGATCTTTTAAAAGCCTTTTGATTTTCTCACATTTAAATTGCTTCTTAAAAACCTTTACCGACTGTATGTTTACCAATGTTACAGATAACATTTGAAAAATAAGATCAGATTTTTGTTTTTCTTCTTCTTCCATAGGAACTTTAGTCATGAAATTCTAGACAATTTGTATTTGTAGGTACAAGGCATATAATAGCCGATACCAAACTGCCTAAAGATTATATTGTAAATGCCATTTATGCAGGAAAGGAATTAGATCATAACCTTTGTGATTTTAATTCATTTATACTTATCTCCCAGTTACCTACACAAAAGGCTGTAGAACGTTCTCAATTTTTTTTTTCTTTAACGATTGTGTGCGAACGTAGTTTAACTTTTCATTTTATACTTATGGAAACTGAGGCTCAGGGAGTAGAATAATTACTGAGAGCAGCACTCCTTAGTGACAAAGTACTGACTAACCAGTAGCCATTGAGTCGACTCCCATCCATAGAGACCTTAGAAGACAGGGTAGAACTGCCCCATAGGGTTTCCAAGGCTAAAGCAGCAGCCTGCCACATCGTTCTCCTGTGGAGCGGCTAGTGGGTTCGAACCACAGACTTTTCAGTTAGCAGCCAAGCACTTAACCGCTGTGCCACCAGTGCTCCGTAAGTAGTAACTCGCATTCAGCTTTCTCGGCACCCCCATCCAATGCTGCTGTCACAACTGATATTAAGGACATACCTTTTGTCATTTGCTATAATAGATCATTAGTTAGCTGTAGAAGTAATTCAAGGAGTTGCCTGCTAGTGTGTGATTGAAAAATAAGTTATGGGCCAAAATAAGTTATGGGGAAGGTTATACGATACGATAGTTCAGTGGAGACTGGCGGTGCTAACCACACACTCATTCTCCACATCAACATACTAAGCTGTGGAAAGGAATCACAAAGAGTTGGGGGCCAGCTTATTGAGCGGAGAAGACAATTGTACATATAAACCTGAAGGGCTTGTCTCATTTACAGAGCTTTTATGCATAAGCATGTCATAACCTATTGCTGTCAAGTCGATCCTGACTCATAGCGACCCTGTAGGACAGAGTAGAACTGCCCCGTAGGATTTCCAACAGTGGATTCGAACTGCCGACCTTTTGATTAGCAGCCATAACTCTTAACCAACGTGCCTCCGGGGCTAGTAGACCTCTATTTCTAAAACTTGGGCTAAAACCGTGGGGAGAGTTGGGCTTGAAAAGCAGATTCCATTCACCTTTCACCCAGTTCTTTGGAGAATTACAGAGCTGCCTCACTTCTATCAGAAACAGACGAATATTTTAAAAATCAACTCAAAAATCATTTAGACAAATGAGCAATTCATTAAAAAATAAAGTGCCATTTTGTTTTTAAACTTTTACTCTGGTTAAGTCATAGCCATCCAATAGAATTCCCTTTAGAAGGCAAACTTTTGCCTCTAACCCTCCCCATAATGACAGCTGAATTATGCTTGAAAAAAACCTCAGGTATGTACTGTCTTAAAAGGATATCTTGTGTGGGTTTTCCCAAAGTTATTTCACAGAAACCTTCTTGTGCAGACAATCTAAGGAAACCAGTATGATGTGGAACATACCTGAGAAGAGGACAACCTAGCACATAGAAGAAAGAAAACCTTCAAAGGCAGAAGTTAGCAGAGCCCTTTCAAACACTGTCTGAGGAAAGGGTGCTCTAGAACTTAGATTTTGAAAAATCTAGTCCTGGGGAGGATTAACCTTTATGAGTTATTCAATTATCTCCTATGATTCTGCCTCTGTGCTTGCTGAGCAATCATCTGATTATAGTTTAGCTTCCAGCATAGATTTACCAGCAAGAAGGGAATTTGCTAGCTGGGCCGACATCACCACCACAGCCCCAAACTTTGACTTCAGTGGGACTTCAGTTCTTCCAATCCCTCAATCTTTTCCTTTCTATGCTTTGCTCCTCATCCAATTCAGAGTTCGTGAATTATTCCAGAATTTTGGTTTGCCTCTTGCCAACATTCTGAACTCCTTCATTTCCATCTTTTCTTCTTGTTTGTATGTTGAAATCACAACTCTCTTAGCTATCAGTTTTTCTACATCTGCATCCAAGCTTCTGAGTTCTGATGAAGAAAGTTATAAAATAATTGCCGAATTTATGGTTATTGACCTCAGATAGGCCCTAAATACTACCTAGAAAGTGTATATTTTCCTGTTCAAATCAGATTCCAGAACTCCACATTGATTTTTTTCAACCTTCTCTATTGCTTTCAGATCTCCAATTTCCCCATCTCCTCTTGCTTTATCTTGAGAAAACTGAAGGCATTCAGAAGAAATGTCCTTATCTTCCCACCAGATAGCACACGATCCTACCTACATTGTTGAGAATCTTGTCTTTCTTCTCTTCTATGGAAATGAGAGATGTGTACTGCCTCCTATTTGAGGACAATCCAATATCCATGCTTGGATCATCACCCTTTTCAAGGACATTACACTAATAATCACTGCCCTCCTTCACATTTTCCTTTAACTTTCAACAATAGTCTCATTGGCATAAATATGTTTGCATCTCTCTGATAAAACACTCACACTCACATACATTCAAACACATATGTACAACACCCATTCGAAAGACCTCTACTTGCCCCTCAGCTACCATTCTATCTATCTCCTCCTCTTCACTTCCAAACTTCTCTCAAAAGTTCTCTCTATTCACCGCATCCTTTTTTTAATTCTCTTTCATTGTGTCTGGTGCCTCTTTGATAAGGGTTGATTTAAACTAGCTCTTTGTTTTTTCTTTTCTTTTTAAATTTCTGCTTGAATCAATTTTGATCATTTATACTTTCTCTAGAATACTGTCAATTTAATCTAAGATGTTCAAATGTATCTGTATAAAGATGTATCAATGATCTCTTGAAATTTTATGTAATTTCTCAATAGTTTCAGTTCGGACTCCATTCTCTTTCAAAACACTGTTTATGTTTTTATTTGTTTTGTTTTGATTTTCCTTTATTCTTTGATCAGACTTTTCAGAGATTTGTCTAGGTCATTGAAATTTTCAGAGAAGTGGTTTTGGATTCATTAATAAGATCTTATGTTCCTATTCATATTGGTATTTTATTCTTTCATCTTTACTAATTTTTTTCTTTTATCAACCTGAAGTCTACTTTGTTGTTCATTCTTTGGTTTCATTAGATCTTTTTTCTTTTAACAGATACATTTAACACAGTAAATATCTTGTCTACATCTTGTCTACATTCCATTGGTTTCATAGTATTGGTGTTCTTCTCATTTATTTATAAATGATCTCTAATTTTATTTTTTTGCTTTTGCTTTAAACCAAAAGTTATTTGAGTGTATTTTCTAACTCTCCGTAGAGAATCGCTTGAGATTTCCTTTGTAGCCTAGGACCATGGCTAGTTTTTATAATATTCCACAGATGTTTGAAAAAAGAATTGTATCTCTCTTAGGTACAAATCTCTGTTAGGGACAAAGATCTATATTTCTTTTAAATTTTAATTTTTGCTTCTACAATAGATCTCATTCTAAGAGAGGTGCATGCTTTTCTGTGTGTGTGTATATTTGGCACCCTGCTTTCCAAAACTTCAGGAGCCCTTGTGGCACAGTGGTTAAGAGCTCTGTTGCTAACCAAAAGGTCAGCGGTTTGAATCCACCGGGTGCTCCTTGGAAACACTAGGGGGATGTTCTACTCTGTCCTATAGGGTCGCTGTGAATCAGAACTGACTGGATGGCAATGGGTTTGGTTTGGGATTTGGTTTCCAAAAGTTCACACCTAAAAGTTTTCACTGAGGCGGATTACATCAAATTTCAATAAAGGTACATTATTTACAAGGACTTATGTGATATTTCTTTAAGTAAGTTTCCTACATGATTTTTTGCACAATCTTTTAAATTGAGTTGTATCATTTATTCTAAACTTTCTATATTTTTTTAACTTACTACATAGTATGTTCTTTTTAACAAATAGCATTTTTAGCAAATGAAACAGTGCACAGATACAAGAAAGAAAACCTAATCAATTGTCTTACTTTCATTACTCCCACCCCGTAAGATTAGCGATGTTAACATTCTAGTGTGCATATTTCCACGATTTTTCCCTGATTTATGATCAGCAACTGCCGATCTGCCTTAAAGTGAGAAGAAAGTAGCTGGATATTCTGAAGAGAGGATCTGGTATGGAATAATAGACATTTATAAGGATGGATTTATGATGATTTATAAAACCTGTAACATGACTGCAGAATTCCCCACTTTAGTCTTTTCTCTTTAATCAAGGGGGAAAAAAAGTTAAATGGAGAAAAAAGGGAAAAGTTTTCTAGACATTTTTCTTGTTGTTAGTTTCTGTCAAGTCAGCTCCTACTCATGGCAACCCCATGCACAACAGAACAAAATGGTGTCTGGTCCTGCATCATCCTCATGATCGTTGGCATGCTTGAGTCCTTTGTTGCAGCCATTGTATTTACTGAGTACCTTCAACCTAGGGGGCTCCTCTTCCGGCACTATATCAGATAATCTGTTGTAATCCATAAGGTTTTTGCTGGTTAATTTTCAGAAGTAGATCACCAGACTGTTCTTCCAAGTCCATCTTAGTCTGGAAGCTCCACCAGGGATGACCCTACTGGTATTTGAAATACTGGTGGCATGGCTTCCCACATCATAATAACACTCAAGCCACCACAGTATGACAAACTGACAGACACGTGGCAGACACATTTTTCTTAGGTACTAGATATAAATGTACCCATATCATGTCCTTGAGTAAGTACAATTCACTTAAGGGTGCCATTTAGTAATAATATATATATTAATTTATCAAATTCTGGTGGTTAAAGATAAGCATACCTAAATGAGTCAGATAACTTCACCTTGAGATTGCGAAGTAGGTCCCTCGGTTTGGGTATGACTGAAACCTAAGCACCATTGAAGCCTGGTAATTCCATACCTTTGAAAGCAAGAGTACCTAAAGAATATAAAAATCTATCCATTTTGCACTGTCCTTTTTACTTATTGGGGAAAAATAATTTCAAACTAGAGAATAGGAGAATAATAAGTTACAAAGAAAAAGAATGGGACATAATTTCAATAATTGTGCAATGATGTTTATCACACTTCGATATATTCCCTTCACATCTGGCTTACAGATCACCCTTATTCAGTGGCTAAATTTCCTATAAGTGCAAACGATTCTGTGAACCCAGAGAGGTTAATTAGGCAGTTTCCTCCACTTGTCAGAAAGGTAAAGCACACTTAGAGAGGGCAGGATTATTTTAGCTCCAAGTTGAAGAATTTCTGCATCAAAGAAACCTTCAGGAAACCTTGGCCATGCTCTGATTACTAACTAGTCCTGACTTAGCATGAAGACATAGATCTTTTTCATCAGGAAACTTCAAAGAAATCGGAATCTGGATGCCTGCTATGGACGCTTCGTGACAGAATCCCAACTCTGATACTAATTGTTTGTTGTGAAAGTATTGACACACATCACACAATCTGGGTTACAAGAGATTCTGAGGGCAGAAGCAGTACAGCAATAGGGAGCTTACACTGTAATGCAAAAATAGGCCACGTGTGCAGGCATATTATACACACACTCTAGTACCTAAACACTGAGAATTTGAAAAGTAGGTTTTACGTTCTGTTTTGCTCAGCAGGGGGAAAAATAACACTGAAAACGACTTAAAGCAATGTAAAAGAACAATACAGGACTGAATAAATAAATGTTGCACCTAAATAGCAAACGACTGTGCATCCATGAAACTGTTGTTGTTGTTAGGTGCCCTCCAGTCGGTTCTGACTCATAGCGACCCCATGTCCAACAGAACGAAACACTGCCCAGTCCTGCGCCATCCTCACAACCCTTGTTATGCTTGAATCCATTGTTGCAACCACTGTGTCAATCCATCTCGTTGACGGTCTTCCTCTTTTTCCCTGACTTTCTACTTTACCAATTATGATGTCCTTCTCCAGGAACTGGTCCCTCCTGATGACATGTCCAAAGCACGTAAGATGAAGTCTCACCACCCATGTTTCTAATGAGCCTTCTGGCTGTACTTCTTCCAGGATAGCTTTCTTCGTGTTTTTGGCAGTCCACAGTATATTCAATATTCTTCACCAACAACATAATTCAAAGGCATCAATTCTTCTTCAGTCTTCCTTATTCATTACCCAGCTTTCACATGCATATGAGGTGATTGAAAACACCATGACTTGGGTCAGACCCACCTTAGTCCTTACTTTTTAACACTTCGAAGAGATCTTTTGCAGCAGATTTGCACAACGCAGTGTGTCATTTGATTTCTTGACTGCTGATCCCATGGGTGCTGATTCTGTATCTAAGTAAAATGAAATCCTTGACAACTTCAATATTTTCTCCATTTGTCATGATGTTGCTTATTGGTCCAGTTGTGAGGATTTTTGTTTTCTTTATGTTGAGGTATAATCCATACTGAAGGCTGTGGTAAGTGCTTCAAGTCCTCTTCACTTTCAGCAAGCCAGCTTGTGTCATCTGTATAACACAGGTTGTTAATGAGTCTTCCTCCAATCCTGATGGCCGTTCTTCTTCATATAGTCCAGCTTCTCAGATTATTTGCTCAGCATACAGATTGAATAAGTATGGTGAAAAGATACAACCCGGGCACACACCTTTCCTGACTTTAAACCACACAGTATCCCCTTGTTCTGTTTGAACTACTGCCTCTTGGTCTAAGTACAGGTTCCTCATAAGCACAAGTAAGTGTTCTGGAATTCTCATTCTTTGCAGTATTATCCATAATTTGTCATGATCCACACAGCTGAATGCCTTTGCATACTCAACAAAACACAGTAAAGATCTTTCTGGTATTCTCTGCTTTCAGCCATGATCCCTCTGACATCAGTAATGATATCCCTTGTTCCACATCCTCTTCTGATTCCAACTTGAATTTCTAGCACTTCCCTGTCCATGTACTGTTGCAACTGCTTTTGAATGATTTTCAGCAAAATTTTACTCTTGTGTGGTATTAATGATATTGTTCGATTACTAGATATATGGATTTATATATAGTGTCATGGGAGAATATCTATGACATAGTAAACATTAAAACCGATTACAAAATATTTATGCATTATGATTCTATTCGACTATGTGATAATAGATATGATCATATATATGTTTATGATAACAAACAGACGTACCTACATATATATGTGCATGTATATATATATATATATATATATATATGAGTTTGGGGCTTGCTTATTCTCAGATTCTTTCCTCACATTTCCTTGCAGCTCAGAATTCTTAGCTTCTCATGTTGTCTGGTTTATGGGTGTTTGGTCAAGGTATTTTTTTCAGGTAGAGTTTCTCATGTTTTCTCTGAGTAGAGTTCCTGACAGCTGCAGTGCCTCCTCTGGGGCTCTAGCTCCCGCCAGATAGGCCTGGCATGATCCCAGCTAACCTGGCATGAATCTAGTTCTGACACGTGACTCTCATCCTAGGCTCTGCTAATATCCCCTCCTCTCTTTTTCCCTCTTGCTTGACTTCCTTCTGTGGCCAAAATCTGAGTGCCACATTGTCTCCATTTTGGCTTCTGAATTCTTCCATTACCAGTATAACAAATTCCCTATATTACATTCTCTTTGTTTTAATTGTTAAGGAGTTTCTGTTTCCCTGGTTGGATCCTGATTGATACTCACCTTCACACGCGTGCGCACACGCACACACACGCGCGAGCATGCACAGTGCTGGAATCTGCACTGACTACCAGCAGTCTTACTCCAGAACCCATACTCTTCAGCATCTTGCTAGATCTCTCCCTCATTTGAATTCACCCCTGTCTTGAATGTTTAAATAAATTTGGTTGAAGTCCTTTTCTTCGTACTCTGGGAAGACCAACGTGCTCCCTGAAGTGTCTGCTTATTTCTAGAGTCTAATAGTGTTGTGGCTTTCATTGTGTTGGGAGTTCTGGCTCTCACCAGACATAATTTCATCTTTCTGCAGAGATGTTTAGCTTCTTTGTCTCCTTTCTTGCCATCATACCTTCTGGGCCTCACTTTTCTCCTTCACAGTAGTCTATAAAGATATTTTTCTAAATAAAGACGGTTCTGTCCCTAAAAGTGACATTAGTGCTGGCTGTGAAAATAACAATTTTTCAACCATCAACAGTGGTTATTTCTGGTTAATGAGATTATGAGTAATCTTCTCTTATGTTACTTTTTTAATTTTTAATTTTCTTACAATGGGTGTATACTATTCCTGTGATTAAACTAACTCTGCCAACAATAAATATGTTTGCATTTTCTGAGAGAAATAAAATTACTATGAGTTCAGAGACAGGTAAGATAAACTCAGATTGCCCAAATTCGAAATTCTTTTTTCAGCCAAAGGAGTAGATGATTTAACACATAGTCTCTGAGATTAAATGTTAAAAAAAAGGGGAGGGTGCTTTACTATTTTCACTCATAGAAAGAGATGACTTTGGTAGCAGAGTAATTACTTAAGTTCTGTAGAGTAGCTTCGCCTCAAGACTAGTTTTTAATTTTTAACAGTAACATAGAGTGATAACAAAAGTAAAGGACAGAGAAATTGTCACGGACATATTATTCACGATATAACTCAGTATTCATTCACACAAATATCCAAGAAACTAAAAATCTTTGAACTTCAAGAATCTGAAAACCCAAATAGTTGGAATTATATAAAATATTAGTTACAGTAAACAGATCATTAAATGTAGAGCACACACACATATGTGTATGTCACACATTTAATGATCTGTTTACTGTAACTAATACTTTATATATATATATATAATTAGTTATCTATACACATAATGTATTAGCAAGGATGGCACGACTACGTCTCACATACTTCGGACATGTTATCAGGAGGGATCAGTTACTGGAGAAGGGCATCATGCTTGGTAAAGTAGAGGGTCAGAGAAGAAGAGGAAGACCCTCAACAAGATGGATTGACACAGTGGCTGCAACAATGGGCTTAAGCATAATAACAATTGTGAGGATGGCTCAGGACCGGGCAGTGTTTCTTTCAGTTGTACATGGGGTTGCTATGAGTCAGAACTGACCTGAGGGTACCTAACAACAACATATTAGTCATATATGTGTGTGCGTGTGTGTATGTATGCATTCAATGATTTCATTTTAATGGTATTTGTTGCAGTGAGAATAAGATCTGGCCTACATCGGATCCTCAGCAAGACACATGCACAGAGGAATAATAAGATGCCATAAAGAATGAACACTGAATCTCATCCCATTGGAAGAGACCCATGTCAAAAGGATTTACAATACCTATCAAAGATACTTTTCGAAGAACAAAGGGGTCCCTGGAGGAAAAGGAGAAAAACGAAAGATAGGATGTGTAGATAGATTATAATTTAAGATTTTCCTTTCAGTTCACATGCCGCTCTTATTTAACAACCATTGTTAAACATCTAGGTGACAGGCACTGTGCAAGATACCAGACCTGCAAAGATGAAAGTAACACTTCTTCCTTTCTCAGAACCTCACACTGGAGGAAGGGCAGACAAATGCTCACGATGCCACACAAAGCGACAAGTGAATTACAGAAATAGTTAGGGTGCTGACAGAGTCCAGAAAATGGAAGGGGAGAATATAGAGCTCACCATCCTTTGACTGGGGCTTAGGGAAGACTTCCTGGAAGGGGTTATAAAACCCGTTGCCATCGAGTTGATTCTGACTCATAGTGACCCTACAGAACAGAGTAGAACTGCCCCATAGGGTTTCCAAGGCTGTAACTCTTTATGGAAGTAGACTGACACATCTTTCTCCTGCAGAGTGGCTGGTAGGTTCAAACTGCCAACCTTTTGGTTAGTAGCCAAGCGTTTAACCACTGCTCTACTAGGGCTGCTTAGAAGGGGTTGTAATGAACTTAAATCGTGAAGGACAAGGGAGAATTTAGCAGGAATAAAAGCAGGAGAGAGCCTAGGATATTTGGAGCAGCACAAATTTGGTATGAATGGGGATTAAGCGGAATCCAACACAGGTGTGTGAGATGAGGCTGGAGACATTGGCTGGGGCCTGATCAGGCATGAAGAACCTTGTGTGACACACCAAGGAGTTTGAATTTATACTAAAAAATGTTTGGACTTTATCCACTAATGGGTGTTTTGCAGTAATGTGACATTGTTGGATTTGCATTTTAGAAAGCCAATTGTGGCAGCAATACAGAACATGACTTGACGGATGGTTATTTGGTAGATTTCATGCTTAGCCGGGAGGCATGGAGATTAGTGAGTAGTGAGGATCTGAAGGAAGCTCAGATGGCTGTGAAGATGAGTGAGACTAGACCCATGGACTTAAATAAAAGATTTGGCCATTGGTGTTGAAGTAATGGATAGAGGAAAGAGGCTGCGGTGATTCCTGGGTTTCCCTGATTGGGGTAACTGGAAGGGTGGTGGCTCATTTAAAGAAATAGAATATAGACAAAGGGAGGGAGGTTTGAAGGAAAGATGATAATTTTATTTTATTTTTTCCTTTAAATCCCATTGGGTGAAATTTAGAGAATGGAAATTGTTAAACTGCTATGCAGCCTTTTGGAATTAGCTGTGTAAGACCAAATTACAGTAATTCATAACTATAATCATTCTAAATCCATTTCATTTTAATATGTTTCAAATATTTTTTACTGTATAATTTACAAGAAAATTGTTCTATATTAAAATGGTCATTTTCTCTAATTGCATATTACCAAATCAGGATAGACTATGAAATAGAAGTGTATTTGGGTAAATCTTCAAAGCAAGATGTGTTAGAATTGCCGAAGTAGCTTATTGCTGAACTCTCCTGGGTAGAAAGCACAGAATATACCAGGGATGTATTATTTCTGATTGTTACTTTATTTATACTGATAAACATAGTGAGTTTAAATTATCATTAATGCCCAGAATCTCCCTCTCATAGAAAAATTAAAGTCCTTCATAGACTTTTCAACGTAGAAGTTGAAAAGAATGTTCTCAAATTCTGAAAAAGACAACTGGAAAGCAGAGACTAGAAGAGCTTCCCAAAGCAAATTTTGTTTAGTATAAATAGAAAATGCACATAGAAATAATAAGATTTACTAATCCATTGCAAAATGTTCTAATATGTATGTAAATGTCAACATTTTCTGCAAATGCCATTGGCCACGATATACGGACGACTCATAATGATATTTCTGGTAGTTTTCAAATGCTCCTCACAAAAAGACTGAGTTCAGAAAACAACAGTGAATGGAAACACGCACACATCCACACTGCCGTCTTAAAGGGCTAAATAAACAATATCCTCCTATCTTTTAAAAACACTTAGTGGCACAAGGTATATACCTATTTTAGGATAAAATTGTAGAACTGCAAGTATATCAGGTGGAAAAATTTTTTCACTAACTATATTGCTGGTGAAAGCAGTCTGCAGACATATGTCTATGTAGATATGCAGATAGAAAAGCAATAAATATTAGTTGAATAAATTGAAGCCAGCACAAATGGAAAGAGAATAACCAGAAGAAATATGTGAAGTAATACTAGCAAGCACTCAGCATAAACTCCTGGTGTTCATCTATTGTTGCAAGAAAAGTCTATATTTGTCTTAATTTTACCCAGAAAAATGGATAAATGAGGGAGAAAAATCATTGGAGCATTTTGCAATGTCACTTTAGCTAAAGTATTTATTATAAATTCAATGGGAAAGAATCAGTGTATTATCAGCTGGATTTCACATTCGAATCTTAGCATGATGCAAAGCAGCAGTAAAAAGTTTTCTTTCCGAGAGGGTCCTGAAGGACTCCGGCAAGATGGCGGTCTAGGCAGAAGCACCACGCCGTCCCTCCACAACAAAGATCCGAAAAACTAAGCCAAACAGAGAATCAACAATCCTGAAACCCTA
>NW_004444083.1:4003256-4065377 GCF_000243295.1 Trichechus manatus latirostris | reverse complement strand
TGTTAACCAATGTCATAAAACAGCATGTGTGTTACTGTTACATGAGAAACTATCTGTTCTGTAAGCCTTCACCTGAAGTACAATAAAATATTAAAAAAAAAAAAAAAAGTTTTCTTTCCTCATACTAGCAGAATGTGTAGAACGTGAAAAAAAAATTAACTCTCTTCTTCTAAAATAGAATTTCAGGTGGATATTTTTAGCTTGGAACCCTAGTGGCACAGTGGTTAGGAACACATCTGCTAAACAGAAGGTCAGCAGTTCAAATTCCACAGCCACTCCTTGGAAACCCTATGGGGCAGTTCTACTCTGTCCTGTAGGGTCACTATGAGTCAGGATCAACTTGACAGCAGTGGGTTTGGTTTTGGGTTTTATTTTTAGCTTTTATTTTAGTAGTTGAGTTCCTTCATTTGATGAAACTAAGGATATTTATGCCTATTTTTGGATTTTTAAAAAGACAAAAATATTTGTGTCACAAAAAATTGTTCATGTTTTCATAAAATAACAGATGTCCATGAACCTCAGGAGATACACTAGCATTCAGTTAATATTGAGTTTTGTAGTTGTCATGGTTAAGGTTGTGTGTCAACTTGGCTGGGCCATGATCCTCAGTGATTTGCTGTCATATGATGGTGTGATCACTTCCATGATGAGATCTGATGTTATGTGATCACCTTCATGATAGGATTTGCTGTGAGTAGCCCGTCAGTTGAAAGGGAGTTTCCTTGGGCATGTGGCCTGTATCAAGGATAAGTGGATATACTGTCAAAGCTTGTTGGCTTTTGCTCGTTCTGGATCTTGCAGCTGGCTCTTATTCATCTGATCTCCAGTTCTTGGGACTTGAGCTACCAGCTTATCTGCAGTCTTGCCTGCTGATCTTTGGGATTCATCAATCTTCACAACCTGTGAACAAGACCCTTGCTCTCCAGCCTGCTGATCTTGGGTTCTCCAGTCTCTGTGGCTACGTGCATCAGGAGAAGCCTGACCCACGGACTTGAAGTGTTCCAGCCTCTACAACCACGTGAGCCATTTCCTTGATATAAATCTCTCTCTCTATATATGTTTATACCCTTTACTGGTTTTGCTTCTCTAGAGAACCTAGCCTAAGACAGTAGCATATACATTTTCTTTTAGCCCTCAACAAGGTGGCATACAATCTAACTGTGGGATTAGTTTTTAGACTACTTTTCAGATTTATTTTTTTTCTGAACAACAAGTAGACTGGACTAGGTTTAATAGTTTCATTGAAAGATTAAAGGATCACATAAATTATTTCTAGCTTTTTAACCTAATTCAATAATGAAAAAAGACGTGCCACAAGGCGTAAGATTGAGAAAAGTCAAGTGGTACAGGAAGTAACAGCAGCATTTACTAACATGCTCAACCAAGAACATAATTGCTACGATAACCTTGAAAAGGGGTGAATACTGCAGTGGTGATTACCTTGATTTCAATTAGTCTGGTTTAAATGGAATGAAATAGGGCTCTAACTCCGTTAATTAACAAGCCTATCCACAGGTGATCTCTAAATGCTTCATGCATAACTCCTATTAATGCAGAAAATGTACCCGCCTAGAAATGGCAAGTCTGCATATTAAACCCAATTAGGCAGTTTACAAGAGAATTGACGTTCTTTTATTTTTCCACAAGAAAATTATAGTGAAGGGTGAAGGGAGAGAGAGTAGAGACTGGGGCAGAGGGAATGTTGCATATTTTAATGAATAATGATCTAGAGACAGTGCCTTCCTTAAATTACTTTGTTTTTAAGGAGAACAAAGAGGTTGTCCTGCTGGGTACATTTTCAGTGGAGATGTCTGACTGGCGTATTTTTGATCTGCACACGATGTGGTTTCAATCAGCAGTAGCACTTACAAAACCAATAGCAGTCATTGTAGCAGAGAATGGGAGTAGAAGAGTTGAAGGATACTTCAGATATATGCAGGAGATTTGTCTAAGACCACTATGCTTTAACTTTTCCAAGGCTCTCCTGCCCATGCCCTTAATAGTCTCCTGTGGTTTTGAGAAATTGAGGTTAATGACTGTCTTAGTTATCTAGTGCTGCCATAACAGAAATACCACAAGTGGATGGTTTTAACAAAGAGAAGTCTATTTCCTCACAGTCAAGTAGGCTAAAAGTCCAAATTCAAGGTGTCAGCTCCAGGGGAAGGCTTCCTCTCTCTCTGCCTTCTCATCTGTGTTCCCCCGGACTAGCAGCGTCTCTGCGCAAGGACCCCGGTCCAAAGGACGCGCTCTGATCCCAGCACTGCTTTCTTGATGGTATGAGGTTCCCCTGTCTCACTGCTCACTTCTGTCTTTTATATGTCAAGAGATTGCCTCAGGACACAATCCAGTCTTGTAGATCAGGTCCTGCCTTACTAACACAACTGCCACCCATTCTGCCTCATTAACATCATAGAGGCAGGTTTACAGCATACAGGAAAATTACACAGTACCAGAAATCATGGCCTAGCCAAATTGATACACACATTTTGGGGGGACATAATTCAAACCATGATGACTTAGCACCTTTTTACCACACTAGTCCTCTAAAACTTCATTCCTTCTCTTATTTTACTTGCCTGCTTTGTCAAGAGAGGACTTCTACTTTATGTCAATTTAAAAAAAAGTTGTTGTTGAGTTGATTCCAACTCATGGTAATTCCAAGTGTGTTAGGGTAGAGCTGTGCTCCATAGGGTTTTCAATGGTTGTGACTTTTCTGAATTAGATAGCCAGGCTTTTCTTCCAAGGCACTTCTGAGTGCATTCAAATCACCAACCTTTTGGTTCAAGCTTGAATATTTTTAGCATTAGAAAAGCTACACTTGCATAAATTAACTCAAACCCACTGCTGACTTTTTTTTTCAATTAAATATTTCCAATTATGAAGGAAGGCTAAGGAAAGAAGAGACCTACATTGAAAGTGGTCTTCTAGCAAGAAAACATAACAAATAAACAAAAATCCAAAAGAATGGTAGGGACTGGTTTCCATGTTAGTATGCTTCTCGGATGTTCCAAATCACTGACTACTGACTAGGAAAACTTTGACACAAAAGGACCCTAAGTGAAACAGCTGCTCAGCTTGTCAGTGTTTCTCCAGATGCCTTGTGGTTGTTATTATTTAGGATCACAAGAGTTTATATCCCAGGGATGGATGGTTTCTTCTTGAGAGTTCCCTATCTATTAGGATATAACTTGCCACCAGGTGTGCAGCTGTAACTTGCTTATGACCTTAATTGTGTCAAAGACAAAAATCACAATTTTCTTATTCAATTGTACATAGGGAAGGCCTTTGCTAAAACAATGAAGTATGGGTTATAAAAATACACTTTACAATACAGAGCATAATATTAGGAAATTCAAACACCTATGCCAAATGTATTTAACTGTTATCAATAACTGTGTAACTCATGAGATGCCAAACTATAGCTCATGGACTAAATCCGGTCTGCCCATTGGAATGTAGTCACATAAAGTCTAAAATATTTATTATCTGGCCGTTTACAGAAAAAAAAGTATACTGATACTGATTTGACTTATTCTTCATTTAGAAAACAGTACAATGATTTAATAAAGTTTTTCTGAATAATTATGCCTCTCATCTATATGTGTATATATATATATGTGTATGTATGTCAGGGATATACATCCAACTTCCCCATAAGCAGGTATGAAACAGTTAAGTGTAAAACAAAAGCCCATTGGTAAACAAGCAAATAGCTATTAGCTGCTTTGCTGTAGTTATGAGAAAGCTGTAGACATTAGAAACTACAGCAAAATATAAAGCAGAGGGTTCAGAAAAACAACAAAAGAGACTTCCAGATAATTCTCAGGTTTTTTCTGTTTTTTTTTTTTTTTTCTTTCATCTACAACAAGATATTGCCTT
The DNA here is from genome assembly GCF_000243295.1 of Trichechus manatus latirostris. Classification (NCBI taxonomy): domain Eukaryota; kingdom Metazoa; phylum Chordata; class Mammalia; order Sirenia; family Trichechidae; genus Trichechus; species Trichechus manatus. The sequence continues at coordinate 4,061,498 of NW_004444083.1, read as the reverse complement.
AAAACTCCTCTTATCTATAAATCAAGATATTCAGATATAGATATTCACAAGCAGAGCACCTTCAATTGAATATACTCCTACCTTAACATATTAGAAAAATAGCAAATATCCTTTAAAACATCAAGCAATGGTTAAGCCACAACATAGAATTAAGGAAGCCTTGCAGTTGGGACATAAAAGTATCTCCATTCAAATGACTGACAGTTAAGTCATTGTAGATATATAGACAGTTATTCTTTGCAACATTAAAGTAGAAACCAGCCTGGGACCTACCCCGAGGGAGCAAACATAGCAGAAGAATCAGAAGCAGGGCAGTAAAAGGATAAGATCTCAATTCATAAAAAGTTAGAACAGAAAATGGTCCTGATGGCTATTAGCAAGAAGTATTATCATTAATGTTGATTTCCCTGTAACTTACACTTGTATATCAGTTGAGAGCGTGGGGTGGGGGGGATATATATAATGGTGAAGTGTTTGGCTGTTAACCGAAAGGTCAATGGCTTGAACCTACCAGTGGCTCCAAGGGGGAGAAGACCTGGAGATCTACTCCTCTAAAGATTACAGGACACCCTACGGGGAAGTTCTACTCTGTCCTATAGGGTTTCTATGAGTCGGAATCGACTTGATGGCAGACAACAACAAACAACTGTCAATGAGATGAACTGGCATAGAAGTTGCGACAATGAGCTCAAAAATAGCAAAGATTGTAAGGATGATGCAGGACAGGACAATGTTTCATTGTGTTATACACAAGATCTCTTTGATTTGGAGCCAACTTGATGGCACTTAACAACAACTATATGAATACTGTTTGGAGTATGTGTGTATATACTGTTTTATATACGTATGCTATGTGTATATATAAATATATACTGTTCAGAATGCTATCTATATAGTTTTATTTTATAAACTCTGCCTATCCCTTACATTCTTGCTTAACCAATCTTCTTTAAATACTGCGTCCATCATGCTTGTCTTCTGCCCCTAAACCTCCCATGGTGTCCTATCTACCACCAAGGTAAAACTCAACTTCCCAACCTGACCTTCAAACCTGTCCATACTCAAAACTAATCACTTAAGGTTTTGTAGCTGTCAAGCTGTCATCAAGGACCCTGTCCCTAGTCTCATTCCCTCGTGACTCAGGAAGGCACTTGGTGTCATGGTTAAATGTGTTGTCTCTAAATCAGGGTCCTTGAGTTCAAATCTTAGCTTCCTCAATGTCTGCAGTAGGCAGATTCCATAATCTCACTAAACCTGTGTTTCTTCCTGTGTAAAACAAGTATAATAACAGTAAAAATGTATTTTATTGGAATTAAATAATATAAAGTAATGAGACCTGTGGCTCAAGAAGACAAAGTAAAGTATTATAATGACATGTACAAAGACCTGGAGATAGAAAACCAAAAGGGAAGAACATGCTCAGCATTTCTCAAGCTGAGAGAACTGAAGAAAAAATTCAAGCATCAAGTTGCAATACTGAAGGATTCTATGGGGAAAATATTAAACGACACAGTAAGCATCAAAAGAAGACGGAAGGAATACATAGAGTTACTCTACCAAACAGAATTGGTGGATGTTCAACCATTTCAGGAGGTAGCATATGATCAGGAACTGATGGAACTGAAGGAATAGGTCCACGCTGAACTGAAGGGATTGGTGAAAAACAAGGTTCCAGGAATTGATGGAATACCAATTGACATGTTTCAACAAAGGGATGTGGCACTGGAAGTGCTCACTCATCTATGTCAAGTAATTTGGAAGACAGCTACCTGGCCAACTGACTGGAAAAGATCTATATTTATGCCTATTCCAAAGAAAGATGATCCAACAGAAAGCAGAAATTATTAAACAATATCATTAATATTACATGCGAATCAAATTTTGCTGAAGATCATTCAAAAGTGTCTGCAGAAGTACATCGACAGGGAACTGCCAGAAATTCAAGTCGGATTCAGAAGAGGAAGTGGAACAAGGGATATTATTGCTGATGTCAGATGAAACATGCCTGAAAGCAGAGAATACCAGAAAAATGTTTACCGTGTTTTATTGACTGCAAAGGCATTCGACTGTGAGGATCATGACAAATTATGGATAACATTGCAAAGAATGGGAATTCCAGAATACTTAATGGTGCTCATGAGGAACCTGTACTTAGACCAAAAGGCAGTCATTCAAATGGAACAAGGGAATACTGTATCAAGAAAGGTGTGCATCATGGTTGTATCCTTTCACCATACTTATTCAATCTGTATGCTGAGCAAATAATCCGAGAAGCTGGACTATATGAAGAAGAACAGGGCATCAGGATTGGAGGAAGACTCATTAACAACCTGTGATATGCAGATGACACATTACTTGCAGAAAGGGAAGAGGACTTCAAGCACTTATGATGAAGATCAAAGACCACAACCTTCAATATGGATTACACCTCAACATAAAGAAAACAAAAATCCTTACAACTGGTCCAATAAGCAACATCATGATAAATGGAGAAAATATTGAAGTTGCCAAGGATTTCATTTTACTTGGATCTATAATCAACGCCCATGGAAGCAGCAGTCAAGAAATCAAACCACTTATTGCTTTGGGCAAATCTGCTGCAAAAGACCTCTTTAAAGTGTTAAAAAGCAAAGATGTCACTTTAAGGACTAAGGTGCTCCTGCCCCAAGCCATGGTGTTTTCAATTGCCTCTTATGCATGCGAAAGCTGGACAATGAATAAGGAAGACCTAAGAAGAATCGATACATTTGAATTTTGGTGTTGGCAAAGAATATTGAATATACCATGGACTGCCAGAAGAACAAACAAATCTATCTTGAAAGAAGTACAGCCAGAATGATCCTTATAAGCAGGGACGGCCAGACTTCATCTCGCATACTTTGGATGTATTATCAAGAGGTACCAGTCCCTGGAGAAGGACATCTTGATTGGTAAAGTAGAGGGTCAGCGAAAAAGAGGAAGACCTTCAAGGATATGGATTCACACAGTGGCTACAACAACGGGTTCAAGCATAACAATGATTGTGAGGATGTCACAGGACCAGGCAGTGTTTCATTCTGCTGTACATAGGGCTGCTATGAGTCAGAACCATCTCAATGGTACTAAAAACAACAAGAAAAACAAATAGTATGCTTGGATCTCTGGTGGCACAGTGGTTAAGAGGAGTTGTAATCTACTTGACAGCACTGGGTTTCTTGGGTTAATAGTATGCTTACTGTTACTTGGGTAGGTCTGATTTTTTTAAGACCAAAGCCCATTGCTGTCAAGTCAATTCTGACTCACAATGACCCTACAGGACAGAGTAGAACTGCCCCATAGTGTTTCCAAGGTTGGTGGGTTCGTACCACTAACGTTTCAGTTAGTAGCCAAGCACTTCAATCACTGTGCCACCAGGGCTACTCTTATTTGATACACAAGGGATCAAAATGTTAGTTTCAACTTACTTTATAAAGCTAATTTCTACATGTGTCCTATGATAGGGACCAAGAAACACAAAGCATATTCTCTGTTACCATTAAGATAAAATAACTGGATAAATCCAAGTTACCTATTTTATTTCAACAAACACATTTGGACAGTCCACTGTGTGTAAAGTATACTAGTAAATACTATGACCAAATGGTCAAAAAGAAATGATCTTAACATCAGGTAGTTTACCATCTACTGTGAGAGATAGCAACGTAAGTGAAAAATAGAGGATGTGATAATGACAACGGAATAGAAGTTAAACTCAAAGGGCTAAGGGACTTCCAGAAGAGGGAAGGAGTAATTAGGACACAAGCAAAGAGGAAGGAATTCACAGAGGAAAGAGCATTTGAGTTTTTTGAAGAGTAAGAAGGCTCAATAAAGAGAGAGGCATATTAGTCAGTGGGGAAAATATGGAAGTGGCTCCACTACTACAAAGCAGAATGGAGGGTTTGAGCCATACGCGGGACTGACAAATTAAAGGAGAGAAAGCAGGTCAGAGTGGACTAAGATTCAGAAAAGTAGGTTGGGGTCAAAGCCTAGAGAATCACACAACTGATGACAAAGAGTGAATATTTGGATGCAGGTAGTAGGAGCATGACCAAATCTCACAAGGACCTGTGGAATAAAATAGAATGGAGAGAAACAAAAATTGAGAAAATATTTTAGGAGACCATTATTCATAAAGAAACTGTGGAGACATGAAGTAGGGAAGTGGTAAATACAATGGAAAGGATAAAATGAATCAAAAGATGTTTTGGCAGGAAATCCATAAGATGAGGAGGGGGTGGCCGAGAGGAATCTCAAATTATCTGGAGAAAAGGCAGAAGCTGGTGCCCAGTACCACTCTGTAGAATGTCTACGTCAGAATCACCCCGACAAGTACCTCAAAAATACAAACCCCACAGCCCTGATACCTGAGACTACTATTCAGTTCTTGAAGGGTATTGTTGCCCCATTAGGGGCCGTGCTCTGGAGCAGTTGAGCCAATAAAACGTACTCCAAGTCAGAAAGAGAAAGTTTACTTAGGAGGTGACACCAGCGGGGAGTCCGGCAGCAACGCAGGCTGTCTTCATGGAGTCCCGAAAGGCAATTTTACATTAGAGCTTATGTATCGTTGTCATAAGGGGGACATAGTGTCTTTTAGGCATGTAGCCCACAGATGGCATGGCCGAATGAGTTATTCATTACAAGACAATTACAAGAGACTATCAGACTAAAGAGATACATGCCGGACATGCCAGACATCTCCTTATCAGGCTAAAGATTTACAGACCGGACATTTGGGCTCTGATCTTTTTGTGGGAAGTTGTCAGTTACAGGTGGCCAGACAGAACAAAACAAAGCCATTAACAGAAGTAGGAGGAAAGGAGAATATAGGCAGAAAAAAAAACTAACAGGTTCATCATTGCATCAGTTATGTCAAGCTCTCAATCACCCATTTTGAAAGGGAGAAAACATGTTGCAAAGTATTAGGCTCACAGTCCCAGCAATCTTCATTTTTTAAAAAATTTCCCCAGGTCATCCCTGCCATAGACCTGGTGGGTGGCAGTCCATGTTATTAACCACAATCTATCCCATCTGGTGTCACTTTTGTTTCCATTTTTATAGAAAAGATTTGTATACACCACCCTAGGGGAAAGAAAAATGATGCCATCATTTATAACCTATGTGAATGGTTTATCTCATACAGTCTACTAGAAAACCAGACTTGAGGACATTAGCTTTTTCTAAAAACCCAGGGAGAACTTACATCTTTTATTTAATAAACTATTTTTATGATGCTTTTTGTTGCCCTCTCCTGAATCTATACACATTTCTGGGGCTCTATGGGCAGAAGGAGCCCTGGTGGTGCAATGGTCAAGCGCTCACCTGCTAACCAAAAGGTCAGTAGTTTGACCCTACCAGCTTCTCTGGGAGAAAACACCCGGTGGTCTGCTCCCTTAAAGCTTACAGTCTAGGAAACCCCATGGGGCAGTTCTACTCTGTTTTATGAGTCAAAATCAACCGGATGGCACACAACCGCGGCAAAACATTTATGGGTAGGTAAGGTTGTAGGTTAAGTACTGTGTAAGACATGCACCCTGCTTTGACAAAGGGAAAAATGAATGCAGAACCCCATTATTCATTGGTACAGTGTACACTTGTTTTAATGCAGAACGGTCTTAAAGAATTAGAAACGTTTTTTGAGGGTTATTCTGCCATCTGGAATACTAAATATTTAGTTTATTTAAATTTTAATCAGGACACAACCTGGAGGCCATAAAAGAAATTTCTGGCATATTTGGCAGCATAAATATTCAAGATTTTCTATAATGAAGTCTCCATAAACAAAGTTAAAAGACAAACAGCAAGCAGGGAGAAACATTTACACCGCATGAAAGAAACAAAGGTTCTCACTAGATGTAAAGGATTTCTAGGGATCAAAAAAGAAAAAGAAAAATCCAATAGTGGAATAGGGTAAATGATGTCAACAAGCAATTCAAGGAAAAAAAAAAGAACGGTCACTAAATATACATAAGTCAGCTTATTCGTATTCAGTAGTATTCAAGCAAAGGCAAATGAGGATATGAAGTGAGAGGTTTTGTTCGTAACATTGACAAAACTTTCCTTTTTTTTTTTTAATGATGATAAAAAATGGCGAAGAGTGTGCAAAAACAGTAGTCTAATCATATACAACAGAGCTTAGGTAGCGTAATGGTTAAACACTCAGCTTCTAACCAAAAGGTTGCAGGTTCAAATCCACCCAGCAACTCCTGATGGTTGGGAAAAAAACTTGGCAATCTGCTTCTGTAAATATTACAGACTAGGAAACCCTATAAGGCAGTTCTACTCTGTCACATGGGGTCACTATGCATTGGAACCAACTGGATGGCACCAACAAAAACAGTCATATGCAAGTTGTGGGAACAGAAATAGCTTCTGCCCCTTTTTGAGGTCAATCTGTTAGCATCTGTAAATTAAAAACTCACATATCCTTTGGCTTTGCAATTCCAATTCCCGTACAAGTATTAATATACACGGTCAAAGACTCCAGAACACTTAATTGTGCTCATGAGGAACCTGTACATAGATCAACAGGCAGCCATTTGAACAGAACACGGGGATACTGTGTGGTTTAAAGTCAGGAAAGGTGTGTATCAGGGTTGTATCGTTTCACCATATTTATTTAATCTGTATGTTGAGAAAATAATCTGAGAAGCTGGGCTAGGTGAAGAAGAATGGGGCATCAGAATTGGAGGAAGGCTCATTAACAACATACATTATTTAGATAACACAACCTTGCTTGCTGAAAGTGAAGAGGGCGTGCGGCACTTGCTGATGAAATCAAAGACCACAGCCTTCCGTATGGATTACACCTCAACATAAAGAAAGCAAAAATCCTCACAACTGGACCAACAGACAGCATCATGATAAACGGAGAAAAGATTGAAGTTGTCAAGGATTTCATTTTACTTGGATCCACAATCAACACCCATGGAAGCAGCAGTCAAGAAATCAAACGACCCACTACATTGGGCAAATCTGCTTCAAGAGACTTCTTTAAAGTGTTAAAAAAGCAAAGAGTCACCTTGAAGACTAGCACCTGACCCAAGCCATGGTGTTTTCAATGCCTCATACGCATGCAAAGGCTGGGCAATGAATAAGGAAGACCGAAGAAGAATTGATGTCTTTGAATTACGGTGTTGGCAAAGAATATTGACTATACTTTGGACTGCCAAAAGAATGAACAAATCTATCTTGTAAGAAGTACAGCCAGAGTGTTCCTTAGAAGTGAGGATGGTGAGACTTCGTCTCACTTACTTTTGACATATTATCAGGAGGGATCAGTCTGAGGAGAAGGACATCATGCTTGGTAAAGTAGAGGGTCATCGAAAAAGATGAAGACCCTCAATGAGATGGATTGACACAGTGGCCACAACAATGAGCTCAAGCATAACAACTACTGTGAGGACGGCATTGGACCAGGCAGTGTTCAGGGTCACTATGAGTCAGAGTCGACTGGACAGCACCTAACAACAACATGGTCAAAATTATATAACTAAGTATGTCAGTCACAGTAGTATTTATAATAATAATAAATTGAAATAACCTAATTATATACCAATAGCATAATAATAAAATAAAGCATGAAATGTTATGCAGCAGTTTAAAGAAAGAGGCAGATTTATAAGTCCTGACAAAGAAAAATCTTTAAGGTGTTGTAGAGAAAAGACTCTCCAACTCTATTAAAGTAAAATCAAAAAGATTTATGAAGGCCAACATATCATTTGAACGGGGGTTGTGAAAACCTCAGATCTCAAGTTCACAGATCCCAGGGAGGGATGGGAATCCTGCTGTGGAGTCGGCTGTGACTCATAGTGACCCTATAGGACAGAGTAGAACTGCCCCATTGGGTTTCCAAGGAGAGGCTAGTGGACTTGAACTGCCAACCTAGCAGTGGAGCTCTTAATCACTATTCCACCAGGACTCCAAATACCATAGGAGGAACTACAAAACACAATATTCTGATTGGTTTACAGTGAGCGGGGTCAAACAAAGGTGCGGCAACGCAAAGCGCAATTTTTAACATTGTTGGTCATGTTAATACAGCTGGCTTACCTTGATTGCCTGCTGGACATAATTACAAAGTATGTGGTTGTGAATAGGGTCTCATGACTGTCACTTCGAGCCTACCTCCAACCTCCCCAAAACAATGGCATGATGATACTGTTGGGAACAGGTTGTTAAACATTACCTTGCCCAGAGCTTAAGATCTCCTGGGGAGATCTAACACAGAAGAGTTTTGATAAGGTTTGGTCATAGACCCCAAGACAGGTAGTATCCACATTCTTACCCTGACCACAAACAAAATCATTTCTTTAATGATAGGGTTGGCTCCTAAGGAACAGAGTTTGAATCTGTGGGAAAGGTTACATTGAGTCTTAGCATCACTTCAGCCATTTTATTTTAGGGCAGACGCCTCTTTCAGTTTTATATCCCATATCGAAGAAATATTAAATGGAAAAAAAAACTGACGAGCTCACTGAACAATCCATATAGTATGATTGCACTTATATGATTGCACTTATATTTTTAAAAAATATATAGGGAGTGCATGTACACATATACGCATGTATAAATATTTTACAAAGTCTCGATAGATATAGTTAACAGAGGTTACTTCTGGGGAAGGGAATGTTTTGGGGATGGAGGCATTAAAGGGGAGATTTTCAGTGTTTAATCTGTATAGCACTACACGGTTACATTTTTTTCAATAAAATATATTCCTATATAATTAAAAAAATAAAAATCTACATTAAAACTTTCCTAGTTGGAGAAAATTTACAAAGTTTAAAACTCTTAAAAGGCAAAACCAAAAAAACCCATTACCCTCCAGTCCAGTCCAACCCATAGTGACCCTACAGGACAGAGTAGAGCTGCTCCATAGGGTTTCCAAGGAACCGCTGGTAGATTCGAACTGCCAACATTTTTCTGGTTAGCAGTGAAGCTCTTAACCACTGCACCATCAGGGCTCCAAAAGGCAAACCAAGTACACTTGAATTATCACCGTACTGACTGCAAGCAAAGCAACAACAGCCTGAACTGCTCTTCTCTACTTCTCTGTGGCTGAATGCTGTTACTATGTTAAATGAAGACATCAAAATGTACCAATTCTATGATTAGATAAAGGATTTAGGGTCTACAGATTGCAAAACGTGAATAAGGGGGAAAACCAGTTTGCTTTTTTTTTTTGTTTTCTTTTTCCCTGTATAAAGCCTTAGCTGATAAAACTTGGCATAGTTTTATTAATATGTGTATTTGTATCTGTGTGCAACTCATTCTCAGGCAAAATAAAGTCATTATCGTGTAAGAAGGTTTTTTCCTCATCCCATTAACGTCCCTTAATATCCCCATTGCATCTCTTGGTATAATTTATACTGTACAAAGACCGTATTGCACTAACTGAATAGTGCGCTTTGCACACTAGGCTGATGCCTGCCGTTCCCATGTGTTGGTTGTGCCATCAATACCTGTGTTCACGCTAATAAAGCGCGGTCTTTTCCACGTGTGAAGTGGCTCCGCAATCCCTCCCTACACTACTGGGGATGGTCATTTTTACAACGGGGGATCACTGGATCACTGGCACCACTGAAGTGCGTTTTAACACCTTGTCCGTTATCCGTGGAAAGGGAAGTTGTGTCTAAATCTCCTGAGCGTTTTAAACTTTATTTCCGAGGTTAATCAGACTCAGCGAGTTAGCTGTGTTCCCCAAAGGGAACTTCCCTGCCTTCAGACGTCCTCAGGTGGATAATCCATCCTGTGATAATTCAAGCACTGAGAAAGGAGAGGTGGCAACTTTTGGAAAGACACGGAGAGATTTCCTTTTCTTGCTTGTGTGTACGGGGTAGGGGGAGGTGGAGAGGGATTTTGTAGTAAATAGCATTTCTTGAATATACTTATATATTTATATACATTTAATTTATTTATATAGATCTTCATTCCTCTCAACAAATTATACATATATATATAATTTTTTTTTCCTCCTCTGAATAAAGGAGCCAGGCTGATCTCTTTCTATTTGATCTTTAATCCCCTCTTTCCCGACTAGAATGGCCCAGGAGCACCCCTCTCTTTCTAATAAATGGCTGGCAAAGTAACCCATTCAAGCTGTCTGCTTTGATCACCGCGGAGCTGTCAGCCCTTGCTGCTGTTTTCCTCTCAGCTCTTGTTCTTGCCTAAAAGTGGAAGTAATACCCCCTGAAAGAAATACCCTAGGTGTCCTACACAGCATCTATCTATTCAGTCTTTCACTCCTGTTTTCCTGAGGCCCACCCTCCCAGCTGGAACAAATCCTCTCCTTCCTCCCTCTTCCCTCCCTGCAGAATCCAGTTCCTTTAGAGACACCCTCCCGCGTGCGGCTGTGACCCCCTGGGCCCAGCTGTCTGAGACGCTACCATCGGTCCAGACAGGGGGGCCTCAGCCCCGCCCCTTCACCGGGCTGGAGCACCCCACCTCGGGGAGCAGTATCTCCCAAGCATCTGTGTTCCAAGTGCTGCCGTGTGCTTTCTTGAAAGCACGCATTATTTTCCCCTGCATGCAGCCTATCTCCGACCCTCCAAATTCCTCGCTTTCCCTTCTGCCTCCAGGGACTTGGGAGATCCCTGCGGACGGCTGGGGCTCGCTTTGGGTCTCGGGCGGGCGTGTTTTGGAGGCTGGGAGTGCAACCCGGCACTCAGCTGTGAGCATTTGCAAATGCGGCTGCTTCCAGACAAGGCATTGAACACAATTTCCAGCTCTTGTTTACGGCTGAGATTATAAGCAATCTGTGTCCCTTCTTATCATCGTGTCAGGCGGTGATGTATAGTTTGTAAATATTATTCGAAGGAACTAATTTGCAAAGGCAAACAATTACGAGCAAAGTATATGGACCGTGAGGTTTGTCCTTAATGTGTTTACCAGGAGGAGAAGGAAGGGGGCTGGGGAATGGGGGAATTATGGAGTGGGGGGCGCTGTGGGATGACTCTAAAGATTCTGATTTTATGACGGTGACATAATTAAAGTGTTGTTTAAAAACCTTTGCTTTCTTCCTGAAATTGTTGTGTGTATGTATTGAAATTATGCATTAAAAAAAAAAAATGACGTGAAGCGGGAGGACCTGGAATGACTGAATACAACGCATTGTGCTGGCTCAAAAATTTTAAACCGCAGTGGCAAGAATTACAGGATTGCAGGCTGGTGTGCTGAGGCCCCGAGTAGGGAAGCAGGAACTGTTAAGTAGAAAATTCCTGCAGAGGACGTGTTTCCATTTCCAACGGGAAGAAAGAGGATGTTGTTGGAAGCTGGCAGGTCTTTGGAAAATCCAGAAAACACAGGGAAGATGACAAAATGACCTCATTGAACTCTGAGATGTTAAGCAAACAAAGAGTTTTAGCCAACATGTTACAGTCTTAGAGTGAGTGTGCCTGAATAACAAAACTGATCTACATGTTTAGTAAGAGGCTACAATTTCAGCTCTCCCTCTCCGGTCCCCAGTCTCCGGAGAGGAAAGAAATGATGCTTGAGCAGCGGCCGAGGAGGAGAGCGTGACTTTAGCAGCACGTAAATGATGAGCACGTGTGCGTCCCTCCCAAAGACTTGTGTGCTTAGGGACATGTTTACATGGCATCTCAAATACTAAAGTGATGACGGCACCTTTGTTTATTAGATACCAGAAAATTTCAGTTTAGGGAGCATTTTTCTGAATGAAAGAACCTCAAATCGTGAGGGGAGACATCAGGTTTTGCTAGCTGGGATGGCCTCTGATAGAAGTTAGTGGGGTTTCTTCTAAGGATGGCTTGAATTGCATCTTGAGAAGCTGGTTAAAGGAGCAGAGAGAGGGAGCCTATTTCAGAGGCTGTGTGAAGGCATCTTCCTATAGGCGAGCTATGAATGTTAAAATTACAGTTCATGTCATCTAAACATATCCTCGTGGAGGAAAATGGAGGCTAATCAGAAGCCATGTTTTTGTTGTTCTCCAAAGTATCTGTCAAGAAGAAAGAAAGAAATGCCATGCAGGAAATGTTCAGTGTCACACGATACAGTTCAAAAGATCTTCATTTGCTATGCTGATCCTTTCTCTACCAGATTCCCAACAAACTGACAAGTGAAAGAAAACTTGCTTTACTTACATAGCTGAGGGGTGTGTGTGTGTCTGTGTGTGTATTGGATGGCACTTTAAAATATAATTCCAACCACCCATTGCCTTCAAGTAGATTCTGACTCATAGCAACACTATAGAACTGCCCCAGAGGGTTTCCAACGCTGTCATCTTTAAGAAAGTAGACTGCCACATCTTTCTCCCGTGGAGTGGCTGGTGGGTTCAATCTGCCAACATTTCCGTTAGCAGCCGAGTGCTTAACCACTGCGCCACCAGAGATCCTTAAAATATAATTACTGTCCATAATAGTCTGAGAATTTAAAATAGTCTGAGAATTTAATGATTAATGAGTTCTATTGAAAGCACTTTATAAAATTTTTCTCTTATTTTTAAATTCTTCTATTTAAAACAACAGATGACTGAATTATGTGATCGCACTTTGAGTGTGACCTGGCTAACCCAATGCATAAAGTAGAATATCTTATATCATTCACATGTTGTTGTTGTTAGGTGCTGTCGAGTCAGTACCAACTCACAGTGACCCTACGTACAACCGAAAAAAATACTGCTTAGTCCTGCGCCATCCTCACAATTATTGCCATGCTTGAGCCCATTGTTGCAGCCACCGTGTCAGGGCATCTCCTTGAGGATCTTCCTCTTTTCCCTGACCCTGTACTTTACGAAGCATGATGTCCTTCTCCAGGGACTGGTCCCTCCTGATAACGTGCCCAAAGTATGCGAGACGAAGTCTTGCCATTCCTACTTCTAAGGAGTGTTCTGGCTGTACTTCTTCCAAGACATTTTTTTCTTTCCTCTGGCAGTCCATAGTATATTCAATATTCTTCACCAACACCACATTTCAAAGGCACCAATTCTTCTTCAGACTTCCTTATTCATTGTCCAGCTTTTGCAAGCATATGAGGCCACTGAAAACACCATGGCTTGGGTCGGGGCAACTTAGTCCTCAAAGGGACATCTTTGCTTTTCAACACTTTTAGAGGTCTTTTGTAGCAGATTTGCCCAATGCAATATGTTGTTTGATTTCTTGACTCCTACCTGATAGTTCACATATGTCCTCGAAAATTCATGTTTACTTGGTATGCAAGTTCGATGCTATGATGGACAGAACAATTATTAAGCTAATTGAAAATGCCAAGACAATACTAAGAAATAGTTGACTGAGGAAACTATATATGGTGAGTTAGTCTCTATGTATTTAAAATGCTAATGTCTGTTCTTTCAAACAACACCCTTATATATATTTTTTTTTTCTTTTTTAAAGAATTTTATTGATAAGTAATTCATATACCATAAAATTCACCCATTTTTAGTGTTCAGTTAAATGGTTTTTCCTTTTCGTGAATGAAAGATCTGAGGTCCAGAAAATTGTAGATTCTTCATCAAGCAACTTTGCAGGTAAATTGAATTTAAAGTTGCAGCTCCAAATACTACAGATTTGTTTTACTTCTCTGAGCCTTACTATCCATTTCTTTGGTCAATATTAAGTAGGGCCATAACTGAATTTTAGAGACCAGGACAAAATGACATTGGATCTCCTAGACCTTTCACCTAACTGAGAGAGAAAACAAGCAAATAATTTTTGAAACTTAGGAAATGTGCTCATTTTTCACTCTTTTCCTTACTCCTCTGTGTTTGCAAGTGATTTTTCTGGATTTAGTGGTAACAGAAAAGAAAATTTAAGCCATTCTTAAATATTTTCTAAAGATAAAATTTAATATTTATTCCAATCTATTGGCCTAACAAATGCAGTTTGTGTATTCTAAGTTGGGTGAAACTCTGTCTTTCAATATATTTGCATAATTAGAAAGAAAAAGATGCCTTATTTTTGTATTTAAAACCAACTCTTCAATGTTGTTCTAGGTAAATCCTCTGCAAAGGAAAAAGGATTTTATTTTTTTATTTACCCAACATATGTATTTGAAGCAGGGCTTCAAACTAGTTCAAAGTGGTTCAGTCATGACTGACTAAGTGAAACTGTAACAGATTCAATTTTTTAAAAATTTGGGTGATCCAGACTGTCTTAGTTATCTAGTGCTGCTATAACAGAAATACTACAAGTGGATGGCTTTCACAAAGAGAAATTTATTTTCTCACAGTCTAGTAGGCTAGAAGTCCAAATTCAGGGTGTCAGCTCCAGGGGAAGGCTTTATCTCTCTCTTGGCCTTCTCATCAGTGCTCCCCCAGACTAAGAGCTTCTCGGTGCAGGGACCCCAGTCCAAAGGACGCGCTCTGCTCCCGGCACTGCTTTCTTGATGGTATGAGGTCCCCCAACTCTCTGCTTGCTTCCCTTTCCTTTTATCTCTTGATAAAAGGTGGTGCAGCCCACACCCTAGGGAAACTCCCCTTACATTGGATCAGGGATGTGACCTGGGTAAGGATGGTATTAAAATCCCACCCTAATCCTCTTTAACATAAAATTACAATCACAAAATGGAGGCCAACCACACAATTCTGGGAATCATGGCCCAGCCAAATTGATACATTTTTGGGAGGACTTAATTGAAACCATGACACAGAACCATAACTGGAACTGGAAAAATTATGAGTTGAAGCCCTGGAATGGCAAACTCAGAAGAGGCATAGTGAGCCCTTTCAGTAGCCTGATGCATGAGACTGGATTATTGCCAGGACTGAGGAGAGCCACACACATTCAAAATGGTGCAGTTGGCCACCATCTTTGAGCCTGGCACTGATGTTTCTGACTCGGAGCAGAATCTGTCGGACAAGAGATGTGGTTGCTATGCAATGCGTATGCTGCCCTTGTTTTCTAATAAGGAGATTAAGATTCTAGCAGGACTTGGAACCGTAATTTTTCCTGTTACGGTTATGGTTCTGGGTCACCCAAATTTTAAAAATTCAGTCCGTTCCAGTGTCACCTCCTCTGCCATGACTGTACCAGGAAGAACTGGTTCAAAGTCCTGATTTTAATGATCTGCTATGTGCCTATCACTTCATTAAAACAGAAATATAACTCAGTTGTAATAGTAGTGATTTTAAGTTTTAAATTCTTTACAAAGTTACACATAGGAGGCCTGAATTTGAGGACAAAGCTACTGGTCACCTCAACAGTTTTAAGATTCCTGATGACAGAGCCTCTCAGTGATCCAGAAAGAGGCCAGAGCCACTTCCAGTTTTTGAGGTTCCAAGTATGTTTTCACAGTGCCAAAAGAGAGTTATAAAGTTGTAATATATTTTAAATGTAATTTAACACTTCTAATACATATTATGAAGTCATAAGATAAATTTTAGAATTTATAAAAAATATTATAGAGTGCTAAATTTGGTATATTTGAATCACAGGGCTAACATTTAAAGTTTATGATGCACACCTTTCAATTCTGTCTGTGTATGTCAGGGACACTATGTACAATTTTATTTGCAGATTTATGTGAAGTCTAAATTTGAATCCATTTGTCATCTCTGTGCCCCAAGAAATGATACACTATCTAAAGATTTTCCTTATTCTTCTCCACTCAGATATTTTCACTTGTTTAGGTACGCAAGTTCTGACATGACTTTATTAGGGCAGCTGATCCTTCCTCATCTGGAATGATGTCCAAAGTCTTGACAATCAAAGATGTCATACACTGGCATCAACGTGAGCCTGTGATGCAGAATGGGGATAATATTGCTGTAGTACAAAATGGATGCATTTTTATTTCCCTTTTAAATCACAGAACACTTAATATCTTTTGTTTTTGAGACACTTGAAGATTATAACCCAAGAAAAGATAAAATGGGTCAGAGACTTCTTAGCAAGAAAATAAGCTCACAAACAGGTTTGGGTGAGAAAAGACATTCTAAATTTATTTAGTTTTCTTTTACCGTAGCAGTTATCGGGCTTTACTAAATAAAGCATGGGGTTTATTTAAAGGAGTTCTAGACACGAAGGGCAAGAGGAAAAAGCCCATTTTTTCAAGACCCTGGGGGTAGGGGAGAAAGAAGGAAAATGATGTAGCTGAAGGTTCTCATTTTTTACCCTGTTCCCCTTAAAAAAGCCAGTCCTGAAGAAGGTATGGTAGCTTTAGGAAAACACATATAAGTTGTAGGGTGGGAAGATTCCTAGACCACTAGAGTTTTGCCCCTTTCCATGGTTTGGGCTCTGAGAGGAGATCATTCTGAGGGCTGTCCTGACACCCATTGGGGCATTGCTATATCAGAGTAACCCTGTGTAGACAGTATAGTTAGGAGAAGGAGGTCTTGGTTAAGGGCAGGACCCTAAAGTAGCTCAAAGACCGGCCAGGGTGCTTGCCAGCAGTTTCTGCAACAGTGTAGAGTGAAAAGACTGTGCATTAAATGCCTGGGCCTGGTTGAATGGAGGTCATAACATGGTAAGGACTTGTTTGCCTCTGGGTCTTTGCATTTTGTTTTCTCTTCTGGAAAACTCTTCCTTTGGATTTTTGTCTGGCTGACACCTTTTTGGTTTTCAAGTCTCACCTAAAAATGGCATGTTTTCAGAGAGACTTTCCCTAACACCTCCCATGTTGCTAGCTCTTATGTCACCCTATTAATTTTGTCATAGAATTTATCACATACTATAAGTACCTGGTTATTTACACACTTATTTAATGTCTGTCTAAACTCATCAAAAGGTAAACTCCTTGAGAACAGAGCTTTGCCAGTTACATTCATTATTATGTCTACAACTTTTAGAACAGTACCTGGTACAGAGTAGATATTCAATAAATACTCAATAAATAATTGCCAGAAGGATGAATAAATAAATATTAAAACAGAAGATGATGTGCTGTGCTCTATCTGTACAAGCTATGAACTATATACAGCTTCATATAAAGCTAATTATTAAATTCTGCTAACTTGCATCATTCTATTATCACCACCATTATTTTCTATCTACAACTTCCTTAGCCACCTGGAAAATATAATAAATTTAATAACCTTTAATGAGATACTCAGTATTACCAATGCTAAGGCCATTCTCCTGCTTAGAATACACCTACAAGAGCTGTAAGGGTGGTATCATTTTTGCTTGTGCCTTACGGTTCAATTCATCTGCCATTTTTATTTTCATGTTTGAAGAGTCCTACAACAGCCCCATTGAGCAACACTCCTATATGGACATAGCTGACACCATCACCACAGTGTAGATAAGCTGAGATGGCATTTGCTGTTTTAGGAAGTGCAGGGTGACATAGACAAGAACCAAGTTTCCAGTAAATTTGAGGTTTTTCTTGAAAAGAAATCAGCTAGTTCTGAGAACAAAACACAGAGAATAAAGCACTTGTTTATGTGGAAAGACTCCAGTTTGAAAATATTCCTAAGAATGATTAGTTTGGATATTTAATGTAACAGATACCCTTGCACGGTATGTTCACCAACCTTCTGTTTGACAGCACCATAATTTCTGATATAAAAAGTTCTGATTGAAATAAGCAAAACTACTCTGAAAGGCATCTCATGCAACTAACTAAAAATTCAGACTACCATCATTCTCCAAATTTACACACACGGTGCAAGTGACATATCTTCACTGTGCCCTTATATTTTAAACTACCAACACTGTACTTGATCAGTGTCCAGAAAGCTTGGCTCTCTGCCATTAGATATTAAAAGTATGAAAATTCACTACAAGGCTGAACTGCTTTTATGACATTTAAAAGCAGGAAACAACTGCACAAATTCAAATTAAACTCATTAAGAGTCTCAAGAATGCCAGACGTTATTTGCCCAAAACAGTAAATCCTCAGTAGAATAACAAATACCATGTTGTTCTGTAAATAGGATAAGACAGTATTTTACATGACATGCAGTACAATTGATATGATTATAGCATAGGTCAAAGTATGACTGTGACCCTGGTATGCATTACAACATCTTAAAATTCTACTTTGATAAATGATGGATGTCTTAGTTATCTAGTGCTGCAATAACAGGAATATCACAAGTGGATGGCTTTAACAAACAGAAATTTATTCTCTCACAGTTTAGGAGACTAGAAGTCCAAATTCAGGGCACCAGCTCCAGGGGAAGTCTTTCTCTCTGTGTTGGCTCTGTGGGAAGATCCTTGTCATCCATCTTCCTCTGGGTCTAGGAGTTTCTCAGCACAGGGACCCAGATCCAAAGAACTTGCTCTGTCCCCAGCTCTCCTTTCTTGGTGGTAGGAGATCTGTCTCTTCTCTGCTCATTTCTCACTTTTATATCTCAAAAGAGATTGACTCAAGATACAACCTAATCCTGTAGATTGTGTCCTGCCTTATTAACGTAGCTGCTTCAAATCCTGACTCATTAACATCGTAGAGGTTAGGATTTACAACACATAGGATAATTGTATCAGATTACAAAATGGAGGACAACCACACAATACTAGGAGTCACGGTCTAGCCAAGCTGACACATACTTTGGGGTACACAATTCAATCCATGACAATGGAAAAGTATTTTCCCTGACATGTAACACCAGGAAGTGTTAGTCTATATTAATTCAACTGTGAAATTATCTTTATTACGTATATTCTCCTTCATGACAAAATTAGTTCTTCTCACTCCTACAGATGTATTCACTGAGGCTGGGTAGATTATAAATTCATAGGCATTGTGCTAGAATGTTCATTACAGTTTTTCTTTATGGCTCCTGGGAAATCATAACTTATTTATGAAAAATCCCATCTTGGCCAGATGAGTGTTTCATATCACTGGAAAGATGAGACTTACACAACTAAGACAAAATTCTTCATTGCCCATCTCAAACACCAAAGCCTCATTAAGAACCTTTGAACAAAAAACTCAGGGAGAAGGCTTCTCAGGTACCTCTAAAATGTCTTGAAAGCTTAAGAGCAAATGCTCACTGAGAGGAGATAGTGGCCTCAATCTCTCTACTAGAGCCCTTTGGGAAAATTAAACAACCAGTTGTCTTCGAGTAGATTCCAACTCATGGCAACCCTATGTGTGACAGAGTAGAACTACACTCACTGGATTTTCAATGGCGTTTTTCAGAAACAGATTGCCAGGGTTTTCTTCCTAAATGACTCTGGGTGTGTTCAAACCACCAACCTTTTGGTTAGTAGTCAGCACTTAATGGCTTGCATCACCCAGGAACTCCTATAACTGACATAGACAATAGTAAATCTCTCCAGGTTGAGCCTAACTACAAAGGGTCAATGGGTAGAAAAATAACTGTATGTTAAATGAAGGATCTTAGATGCTGAAAATAAGTAAATATCACTATTTGCAGTTATAACTTAAATTACAAGGTAATTTCTGTCTCATAGATAAAAAAGATATGTCATCGTAGAAATAAAAACACTAGCAGTGTTATAAACATATTAAAATATATTGAATTAAATATGCTCAGAGATCTCAGGGTGATTATATATAATATATAAAATTATATATATATATATTTATATATTATATATATATAAAACCTGTTGCCATTGAGTTAATCCTGACTCATAGAGACTCCCTAGGACAGGGTAGAACTGCCCATAGGATTGAAATCTTTATGAAAGCAGATTGCCACAAATCTTTCTCCTGCACAGGTGTTGGTGGGTTCAAACCACCAAATTTTTGGTTAGCAGCCTATTGCTTTAACCACTGCACTATCATGGCTCCTTGGAAACCCTATGGGGCAGTTCCACTCTGTCCTACAGGGTTGCTATGAGTCAGAATCTACTCGATAGCAATGGGTTTTATATTAAGAGAAGTGATATGTTTATAGTCTGAAATTTTAAGTAAACATGGTTTGGTGATAGCAGGAAAGATGGGATGACCACTAAGAGTCTGTGTGTGAAACTGAACATTATATAAATTAAAATGTTTTAAAATAAATAATATTTTATAGAAGTGTTTACTTCCCAAATTGCAAAATTTAACTTTGGACTTATAAGAAAAAGCCACAAGCTATGTAATTCTTAAGAAATGCAGGCCTAAGGAAAGTTTCTTAAAATCTAGCTCATAGCAAGAACCCAGGTTCTAGAAGGGAGTGAGTAGTGAGTGAAACTGCCTCTTATTCATTAAAAGATTCATTTTTGAAATATATATACAGTCCCTGGGTGACACAAACAGTTAAGCACTTGACTACTAGCCAACAATTTGGTGGTCTGAACCCACCCAAAGGCACCACGAAAGACAGGCCTAGGAATCTGCTTCCAACAGATCAAAGCCTTGAAAACCCTATGGAGCAGTTCTACTCTGCACACATGAGGTCTCCATGAGTTGGAACTGACTCAACAGCAAACACCTATATAACCAAAAAAAAAACAAACCCCTTGCTGTCGAGTCAATTCCAACTCATAGCGACCCTATAGGATAGAGTACAACTGCCCCATAGGGTTTCCAAGGAGCAGCTGGTAGATTCGAACTGCTGACTTCTTGGTTATGTATTTCTTATAATTATTTATTAACTCATCGTAGATAAACCAAATGCTAGTGAAAGGAAACCATTAGAAAATGTTGAAACTGAGCTGTTTTAGTGCGTCCATAAATTCAAGGTAGAACAGATCCTTCTCTCTACCTGTGACTAAAAGACACCATCTTCCAAAAACTTTGAACTCTCATAACACTGTTAGAATGCTCATGTTCTCAAATTAAAAGCTAACAGAAATCAAAAGTATCCATTAGATAAATATGTTCTATAGATGGGTAAAAGTCTCTAGGTGGCGCAAACGGCTTGCCCTGGACTGCTAATCTAAAGCTTGGCTGTTGAAGCCTATCCAACAGTACCATGGAAGAAAAGTCCTGGTAATCTGCTTCCATTAAGAGGGCAGCCAAGAAAACCCTATGAAGCAATACTACTCTATAACACATGGGGTTGCCATGAGTTGGAATTGACTCAGTAGCAACCATCAATAATAACATAGGTGGATAGAGTGAGGGATTCCAAATGTCTACAGTACAATGCAGTTTGACTCCAATCCTTGGTGGAATGAGGTTGTAACCAACACCTCTGATGCTTTGCCTCTATACTCTTAGCCACTTTAGAGTGCAGCTAAAGCTGGACCAGACAGTGGCATGCCAAGAATTTTTGGAAGCTGTAGGAGCCCATTAGCCCACTGCAGGCCTGCAGCCTGGAAGTGTAGGAGTGAAAGTCTCCAGGGGAAGCTCTTAACCAAGGGAGCATGACAAGTGGATAAAGCCTCTTACCTCCCATTTTCAAACAGACAGTTCTTGGAAGCTTCCTCGGAGAATGAAGCCATTTGGCCCACAGCACTGACCTTAATAACATGCTCTCATATTGGCTGCCATCCTTCTCTCATTCTCCCTGCTTACCCACTTCTGCTTTCTGAGATCAGTTCCCAAACGAAGTACTTGCATCTAAGTCCTTGTCTTACGCTCTGTTTTCAGGGGAATCCAAACCAAGAGACACAGCATTTCTGTTGCACAGTTATTCTATCAAAATGATGATGGATTAAGGATTCAGATGTGATGAGTGTGTGTGTGTATTAACTGCAGTTGAGTGGGTTCCAACTAATGGCAGCTCCATGCCTGCAGAGTAGAACTGCTTCATGGGGTTTTTAAGGCTGTGACCTTTTAGGGACAGATCACAAGGCCTGTCTTCCAAGTCACCTCTGAGTGGGTTCAAACCACCAAACTTTAGGCTAGTAATCAAGTGCTTAAGCGTTTTCATCACACAGGGACTCCTTGAGATGTGATAGTCCTTGGCTTTTGGTTTGTGGTCAGTCTGCCTCATTTCAACCTGCATGAAATTTGCTTTTAGGAAAAGCAAAAGGATATTTCAAAAAACTCAAAGGCTGCTATCTCATTTCCTTAACACTGTTTATTTTATTTTTTTGTCTGGCATGATTTGCATTCATTGTCTTCTGCATGTTGTTTCATTGCTTACTTACATGTGGTTCAAACACTGCAGTGCAGAAGAAATGTGATTAGTAGCAGTCCCTGCCCATCACTACTGTGCCCATCACTCAGTTAGTGCTGTACACTAAGTATTAACGGAATTCACTAAGTATTAAACAATGGGGTTATTAATGACTTAGTAGGTACCTTAAGTTCAGGCTTATATATGTGTTTAAAAATGGTTAGTAAAATCTTTTGGAGGTTCTATATGTGCTAGGAGCAATTTATTATTTTTCCAATTAAAAATAATGGAATATAAGCTGCAGCTATCTGACTTTTTTTTTTTTTAATATAAAACTTTTCAGGAAGAGATTAGATTTGAATCAGAAGGACTCTTGTAGTGCTTACTACCTCTTATTATTGGAGGCTACTAAAAGTACCAAAAGTTACTCAAAAGATACAAATATTGAATATTTTAGCCACAGTGACCTAGATAAATCTACAATAAGCCCCTGGTAAAATTCGTCAAGCATATCTTGAATAAAAGAGGATAAGGCAAATGATAAACAAAACTCACTAGAGAGAAATTACATGGGAGAAAAGGTATAAGCACAGTTTTTAAATATATAACAAACAATATTAAAATAAAAAAGTTAAAATATATATTTAATTATGGTTAAAATTACATAAGTAATTATAATCATATCTCTTTCTCAGAATACATTGAAATTTTAAATTAACTTAAATTTGCTTCAAAAACCAAACCAAATCCATTGCTGGTGAGTTGATTCCAACTCATGGTGACTCTATGTGTTACAGACTAGAACTGCTCTATAGGGTTTCATGGCTGTAATCTTTATGGAAGTAGATCACCAGGCCTTTCTCCTCCAGCACCACTGGGTGGATTAGAACCACCAACCCTTCTGTTAGCAGCTGAGTGCAAACTATTTGCACCACCCGGGGACTACATTTAATTCACTATCTTGTAAACATTTAACAAAGATAAAGGTGTATGTGATATCACATGGCTAATTGTGGTATCAAAAAAGAATACAAATATTTACCTCTGTTTGGATGATATATTTTTTTAATATATACAAAAAGAATTATTGTTAGGATGGAGCCAACATGGCACTATAGACAGAAGCACCACACTGTCCCTCCACAGCAAAGAACCAAAAATCTAAGTAAAACAGAGACAAACGTTGGTCCTGGAACCCTAAGCATCTAATGAAGAGATAAAGAACTCAGCCAAACACTGAATGGAATAAGAAACTGACAGAGAACGGAGAGCAAGGAGAGATGCGCGCAGAGGTCCCCATCAGCTAACACAGCACAGATTCGCCATCTTGGGCTCCTGTCATAGACTGGCCAAAAGGGTGTATAGGAAAGCAGCATTACAGAGATCCCAGCAGGAGACAGTACAACCAGTAACAAGCAATATACGCTTTCCCACTCCCCCATCCATCCCCCCTCAACTTGGCCTCCACCACTTCCCTCTAGCTGCAGTGTCTTGGCCAGGAGATACCAGCTCCGGCCCCCTGCTGCTTGGATTCAACCACCTACACTGGCTGGCTCCATCAATGCCATTTGCTTGTTGCTGGTTTTGCTTTTTTCCTATTCTTTTGGTTTCTTCCCTGTCTCTCACCACTTCCACCTCTTTTTTCTCGAACACCTGGCTACATGTGCGAGCTTTGCTTCTTCTTGAAAGGCTGTGAAGTACCGTTCAGCTGGGGAACTGCTTCCCTGGTCTGAGCACCAATGCTGGTGGTATCCCCAGGTACTTTTTTCCTTTTTTTTTGCTCTGTTTAGTCTTGTTTGTTTGTTTTCTTTTTGAAGCTTGGGAGCCCTTTTAGCTGGGCTGTACTGTCTGGCTTGGGAGCCACTTCCCCAATTTGTGCAGCCATACAAGTGGGATCCTGGGGTTTTTTTTTTTTTCTCTTTTTTCTTTCTTCATTTCTAAGTTTCTTGTATCTCTATATTTACCTTCTTTTCCTGTCTCCTGAATACTTGGCTCTGTATGACATCTTTGCCCTTTCTAGCCAGGCTGTACTTCATGGTCTGGGAGCCACTTCCCTGGTCTTCGCAGCTGCACTGGTGGGATCCCTGGGGGCTTATCCTTTCTTTTTTCTAATTTTTATTTATTTTATTTAATTTTCTTTTTCCATTTTTTTTTCCTTTTTGTTTATCCATTTCTCAGTCTCTCGTCTCTCTGCTGCAATGGCAAGCTCCCTTAGCACTCTTTTGTACGTGTGTGTGTTTCTTTGTTTTTTGTTCATTTGTTTGTTTGATTTTGGCTGCTGTTTCTCTCTGCTCTCTCTCTTCTTTCCCATAACCATCTTAGCTCCACACATCACAATCTCTACCCTCCTTCCTGCCTATCTGCACCATGCACAGAACATCACACTCCTGAGCAGCACAGGCATGACCTACTGCAATCTGCCCTATGCTGATTCCTGGCCTGCCCTGTCAGACCTGGTACGTGACACAAATAATCCATCCCAGTGCCTCTCCTTCAGCTGCACCTGCTGTGCTGCACCATAGCTGAGTGACTGGCCCTGCCCATTGGACAATGAGGTGAAAAGTATCATGCCCACAGATGAGCAAACAACAAAGAATGCACAGACTGCCTGCTAAGACATAACAACATGAAACAAAAAAGCAGTATGAAATAAACGAATCTACAATCATTAAATGACAAAAATAACTACTGAATGTCTCGAAGACAGCAGACAAAAGCAAAACATATATAAAAAAGGTCAAGACGGTTCCAGTAGGCATCCAAAGTAAAACTGCAGATGACTTGCCAGTAGAAGAAAAAGCACTAGAACTAACTGATAGGAAATTCAAATCTCTAATATTCAGAGTTATCCAAAAGTTGAAGTAAAAAGCAGACAAAAATGAGGAAAAAAATAGACAAACTCATGGAAAAGGCAGACAAACTCATGGAAAACACAGACAAAAAATGAAGAATTCAGGAAAATAATACAGGAACAAAATGTCAAAATAAATTTACAACTAGAAATGATACAAAAAAAAAAAAATTAGAAAGCCAAAAGATAAACAACAAGATTTCAGAAATAGATAGTGTCATAGAAAGGCTGAGGAGCAGGTTTGAAACGATGGAAGCCAGGATCAGTGAAATTGAAGACAAACACTCGGATACAACTTTGAGGAAAAATCAGAAAAAAGAACAAAGAAAAATGAAGAAACCCTGAAAATTAAGTGGGATACAAAAAAAAAGCAAAAATTTTCGAGTGACTAAAGTTCCAGAACAGGGGGAGAAAATGGAAAACACAGAGGGGATCATTGAAGAATTGCTGACAGAAAACTTCTCTAATAACATGAAAGATGAAAAGCTGACCATCAAAGAAACTCAGCCAACCCCATATAAGACAGACCCCAAAAGAAAATCACCAAAGCATATCATAATCACACTCGCTAAAACCAAAGACAAAGAAAGAATCCTGAGAGCAGATGGAGAAAAAAGAAAAGTCACATACTGAGGGAAACAATAGGACTAAGCTCTGATTATTCGGTAGAAACCATGCAGGCAAGAAGGCAATGAAATCATGTATATAAACCCTTGAAGGAAAAAAATTGCAAACCAAGAATAATATATCCTGCAAAACTCTCATTCAAATGTGATGGTGAAATTAGGACGTTTCCAGATAGACAGAAATTAAGGGAATATGTCAAAATCAAATGAAGTTTACAAGAATTATTAAAAGGAGTCCTTCAGTTTGGGAACAAACAACATCAGATGACAGCCTGAATCTAGGACGCAAGACCATAGCAGCCAGATACCAGTCTATGAAATGAACTCTCAAGGACTATCCAAAACCAAAAGAATTACAAAAGGGAACTAGAGAGGTTAATCTGTAAATGACAACAAAGTCAGAACAATAAAAGAAGGAATCAAAGCTGTAGGTATAGAACTTTCTAATGGAAAGGAAGGCAAAGCAATACCAAGTAATAATAGACTGGTTCAAACCTAGGAAGATAAGGTAAATTTCAAGGTAACCACAAAGAAAGTTAACAAACCTACGCATCAAAATAAAGAAGAAAAATATAAAGTCTCAGTAAAAACAAAATACACACACACACACACACACACACACACACACACACAAAAGAAATGAAAAAAAAAATCCATGAACAAAAGGAATTAAGCAGAGGAGAGCAAGAGGAACAAGGAAAATGTCAGCACTACAAAAAAACAATAGCACTAAAAAATGACAGCAATAAACTCACACCTATCAATAGTCACACTGAACGTAAATGGCTTAAATGCACCCATAAAGAGACAGAGAGTGACAGAATGGATAAAAAACTGGATCCATCAATATGCTACCTACAAGAGACACTTCTCAGAAACAAAGATGTAAATTTATTAAAAATCAAAATATGGAAAAAATATATCACGCTAACAGCTACCAAAAAAGAGCAGGAGTGGCTATATTAATCTCAGATAAAATAGGCTTTAAAACAAAATCCACCAAAAAAGACAAAGAAGGGTACTATATAATGATTAAGGGGATGATCCATCATGAAGACATAACCATAATAAACATTTATGCACCCAATGACAGGGCTCCAAAATACATAAAACAAACTCTAACAGCACTGAAAAGAGAAATTGACAATTCCACAATAATAGTAGGAGACCTCAACACACCACTCTTGGTAAAGGATAGAACATCTAGAAAGAAACTAAGCAAAGCTACAGAAGAACTAAAGGGCACAATCAGCCACCTTGAACTCATAGACATATATAGAACACACCACTCAACACCTGCAAAGTACGCATTCTTTTCCAACGCCCATGGAACGTTCTCCATAATAGACCACATATTAGGTCATAGAGCAAGCAACCCTCAACAAAATCCAAAACATTGAGATAATACAAAGTATCTTCTCTGACCACAATGTCATCAAGGGAGAAATTAACGACAGGAAGAGCAAGGGAAAAAAAATCAATTACATGGAAACAGAATAACACCCTGCTTACAAACCACCGGGTAATAGAAGAAATCAGAGATGGAATCAAAAAATTCCTAGAATCAAATGAGAATAAAACACATCATACCAAAACCTTTGGGACACAGCAAAGGCAGTCCTCAGAGGTCAATTTATAGCAATGGATGCACACAACAAAAAAGAAGAAAGGGACAAAATCAAAACATTAGCTACACAACTTGAACAAATAGAAACAGAACAGTAAAAAAAGCCCACAGCCACCAGAAGAAGGGAAATAATAAAGATCGGAGCAGAAATAAATGAAATAGAGAACAGAAAAACAATAGAAAGAATCAACGAAACCAAAAGTTGATTCTTTGAAAGGATCAACACAATTGACAAACCACTGGCAAAACTGACAAAAGAAAAACAGGAGAGGATGCAAATAACCCAAATAAGAAATGAAACAGGGGATATTACAACAGACTCAACTGAAATAAAGAGGATCATAACAGAGTATTATGAAAAGCTATACTTCAACAAATTTGAAAACATAGAGGAAATGGATAAATTTCTAGAAACACACTACCTACTCAAACTCACACAAAATGAAAATCTGAACAGACCCATAAGAACAGAAGAGGTTGAAAAGGTAATAATAATTAAAAAAAAAAAAAAAACTAACCAAAAAATAAATAAAACCCTGGCCTAGATGGCTTTACTGGAGACTTCTATCAAACATTTAGAGAAGAGCCTACGCCAGTACTACTCAAACTATTTCATAACATAGAAAAGGAAGCAATACTTCCAAATTCATTCTATGAAGCAGCATAACCCTAATACCAAAACCAAGCAAAGGCACCACAAAAAAAGAAAATTACAGACCAATATCTCTCATGAATACAGATGCAAAAATTCTAAACAAAATTCTAGCCAATAGAATTCAGCATCATATCAAAAAAATAATGCACCATAAGCAAGTAGGATTCATACCAGGTATGCAAGGATGGCTCAACATTGGAAAATCAATCAACATAATCCACCACATAAATAAAAGGAAAGAAAAGAATTACATGATCCTCGTAATCGATGCAGAAAAGGCATTCAACAAAGTCCAACACCTATTCCTATTAAAAACTCATGCTAAAATAGGTATAGAAGGGAAATTTCTCAACATAATAAAGTGCATCTATGCAAAACCAACAGCCAACGTCATTCTTAATGGAGAGAGGCTGAAAACATTCCCATTGAAAACAGGAACAAGACAAGGATGCCCTTTATCACCACTCCTATTTAACATTGTGCTAGAAGTCCCAGCTAGAGCAATAAAGCAAGAAAAAGAAATAAAGGGCATCCAAATTGGTAATGAAGAAGTTAAATTGTCCCTGTTTGCAGATGATATGATACTATACATAGAAAACCCTAAAGACTCCACAAGAAAACTACTGGAACTAATGGAAAGATTCAGCAGAGTAGCAGGATACAAGAAAAACATACAAAAATTGGTTGGATTCCTATATATCAATAAAGAGAACAATGAAAAGGAAATCAGGAAAACAATACCATTTATAATAGCCCCTAAAAAAAATAAAATACTTAGGAATAAATCTAACCAGGGATGTAAAAGACCTATACAAAGAAAACTACAAAACATTACTGCAAGAAACCCAAAGGGATCTACATAAATGGAAAAACATACCATGCTCATGGTTAGGTAGACTCAACATAGTGAAAATGACAATTTTACCAAAAGCAATTTACAAATACAATGCAATCTTGATCCAAATACCAACAACATTCTTTAAAGAGATGGAAAAACTAATCATTAACTTTATATGGAAATGGAAGAAGCCCCGGATAAGTAAAGTACTATTGAAGAAGAAGAATAAAGTAGGAGGACTCACACTACCTGATCTCAGAACTTACTATAGAGCTACAGTAGTCAAAACAGCCTGGTACTGGTACAATGACAGATACATTGACCAATGGAACAGAATTGAGAACCCAGATGTAAATCCATCCACCTATGGTCACCTGATCTTCAATGGCTCCAAAGTCCATCAAATGGGGAAAAGTCAGTATTTTTAACAAATGGTTTTGGCAAAACTGGATGTCCATCTCCAAAAAAGAATGAAACTGGACGCATATTTCACATCATTTACAAAAACTAATACCAAATGGATCAAAAACCTGAATATAAACCCGAAGAATATAAAGTTCATGGAAGAAAAAATAGGACCTACACTAGAGACTGTAATACAAGGCACAAACAGGATACAAACCATAACTGACAAGACACAAACTCCAGAAGATAACCAAGATAACTGGGATCTTCTAAAAATTAAACACTTATGCTCATCAAAAGACTTCACCAAAAGAGTAAAAAGAGAACCTACAGACTGGGAAAAAATTTTTGGCTGTTACAAATTTGACAAAGTTCTCATCCTGTAAAATCTACAGGAAAATCTAACACCTCTACTACAAAAAGAAAAATAATCCAATTAAAGAAATGGGCAAAGCAAATGAATAAACACTTCACCCAAGAAGACATTAAAGCGGCCAACAGACACATGAGGAAGTGCTTGTGATCACTAGCCATTGGAGAAATGCAAATCAAAACCACAATGAGATACCATCTCACCCCAGCATTACTGACACGAATCAAGAAAACAGGAAATAACAAATGTTGGAGAGGCTGTGGAGAGATGGCAGCTCTTATGCAATGCTGGTGGGAATGCAAAACAATACAACCATCTTGGAAAACAATCTGGCGCTTCCTTAGAAAGCTAGAAATAGAAATGCGTAGGATCAATCCCACTACTAGGAATATATTCTAGAGAAATAAAAGCCGTCACATGAATAGACATATGCACACCCATGTTCACTGCAGCATTGTTCACAATAGCAAAAAGATGGAAACAACCTAGATGCCCATCAACAGATAAATGAATAAACAAACTATGGTACGTACATATACACAATGTAATACTATGCAACGATAAAGAACAATGATGAATCTGGAAGCATCTCTTGACATGGAGGGCATTATGCTGAGTAAAATAAGTCAATCACAAAAGGACAAATATTGTATGAGACCACTACTGTAAAAACGCATGAAAAGCTTATATACACAGAAAGAAACAATCTTTGATGGTTATGAGGGAGGGGAGGGGTGGGGATGGAAAAACACTAAATAGATCATAGATAAGTGGTAACTATGGTGAAGGGTAAGACAGTACACAATACTGCGGAAGCCAGCACAACTTGTACAAGGAAAGGTCATGGAAGCTCCATAGATACATCCAAACTCCTAGAGGGACCGAATTGCTGGGCAGAGGGCTGTGGGGACCATGGTCTTGGGGAATATCTAGCTTAACTGGCATAACATAGTTCATAAAGAAAATGTTCCACATTCTACTTTGGTGAGTAGCGTCTGGAGTCTTAAAAAGACTGTGAGTGTCCATCTAAGATACTCCACTGGTCTCACCCCTTTGAGAGCAAGGAAGAATGAAGAGAACTAAAGACACAGGGGAAAGATTAGTCAAAGGACTAATAGACCGCTTCTACCACGGCCACCACCAGACTGAGTCCAGTACAACTAGATGGTGCCCGGCTACCACCACTGACTGCTCTGACAGGGATCACAATAGAGGGTCCCGGACAGAGCTGGAGAAAAATGTAGAACAAAATTCTCACTCACAAAAAAAGACCAGACTTACTGACCTGACAGAGACTGGAGAAACCCCAAGAGTATGGCCCCCAGACACCCTTTTAGCTCAGTAATGAAGTCACTCCCAAGGGTCACCCTTCAGCCAAAGATTAGACCGGCCCATGAAACAAAAGGAGACTAAAGTGGCACACCAGCCCGTTGGCAAGGAGTAGAAGGCAGGAGGGACAGGAAAGCTGGTAGTAGGGAATCCAAGGTCAAGAAGGGAGAGTGTTGGCATATGGGGTTGTTAACCAATTTCATAAAACAATACGTATACTGTTCAATGAGAAACTAGTTTGTTCTGTAAACCTTCTTCTAAAGTACAATTAAAACAAAATCATATTCATATATATGTGCATGCTTTCTGGGTGGTAGGGGGAAGAAAGCTAGATTTCCCTCTTTATAACCTTGAATGAACAGGATTTGAGTTTCTTTTGGCTTGGCTGCTAAACAAAAGGTCAGCAGTTTGAATCCACCAGCCACTCCTTGGAAACCCTATGAGGCAGTTCTACTCTGTCCTGTAGGGTCACTGTGAGTGGGAATCGACTCGATGGCAATGGGTTTGGTTTTGGTTTTCTCATTTGGGTAAACTTTTAAAAAAGATTTAGTAACTATCTTATAGAATCTAATTATGAAAACATTTTAAGTCAGGTTCAAGCAAATTACTACTTTCGTATACTATTTTCAGATTCTTCATGATTTCATTTTTATTTGGCTATATAAAATTTAAAAAAAAAAGAAATGACCTTAATAATTGTTTTATAGACACACAAAGGAGAGAAAATCACAGGACTGTAAGTTCCTCCACATCCCTTCGAACACCTCTTAAAACAGCATGATCTGATAGATCACATGTATTCAATCTTCTAATCAGCTCCATAACACATATCGATTTATTATTCATTTTTGATAAAATATTTAGATAGTCTGCTAATATGTATGTTGGAAATATGAGCATTCAGGGAAAAAAATAATGGAAATTTTTTTAAGATACTTTTGAAAGATGGATTTCAGATTGCCCTTAACCTCTTCCATGAGGAAGATGCAAAACTGAATGCAGTAGCGCTGGGGGCCTGTGATTCAGCCTTGTTGGCAGCCTTTGGATGCTGGCTCACTAGAAATCCTACCCTAGAGCAGCTATGGCAAAAATTAAGAGAGCATCAAAACCTCAAACAAGCTACACTCTTGTGGGTTTGGTTAGAAACAAGACACTTAAACATTCCTGCTATGGTTTCCTTGGCAACACCCACAACAACAACTCAGTTAATAAAATGGGTTTCTATTAACCCTTCAGTGAGTTAACTGAATGAAAACTTCCTTGAGGAAATATTTCAACTGAGTGGATGGACTGGCCAAAATTAAACTCAGTGGTGTCCCGCCTTTCCATAATCCAAAGTGAATGAGGGAGCAATATCCAAATGCCATATTGACTATCTTAGAGTCGACTTCATAAAAGAATTGCATTGACGCCATTTAGAGGTGACTTGCATGGAAAAATAAGAAACACTCTAAGTAAAGAATGAGTTAAATTACTCTTGGAAGTTCCCTTCAAATATAATTAGTAAGGGGGAAAATCCAAAACCC
The DNA here is from genome assembly GCF_000243295.1 of Trichechus manatus latirostris. Classification (NCBI taxonomy): domain Eukaryota; kingdom Metazoa; phylum Chordata; class Mammalia; order Sirenia; family Trichechidae; genus Trichechus; species Trichechus manatus. The sequence goes on along the minus strand of NW_004444083.1, from coordinate 4,029,388 downwards.
AATGAGTTGTATATAACCACATTGTCTAAAATGACAGAACACAGCTAACAGCCCTTAAATCATGGGTATCCAGAATAAAAGAAGGGCTTAGAAAACTTTATTGGGCCAATTTTATCTAGCTTAAAATTCAAAGGAAATCATTTGGAGCAATCATCTCATTCAAGTAGCTGAGAAAATTATGTACCTAAGGAAGGTTGGGATGGGAAAGAATATATAGTGATACTCCAATCATTAAAACTGTTGAATTCTCTTAAAAAATGCTATTGTTATAGCATTTAATTATTTGACATGTACTAAATAAAATAACTATATAATAATAATAATAGTGATAGTAACTACAACAAGATGAAAGGAAGGAAGGGAGAGACGGAGGGAGGAAGGAAGGGAAGAAATAAAAATGTCTTCTACTAATTTAAGAAAATTAAAAAAATCGGTGATATATACCTGTGAAAAATTTTTTTCAAAACTAAAAAATTCATTAAAACTCTGATCTCATCTACAAACATAGATGTTGTTTTTCTTAAATTATTATCATTGAAGAATATTGTGGAGCTGGAACAAATTAATCAACATACTAATCAAAAGTTCAATTATCTATTTCTTTGTCCAAAAAGCCTTATCAATTCATATTAATTGATGATATTTGACAATAGAAAAAAATCAAATAACTCTATTAAGTGGAATCTTGATTTAAAGGAGTTTGAAAGTAACTGAGCTTGAATAATTTGAGCTTAAAAATATATGTTATATATAATTATTCAGGGATAGTCATAAAGTCTCAACACTGTGTTTTCCTTAAAGTATAACTACTATTACTATTAATAATAATAATATTAGTAATTGATAACAACAATAAATATTATCTACATACTTTAAACTATTCAAAAAAGAACTGATATTTTCACTGAAACATTTTTTACATAAAAAAATATTTATAGGCTAAATAATCTAAGTCATCAGAAAATATAAATATTATAAAATTTCACCTGTGGACTCACAAGAAAAATAAATATGTTATGATGGTTAATGCTATGTGTCACCTTGGCTAGGCTATGATTCTCAGTGGTTTGGCAGACACTGGATTGATTGCTTTTCCCTAATGTAATATAATGTAATCACTTCCATGATGAGATCTGCTATGAACAGTCTATCAGCTGAAAAAAAGATTTTCCTTGGGAGTGTGGCCAACCTCCTGTATATAAATGGAGAGATATTCCAGCAAGGCTCACTCTCGCTCTGGATCCTGCATCTGACTTATCATCTGACTGCCAGTTATTGGGATGGGAGCCAGCAGCCCACCACCTGACGTAAAGATTTTGGGATTCGCCAGCTCCCACATCCCTGTGAGCCAGCAGCCTGTCATCTGACCTGCTAATTTTGAGTTTGTCAGCCCCTGCAACCACATGAGTCAGGAGAAGCCTCTAGCTTGCTGCCTGACTCATAAATTTGGGACTTGCCAGCCTCCACAACTGTGTGAGCCATTTCCTTGAATTAAATCTCTCTCCTCTCTCTGCATATATATATATATTTCACTGATTTTGCTCCTCTAGAGAACCCAGCCCAAGACATATGTGGACATTCTATATAAATCCTATAATCCTCAGCCTCCAGTCTTATACTTTTAGGCTTGGTCAGACCTGTGACAACCAAGAATACGGTTTTGTGAGTTTTGCCTACCTTGCCCTGAAAGACACTCAGACATTACTGCTTCATGCCTCAAGGTCCAAAATATTTTTGTCAATGTCATACTTAGACCACTGAAAAATATTAAGAATTTGTCTCAACGAAAGGCAGGTGGAAGGGGAACACGTGTGGAGAGAGAAATTTTCTACATTGTCCAAAGAAACCCAAGCAATTTATCACTTATTTCATGCATCTAATCAATTTATTAACTCCTTCTCCAGGAAACTGGGTAAATCAAAGTTTCTGATCACTTTTGATGATTTTAGTCTGAAATAGGACCACGGCTTCCATTGTAGACCTGTTTCCTACTATATAGACTTCAAGCTCTCCTCTACTACATCTGTCCTTTTACCCCTACCAAACATGGGAATTGGAGTCCCTGGGTGAGGTAAATGGTTAAGTGTTCAACTACCAGCCAAAAGGTAGGCGGTTCAGTCCCACCCAGAGGCACCTCAGAAGACAAGCTTAGCTATCTGCTTCCGAAAGGTTATAACCTTGAAAACCCTATGGAGCATAGTTCTACCATGACATGCATCAGGCAGCCATGACTAAGAATTGTCTTGTGGGCAGCTAACAACAATAACAGCATGAGAATTAAAAACACTGGGATGGAGTGAAAAAGTAAGGCATAAAACTCATCTGTCAGAATTCTGTGTTCACTTACAACACTACAACTTCATATCAGTTAACTCTTTAAAATGCTTCTGTGGGTTCCCATTGCATGAAGGCGAGAAATTCCTAGGCAATCTCCATGTGCTGTACAGTCTAGGACCAAAGAACAGTTTGAAGGGGGAAGAAAGAATAAGAATGGATAATGAATGACAATACTACAGTAATGCTTTTCATGAAAAGCAAGTCTGATCTGGAGAGTACCAGCACACTTATCTAGAAATCATGGGGATAACCATGTCACACTTGGATAAGCAAAGTCTACATCAAACAAGTCACAATTTTTCTCCTGGGTCTAAAAGAAGATGTATCCCCTACAAAACTTTAGAATATGTGACAAGATCTTCAAACAATGTGAGGATGGTATTTATCCAGATGATGAGAAGTTCCCAAATCCAATGATAGCATAAAGAGATGGGAAAATACAGCAAATGCAATAAGGCTGATGATCTCAATACTGTAACTTTAAGCAAGTCTGTCCCATCAACAAATAAGAAGCCCTCCATAAATTATAGCTCTCCTGGGAAACCATTTATGACCTATTTGTGGTTGCTGTTTTGTTGTTGTTACTTTCAATCATTTCATCTTTCTCGCCATCCATGCACACATACTCATCCTGTTCTAGTTCTGTCCGAATATTGACAGAACTCAAGCATCTTGCTTTGAGATCCATCAACTTCTTCCATTCCTGACTAGGACAGATACTGTCTTCACTCTAACATAGTTAGTTGCCTCTGGGGTCAAACTCATGTAACTTCCCACATGGACTTTGTCTCAGAATCTTAGCCCTTAAACATCAAGGGTCAGGTAGAGGCCAGGGTGTCCATGCTGCATATCAGTCAATAAAGAAATCTGTAACAGATAAAGAAGGAATGGAATATGAAAGTGAAAAAATATGGTGGAAGGTGGTCTGATTGCAGGAAGAGCAGGATAACTCAGTGGATAGCAATGGTGATAATCAACATATTGGCATATTATTGAATTTCCAAAGGAAGTTAAAAAAATATGTCAACAATTCCAAACTTAGAGCCATAAAAATAAGAGAAAAGCAGGGGTGGTAAAGGGAATGAAAGAGAGAGATCGTCAAAAATACAACAATAGAAGACTGCGTCTATAAATATAGCCCTTGGAATGCAACTCCTACAAGATAAAATACACTATAAAGGAGTAAGAAAGTGAACATGGGTAAGTTTTTAAAATTACCATTAGACAAAAGGTTAGAACTCACTGAGCTGTTTTAGGTTTCAATTATTCTTTGTATTAGTTATATATGCCTCCTAATAACCCGGCCTCTCTCCAGAGAAAAGGTCATTATTTATGTCTTAATCTAATATAAATACAGTCAAAAGAATGATCTCCGTATCTCCAGTCTCTACAAGTCTTCCTGTTCCCCTCAAGATAGAGTCATCTAAAAATGTTCTGATTATGCCCTTTTCTGCTTAAAATCCTCCATCACTCCCTACTGCTAAAGTAAGTGCACACCCCTGTTCCTGGAATTCAGGGTTATCTGATTTCTGGCCTATAACTCTTTCCAATATTTTTTTTCCCCTCCTAATTCTACTTTCCACACCTTCGACTCTAGCCAAGTTGAACTGCCAATCATCCCTATACATATTCTTCCGCAAGCTCCCAGCCTGTTCCACACTACTCCCTCTTCAGTCTCAAATATCCTTAAAGGCATGTTTCAAATCTGCTTTCCCCAGGAAGAAAAGTCCTAAGCAATCATTGGCTTCTTTTAATTCTCACATAATTTCTCATACATCTTATGAATTTTCCCTCTTTCTACTACATATGTGGATGTAAATGGGTGGATAGCTGGGTAGATACAAACATACAAAGATATTCCAAACATAACATGCAAAGATATTCTCCACTAGCTTGCTAAGTAAATGACAGGTAGAGAATATGGAAGACATGTAAAAACATTAGGAGGGTCTGTTCTGAAGTCAGAGAGACCTGGGTTTGAAGCCAGGGTTTGCTACTTGTCTAGCCGTGACCTTGAGTAAGTTACTTAACCTCTTTCAACTTAGGCTTCCTTATCTGTTAAAAAAAAGAAAAGAGAGAACAAAGAAAACAAATGAAATAAGAAGGATGGCAGATGGTAATAAAGTACTTATCATAGTTCTTGGGAAATAAAATGTATTCAATGAATATGAGTAATTAACAATATCATCAATTAGCATTAATATTAGAGGCAAAGCCCTCCCAGATTCAATTTTGCACACCCTACAATGCCTAGAATGTACAAGGCACTCAATTTATATTGGATGAGGGTGTATCTGTTTTATGTTTCCTTTATAAGATGGCACCAGGAGGAGTAAGCCAAGAACTGACTAAAGAACTTTGGGGTAAGAACAGCAGAAATTGAACTTGAAAATCAAAGGGCATTCTTAAAAAAGGATATAGTAAAGAAGGTGGCAGATAGACAGCAAAGGCTGGTAACATAAAAAGAATAATACTAGAATATGCACAATGCAAGAGCCATCAAATAGAAATTGATAGATTAGAACAGGTGTTCATAATATGTGGTTCACGAATGGGCCTCAGGGGCCTGGGGACTCCTGAAAAGGTATGCAATGTTTGTAAATGAGAATAAAAGCCACAACTTTTCTCAGATTCTCACAGGAATTTGTGACTCAGAAAAGATTAAGGGACCCTTTGTAGAGAATGAGCATTTCAACAAGGTCAAATTAGAATCATAGGAAATGAGATCACAGAACTTTTGTTAATGCAGGGATGTTGTTTGAAATGTGTAACATAAACTGGAGGTGATAGCTCATATGAAGTTCCTAAATAGGAAATAAAGGGAATTATGGTTGTAAAGATGAAAAACATCTGCCTTTTACCTCCTTTCTGGGAAGACAAAAATTATTGCATCATGGAGTAAAAACTTGTCTAGATGAATTAGGTAAAAGGGACAAGCTCACTGGAAGCAGAGGAGAGAGGGGAAAAAAAAAGAGACGGAAAATTAGAGCAAAAATAAAAACTTGTCGGTCCCTGGGTAGCACAAGTGGTTTGTGCTAGACTACTAACTGAAAGGTTGGTGCACCCACCCAGCAGTGCCACGGAAGAAAAGCCTGGTGATCTTTATGCTTCCATAAAGATTACAGCCAAGAAAACCCTATGGAGCAGTACTGCTCTGTTATACATGGGTTTGCCATGAGTCGCAATCGACTCTATAGCAATGGGTTTGGGTTTCGGTGCATGAGAAATTAGCATGAAGTTTATAAAGAATGAAAAATAGAAAGAGCTTAAAAAGTAAAAACTTTTTACATAAAACAAAAAGCCAACTAAAACACCTTGTTAGGATAAAATAAAAAATAGCTGTTAAAAGTACAATATAGTACATAACTATAAGACATCACTAACAGTTTACACCTTTTACAACACGGTAGCTTTTCAATGGAAGAGTTCAGAGAACATGTATTGCCATTTTAAGTGACACAATTTTAATCGTCCTGTCACATTAATCACTATTCACTGAAGCTTTATTTTTTAATTATATCTCTATGAAACTAAATTGCATTATTCCTTTAGAATTCTTTACAATGTTGGAGTTTCAAAGCCGCTGTGGACTTGCACAATACTAGCGATATTGATTTATATATAGTTTTCAAGAAACAAACCTATCTTACTCAGGAACCAGTTGAGAGAATATAGAGCCTTGCAATTTATCTCAGTATCAAACAACCACATATCAAGATTCTCTACACATAAAAAAGATACCACATTTAACATTTCAGCCATTTTTACCTCTCAAATAATTTTGCCCACTTAAGCTAATTCAAGAATACATAAACTTCTAAGATCCAGATTTAATATCAATTTATATAAAGTACTTAGAGTTTTAAACAGATTTAATTAAATCACATGAAGAATGATCCATTGTTTCTATCTTTGAGATACCGATTATTTTGTTATATTTTAAGATTTGCGTTGCAATTTTCGTTGTTCTCAGTTGCTGCCAAGTCGGCTCCAACTCATAGTGACCTGTAACAGAATGAAAAATTGCCTGGTCCTGACAATCTTCATGATCATTGGTATGTTTAAGTATATTGTTGTGGCTATTGTGTCAATTCATCTCATTGAGGGTTTCCCTCATTTTTGCTGACTCTCTACTTTTCCAAACATAATGTCGTTTTCTAGTGTTTTCCTTTCTTGATGACGTGTCCAAAATAAACGAGTTGAAGTTTCACCATCCTCACTTCTTTTTTTTTACATTTTCTCAGATTGAAGTTTAGATGAAGGTTTACTGAACAAACTAGTTTCTTATTAAACAGTTAGTACACATATTGTTTTATGACATTGGTAAACAACCCCACAACAGGTCAACACTCTCTCTTCTTGACCTTGAGTTCCCTATTATCAGCTTTCCTGTCCCCTCCTGCCTTCTACTCCTTGCCCTTGGGCTGGTGTGCCCCCTTAGTCTCATTTTGTTTTATGCGCCTGTCTAATCTTTGGCTAAAAGTGAACCTCAGAGTGACTTCATTACTGGGCTAAAAGGGTGTCCAGGGGCCATGCTCTCAGGGTTCCTCCAGTCTCTGTTAGATCAGTAAGTCTGGTCTTTTTTCGTGAGTGAGAATTTTGTTCTACATTTTTCTCCAGCTCTGTCCAGGACCCTCTATTGTGATTCCTGTCAGAGCAGTCAGTGGTGTTAGCTGGGCACCATCTAGTTGTACTGGACTCAGTCTGGTGAGACTGTGGTAGATGTGGTCCATTAGTCCTTTGGACTAATCTTTCCCTTGTATCTTTAGTTTTCTTCATTCTTCCTTGTTCCCAAAGGGGAGAGACCAGTGGGGTATCTTAGATGGACACTCACAGGCTTTTAAGACCCCAGATTGTACTCACCAAAGTAGAATGTAGAACATTTTCTTTGTAAGCTATGTTATGCCAATTGAGCTAGATGTTCCCTAAGACCATGGTTCCCACAGCCCTCAGCCCAGTAATTCAGTCCCTAAGGGATTTTGGATTTATCCACGGACTTCCATGACCTTACCCTGAATAAGTTGTGCTGGCTACCCCAGTATTGTGTACTGTCTCACCCTTCACCAAAGTTACCACTTATCTATTATCTATTTAGTGTTTTTCCATTCCCACCCTCCCCTCCCTCATAACCATCAAAGATTGTTTCTTTCTGTATGTATAACCTTTTCATGAGTTTTTATAGTAGTGGTCTCAGATAATATTTGTCCTTTTGTGATTGACTTATTTCACTTAGCATAATGCTCTCCAGATTCATCCATGTCATGAGATGCTTCGCAGATTTATCATTGTTCTTTATTGTTGTGTAGTATTCCATTGTGTGTATATGCCATAGTTTGTTTCTCCATTCATCTGTTGATGGGCTTCTAAGTGTTTCCCATCTGTTTACTATTGTGAACAATGCTGTAATGAACATGAGTGTGCATATGTCTATTCATGTGACAGCTCTTATTTCTCTAGGATATATTCCTAGTAGTGGGATTGCTTGATCCTATGGGATTTCTATTTCTAGCTTTCTAGGGAAACACCATATCATTTTCCAAAATGGTTGCATCATTTTGCATTCCCACTAGCAGTGCATAAGAATTTCGATCTCCCTGCAGTCTCTCCAACATTTGTTATATCCAGTTTTTTTGATTTGTGCCGGTAATGCCGGGGTGAGATTGTATCTCATTGTGGTTTTGATTTGCATTTCTCTAATGGCTAGTGATCTTGAGCATTTCCTCATGTGTCTGTTCGCTGCTTAAATGTCTTCTTTGGTGAAGTGTCTGTTCATTTCTTTACCCATTTTTTAATCAGATTATTCATCTTTTTGTTGTAGAAGTGTTGGATTTTCCTGTAGATTTTAGAGATTAGATCTTTATTGGATTTGTAATAGTCAAAAATGTTTTCCCAGTCTTTAGGTTTGCTTTTTATTCTTTTGGTGAAGTCTTTTGATGAGCATAAGTGCTAAATTTTTAGAAGATCCCAGTTATCTAGCTTATCTTCTGGAGTTTGTATGTTGTTAGTTATGGTTTATCTCCTGTTAATGCTGGGTATTAGGATCTCTAGCATTGCTGCTATTTTTTTTCTGTGATGTTTACAGTTTTGGGTTTTATATTTAGGTCTTCAATCCATTTTGAATTAGTTTTTGTGTATGGTGTGAGGTATGGGTCCTGTTTCATTTTTTTGCAGATGGACATCCAATTTTGCCAAAACCATTTGTTGAAAAGAATGTATTTTCCCCATTTGATGGACTTTGGGCCCTTGTTGAAGATCAGGTGACCATAGATGGATGGATTTACATCTGGGTTCTTGATTCTGTTCCATTGGTCAATGTATCTGTCAGGGTACCAGTACCAGGCTGTTTTGACTACTGTAGCTGTATAGTAGGTTCTGAGATCAGGTAGTGCAAGTCCTCCTACTTTATTCTTCTTCTTCAGTAATGCATTACTTTTCAGAGGGCTCTTCCCTTTCCATATAAAGTTAATGATTGTTTTTTCCACCCTTTAAAGAGTGCTGTTGGTATTTGGATCGAGATTTTGTTGTATCTGTAGATTGCTTTGGGCAGAATTGTCATTTTCACAATGTTGAGTCTACCTATCCAGGAGCATGGTATGTTTTTCCATTTGTGTAGATCTCTTTAGGTTCCTTGCAGTAGTGTTTTGTAGTTTTCTTTGTATAGGTCTTTTACATCCCTGGTTAGATTTATTCCTAAGTATTTTATTTTTTTAGGGGCTATTATAAATGACATTGTTTTCCTGATTTCCTTTTCATCATTTTCTTTATTGGTGTATAGGAATCCAACTGACTTTTGTATGTTTATCTTGTATCCTGCTACTCTGCTGAATATTTCTATTAGTTCCAGTAGTTTTCTCATAGAGTCTTTTGGGTTTTCTATATATAGTATTGTATCATCTGCAGATAGGGATAGTTTTACTTCTTCATTACCAGTTTGGATGCTCTTTATTTTTTATTCTTGCCTTATTGCTCTAGCTAGGACTTCCAGCACAATGTTAAATAGGAGTTGTGATAAAGGGCATCCATGTCTTGTTCCTGTTCTCAAGGAGAATGTTTACAGCTTTTCTCCATTAAGAATGATGTTGACTGTTGATTTTGTATAGAGTCCCTTTATTATGTTGAGAAATTTCCCTTCTATACCTATTTCATTGAGAGTTTTTATCAGGAATGGGTGTTGGAGTTCGACGAATGCCTTTTCTGCGTCAACTGAGATGATCATGTGATTCTTTTATTTATGTGGTGGCTTATGTTGATTGACTTTCTAATGTTGAACCATCCTTGCACACCTGATATGAATCCTACTTGGTTGTAGTGCATTATTTTTTTGATATTATGCTGAATTCTATTGGCTAGAATTTTGTTGAGAATTTTTGCATCTATATTCATAAGAGATATTGGTCTGTAATTTTCTTTTTTTGTGCTATCTTTGCCTGGTTTTAGTATCAGGGTTATACTGCTTCATAGAATGAATTTGGAAGGATCACTTCCTTTTCTATGTTCTGAAATAGTTTGAGTAGTACAGGTGTAAGCCCTTCTCTGAATGTTAAGTAGAATTCTCCAGTGAAGCCATCTGGGCCAGGGTTTTTTGTTGTTGTTGTTGCTGGAAGTTTTTTATTACCTTTGCAATCTCTTCTCTTTTTATGGATTTATTCAGATTTTCAACATCAATTTGTGATAGTTTGGGTAGGTAGTGTGTTTCTAGAAATTTGTCCATTTCTTCTAGATGTTCAAATTTGTTGGAGTATAGTTTTTCATAATACTCTGTTATGATCCTTTTTATTTCAGTTGGGTCTGTTGTAATGTCCCTCATTTCATTTCTTATTTCGGTTATTTGCATCCTCTCCTGTTTTTCTTTTGTCAGTTTGGCCCATGGTTTGTGGATTTTCTCGATCCTTTCAAAGAACCAACTTTTGGTTTTGTTGATTCTATTGTTTTTCTATTCTCTATTTCATTTATTTCTGCTCTGATCTTTATTATTTTCTTTCTTCTAGTGGCTGTAGGCTTCTTTCGCTGTTCTCTTTCTATTTGTTTGAGTTCTGTAGCCAATGTTTTGATTTTGTCCCTTTCTTCTTTTTTGGTCTGTGCATCTATTGCTATAAATTAACCTCTGAGGACTGCTTTTGCTGTGTCCCAAAGGTTTTGGTATGATGTGTTTTCATTCTCATTTGCTTCTAGGAATTTTTTTATTCCATCTCTGATTTCTTCTGTTTCCCAGTGGTTTGTAAGTAGGATGTTATTCAGTTTCCATGTAATTGATTTTTTTCCTTACTCTTCCTATTGTTAATTTCTACTTGGATGGTGTTGTGATCAGAGAAGATACTTTGTATTATCTCAATGTTTTGGATTTTGTTGAGGGTTGCTCTGTGACCTAATATGTGGTCTATTCTGGAGAACATTCCATGTGTGTTGGAAAAGAATGTATACTTTGCAGCTGTTGGGTGGAGTGTTCTATATAAGTCTATGAGTTCAAGTTGCTTGATTGTGCCCTTAGCTCTTCTGTATCTTTGCTGAGTTTCTTTCTAGATGTTTTGTCCTTTACGGTGAGTGATGTGTTGAAGTCTCCTACTATTATTGTGAAACTGTCAATTTATCTTTTCAGTACCATTTGAGATTGTTTTAAGAAGCTGGGAATTGGCCATCCAGGAAGAGGCCAAGGTTGAGCAGGGGGAGGTAGGGTGGGGGGTGGGAAAGCATGTCTCACTGGTTACTGGGTGCTCTGTCGCCTGCTGAGAGTTCTGTGAATCTGCTTTCCCATACTTCCTGTCCGCCAGTCTCCAACAGGAGTACAAGATGGTGGATCCGTGCTACGTTAGCTGATAGGGGACCTCTGCTTATAACTGTCCTTCCTCTCTGTTCTCTGTCGGTTTCTTATTCCATTTGGTGCTTGGTTGAGTTCTTTATCTCTTCATTTGACGCTTAGGGTTTCAGGATTGATGTCTGTCTCTGTTTTACTTACTTTTTCAGGTGTTTGCTGTGGAGGGATGGTGTGGTGCTTCTGTCTCTAGTGCCATGGTGGCTCCACCTCCTCTCACCATCCTCATTTCTAAGGAGCATGCTGGTTGTATTTCTTCTAAGATGAATTTGTTTGTTCTTTTGGATAGTATATACGTAAAGAAAAAAATATGGTTTATATGGATTAAGATAGTTTGTCTTTAAAGATAAAGTAATTGTTTTCATGTAGCAGATAATTTTAAAAGAGACGAAGATATACAAAGATTATTTTTACAGTAAAAGACAAAACTAATTACAATATATTGGTATAAATCCAAAATCAAGAAGAAAGGCCATTTGGAAACTCCACTGCTAGATTTAGCCTCAGGAAAATCAACTTGTCATACTGGGAGTTATAGTCACAACTGAATAGGAGGATTGAATACTGAGCCCAGAACTGGCTACATAATTTTGAGGGCCCAGTGCAAAAAGAAAATTAAGAATTTCAAGACGGTGACAGCAGAGCATTAAACCAAACATTGGGCCCTTGTAAGCACAGAATCTTGTTCAACTGCCCAGGTCAAGTGTCCATGAAGCTGGCCCTGCCTTGGCCTTTCTAACCCTAGTTCTTTGGAACCAGATACCACGATTCTTTGTACTGACAATTAGATGCCATTGGAAAATTCAAATTGACATAAAAGGTATTCATTGATGAGATATTTAATAATGTATCCATAACCTTTCTTGTGTGTGTTAATGGAAGAATTAAATATCTACATTCCTGGGTAGGCCTATAAGTGAAAAAGAAGATACTCATATTGTAGAAACTTCTTTTAAGAGTTCTTTGCTGTGATGTGTAACCATCTCTGCCATCCCTAGAGACAGCAGTTGCCTAGTGGGATCATTGGCTCATGCTGAAGGCAATATTTAGGAAGAGGGAGCTCTGCAGAAGCAGATGGGAAGGGCAAATCATGTGAGGAAAAAGATCATGAGATGTCAGCATCAGGAAGGAATATGATAACTTGAGCTGCTCTCCATGTCAAGCTCTGCATTTGATGTGACTATGATGCCTGCTGAGGCAGCAACAACCTCAGCATTCTGATTCAAGCACCGCAGGCTGGAGCACAGGTGTGGGAGAACTTGGCTGAAGTGAAAGGTGTGGGAGAGAAGTATGAGTTTCTGTAAGGCAGGTATAAATGGGTATTTGCAATGAGAGGGGCTGAGAGACTGAAGGGAGAAGAATGCTGCAGTATTACGTAGTGGTTAATAGCACAGAGCCCGGAGCCAGACAACTTGGATGGTGTCAGGCTTTGTTCTTTACTGGCTGTGTGACCTTGGGCAAAGTACTTAATCTTTCTGTGCCTTGGCTCTCTCATTTATAAAATGAAAATTATGTAAGCACCTACCTCATATGATTGTTGTAAAGATTAAATGAGCTAATGAATTTAAAGGTCCGTACTTAAAACAGTACTTTTGAAATATTTTTTTCTATGGAAGTTTTCTATTAGCAGCTAGAAGGCAAACTAAGCCATCCTTTTAATTCACTCAGAGAGTATAAATTTGTAAATCATCTATCTATGGGTGAAACTAGTATAAGGCTAAAGGCAAACCTTCAAGAGCTTTTGACTATAAGATGATAAAAATTTCTGGACCTGACATTTCTAAGGTAGAACTCGAGGAGGAATCTGAAACCAAGGAAAAGATTCAAGAAAGATTACAAACAATATATAAAGGAATTGTCATCAAATCTTGGCTTAAGCCTAGTATTCACTTAAGCTGTGATTGATGATGGCAAGGGTTAATAAAAATCTTCACTTGATTTTAAAACCTTGTTTCATAAGCAGCCTAGTGTTCACTTTTAATAGACAAGTGTTCTCGTTTCATACTACGAATTCATAAACATATATTCAGAAACACACATACATATGTTTTAACCTACGTGGCCACAACCAAGACACTTACCGTTTGTCACAGTGTACATTTGTTGGAAGGTCAGATATTTGGTTATGAAGAAATTTTTTGAAAGTCATAGCTGCAATCACAAAGGTAAAGTTTTAGAATTAGAATGACTTCAAATAACTCCTACTAGTTTTAAACTTTAAAGTATGAACTCCTTTCATCTGAAGAATGCACTTTTGTTAAACAGAATTATCTGACATGTGTTTGGCTGATTTCAAAGTTCAGTCCCTGGATACATCATCATCTTTTACATATTTTAGAAATCAGAGTTAATCAGAAAAACTCCATAGTAGCCACAGAAATTTCTTAAGATATCTGACTTCTTTTAGCCACAGCCTATATTTTCCTGATTTAGACTCCAAATTGGATATAAGGAATGTCCATATTTATATGGAAATAAATAATACTACTTACATTTATTCACCACTTACCATATGTCAAGACTGTGCTAAATATACATACTGTCTATGCATGATATCATTTAATCTTTGAAATAGTTCTGAGATGGTACTTTTAAGAGCTCCATTTTACAAATAAGGAAACAAGCCTAGAGACACTACAGAACCTGCCCAAAGTCCCATAACAAAAAACCAGTTGCTGTTGAATCGATTGCGACTCATAGTGACCCTATAGGACAGAGTAGAACTTCCCCATAGTGTTTCCAAGGAGCGGCTGGTGGATTCAAACTGCCGACATTTTGGTTAGCAGCTGAACTCTTAACCACTGCGCCACTAGGGCTCCCAAAGTCCCATAGCTAGTACAATTTCAGAATCACATTTGCCTGTGAATAACAGATACCTGTAAACATTGGCTTATACAAATGAGGGGTTGCGTTATTCTTCTATAACAAGAAGTCTGGAAGGGACTTTACAGCTCAGGAACATCAGTCTTGAGGCCTCCATGATTCTTCTGGCTGTTAAATCATTGTTGCAAGATGGTGTCTCCAACTCCAATGACGAGTCAGTATTCTGGAAGCAGTATTCCAGCTGAGTCAGTTCCTCTTTCAAAGATCTTTCCAAGAAGCCCCACACAACAATTACCACTTACATTTTATTGGCCACACCTCTATGTAAATAAGACTAAGAAATGCAAGGTTGTTTGTCTTTGTTGTTTGAACTAGGCGTATTGCTGCCTCCATTAAAATTAGCTGTGTTAGTAAGAAGAGGGAAAAATGATTATTAGGTAAGAAACCTTGACTCCACTTTATAGGAAGGATTCTATTACTCCCCTTTATACAACAGCAGAACATGAAGAAAAAGAAAGAAAAAAAAAAAAAAAATCCTCCCCCCAGCATCAGTGTTTGAAGTTTTCAGAAAAAGAAATTAGAACTATAGCAGTTAAGATCATGGACTGAGCTGTGCTCTTTGAGTTCAAATCCTGTCTCCCACCTCCTAGCAGGGTGACCTCAATCAAATTTTCTCAAACATGGAGATAATAAAATCCACCTCACAGGCTCGTTATGAAGGCTAAATCAGTTAAGAAATATAAAGCACTTAGGATAGAGCCTAGGAGATATTAAGTGCTTGATATAGGTTAATTATAGTGTTAGTTAAGGAGTCCTGATGGAGTAGTGGTTAAGCTCTTGGCTTAAAGGTTGGCAGTTCGAATCCACCAGCGACTCTTTGGGAGAATGATGTGGCAGTCTGCTTCTGTAAAGATTTACAGCCTTGGAAGCCCTATGAAGCAGTTCTACTCTGTCCTATAAGGTTACTATGAGTCTGAATTGAATCGACTCGAGGGCAACAAGTTTGTTTTTTGGTGTAAAGTATTAGTTATTTTACTCAAATGATAAGCCATTTTTCTAACGTCACGTCCTAGTTTATTTTTGCATGAATATAAGGAAAGAAATACATTTGCTAGAGCTAGGATATTATAGCTTGTCGGTACAGCTTCTTTCAGGGTTTTTTTTTTTTTTAATCTATTTGCTATTGTGCTTACCTAGGTTTGAACTTGCAGATCTCTGCCAGGGTAATGAATTGCATGCAAAACTGAAAATTAAAACCAAATTAAAAAATGCAAATTTTAAAGATGGATAATAGCAATCAAATTCTCTATTCGCACACTTTTGTTTAACTGCTCATGTTGTTGGTGTGTGTCATCGAGTCAATTCCAACTCATTGTGACCCTATAGGACAGAGTAGAAGTGCTCCGCAGAGTTTCCTAGGCGGTAATCCTTACTGGAGCAGATCACCAGGTGTTTCTCCTGCAGAGCGGCTGGTGGGTTTGAATTCGCCCACTTTTCAGTTAGCAGCCAAGCCCTTAACTACTGCTCCATCAGCGCTCTTTTAACTGCTCTTAGAGCCTTAAATAATTTTCCCACTGGGACAGAGGTTTATGTTAAATTCTCCACAGCAGACATATCAGGCGACCTTACAGATTCATGGTGAAATCAGTAGCGTTACTTGCTTTGAGGAGAAAAATCAGCAAGACAATGTTTAAGTTCTTGTTGTGCCTGGCCCTGGACTGAGAAAGATTGTATATACTTTGGCACTCTTACACTGCCATTTGTTAAAGTTCTCAATATTTGTAATGGGTAGCTTTCCAAGATCCCATACCCTTCCCAACTTCACTCTCTCTCCTTCATGTGTATGTACACCTGCACGCACACACACACACACACACACACACATACACACTCACAATTGATTGTATCATTGAAGGGAGAACAGGCTGGTATTTTCAAGAGGATGATTTCAATGAACCTCAGATATGAAAAGAACACCAAGAGGCGAAGGAGTAAGCCAAATGGAGTCCATTAGAGAAGTTGAAATACAAACCCATGGAGATCGGCTACCAACATCCAAGGGTCAGCAGCAAGACTGACACCTTATAGTGTAGCAGTTAAGAAGGATTCAGGAGACAGACTGCCTGGGTTCAGACTCTACTTCTGTCACTTACCAGCCTGTGTAACTTTTGTGAAAATTACTTAACTTCTCTGTCATACACTATATTCACCTGTAAAATGGTGATACTAATAGTACCAGCATCTGTATAATGGGGATAATAATAGAGCATATCTCATACAGTTGCTCACCTGTAAAAGAGGGATTAACACCACCCCCCACCCCCAGCACAAAATACCCAAGCCCATTGCTGTGGAGTCAATTCTGGCTTATGGTGACCCTATAGGACAGAGTACAACTGCCTTATAGGGTTTCCAAGGAGTGGATGGTGGATTCAAACTGCTGATCTTTCGGTTAGCAGCCAAGCTCTTAACCACTGCACCACCAGGGCTCCATAAAAGAGGGATAATAATAGAAATTACCTTATAGTGTTGCCACAATGATTAAAAGAATTAATACACAAGGACTTAGGAGAGTTTGACGTATAGCCAAGTATTAAGGAGGCTTTTAATCTTATTGCTATTACTATCAAAGAATCAAAAAATGAGACTGGCACAGAAGCAGTTCAGATACAAGCAAAACAGAAGTAAGAGGACCAGGCAATTAACATGGTAACCAAGGGGACTTTGGAGTCACCTTTCTGGACTGTTGAGTGCATGCTATGTGGCTGGGTCAGGCTTATATAAAGGGCTATCAGCGAGGTGGATAGAATAATTTTGTTTTGTTTTTCCAAAAGTCCAAAGCATAGCTTCTGGGAAGATTTGGCCCTCAATTTATTCACTGTTGAACAAAATGACTTAAGGTTAGCAGTGTTGAACACCTTTGGTTAAGGCTGTCTTAATAAAAAGAACTATTGA
Organism: Trichechus manatus latirostris; assembly: GCF_000243295.1. Taxonomy (NCBI): domain Eukaryota; kingdom Metazoa; phylum Chordata; class Mammalia; order Sirenia; family Trichechidae; genus Trichechus; species Trichechus manatus. Next base: position 4,012,464 of record NW_004444083.1, on the reverse strand, counting down.
TTTGCGGCAAGAATAAAGTTTTCTTTTAAAGTAAGCCCTTTGAACTGCCACAGAGCAAAGTGATCTTTGCACCACAGTTATATTCAGCAATCAATAGTTACATCTCTTCCCTCCAAGACAAAACTTTATGCAGTACAAACTATAAATCTTCAACTTCCCTAATTTTTTTATTGGTTATCTGTCTTATATGTGTTGGTATTAAACACGCACACATGCACACACAGACACACAGGAGAGCCTCACTTTTACCAAAGATAATAATAAATATTGGCTACTGTTTCTTAATTTGTGAAAATGTGTGTCTCATTAATTCTAGGATATGATTTTTTTCCACCAAGGGATTCCCACTGATTCTCAATGACTTTTGAATGGGAAGGCAGAATCTTTTTTCTTATATCATGCATTATTGTTGTTGTTAGGTGCTGTCGAGTCAGCTCTGACTTGTAGTGACCTTATGTATAACAGAATGAAACATCGACTGGCTCTGTGCCATTCTCAAAATTGTTGTTACATGTGAGCCCATTGTTGCAGCCACTGTGTAAATCCATCTCATTGAAGGTCTCCCACATTCTTGCTGACCCTCTGCTTTACCAAGCATGATGTCTTTCTCCAGCTATTGTTCTCTCCTGATGATGTGTCCAAAGTAAGTGAGACAAAGACTCATTATCCTCTCTTCTAAGGAACATTCTGGCTGTACTTCCTCCAAGATATATTTGTTCCTTCTTCTGGCAGTCCATGGTCTATTCAATATTCTTCACCAACACCACAATTTGAATGTGTTAATTCATCTTTGGTATTCCTTTTTCATTGTCCAGCTTTTGCATGCATATGAGGCGAGTGAAGATACCATGGCTTGGGTCAGGTGCACCTGAGTCACCAAAGTGACATCTTTAAAGAGGTCTTTTGCTGCAGATTTGCCCAGTGTAACATGTCCTTTGGTATCTTGACTGCTGCTTCCATGGGCATTGATTATTGTACCAAGAAGAATGAAATCCTTGCCAACTTCAATTCCTTTGCAATTTGTGATGATGTTGCTTATTGGTCCAGTTGTAAGCATTTTCATTTTATTTATGTTCAGGTGTAATCTATACTGAAGGCTGTAGTCTTTTACCTTAATCAGTAAGTCCTTCAAGTGCTCTTCACTTTTGGCAAGGAAGGTTGTGTCATCTACATATCTCAGGTTGTTACGGAGTCTTCCTCCAATCCTAGTGCTGTGTTCTTCTTCATCTAGCCCAGCCCGGATTATTTCTTCAGCATATAAATTGAATAAGTAAGGTGAAAGAACACAACCCTGTTGCATGCCTTTTTTAATTTTCAACCATGAAATATCCCCTTGCAAATTCAGTCACTCCATATTTTCAGCTCTTGGTTAATTTATTCTACATGACAATTCATGGAAGTCAGAAGTTTGAAGATGGTGTCATCAACTCTTAAAATTTATTTATTTTAAGTATTTTGCACCACTCTGAAGACACTCTTGAGGTATCTCTAAAGCCTTGAGCTCTAGTCCTACACATAGCAACTTTTAAAAATGGCAGCAATTACGTGAACATGTACACAGCGATTTGCAAGTATTCTAAAATATGACTTCAAAGTTAGTCATTGTATTAAGAGTATTACTCCCCTCATCAAATGTTTAAAAATGAATTGTTAATACCACTAAGTAGAGGGCAAAGAACAGAGAAATTGTTAGTTTTTTGTCTGGTTCATTAAGTCAACTAATTAATAATTTTTTTTACTTAGTACATTTTTTGGAAAGTTATCATTATTTCTTTTTTATTATAAATGGAAAGATAAACCTGGAGGGAAAACAGCCTCAAACCCTATATCATTTTATTATCCTTAGTGGTGAAGTGAGTAAGTGAAAGGAGAGGTGTGAAACTCCATACAGGAAAAAGCATGTTGTTTCAAGAGAAAGTGCTGACATAGAAACTACATTTAGACAAAAAATATGATTGCTGACATTTAAAAAGCATTTATAGAAAACTATGTGTATAAGTATTTCATCTACACAGTTCACAAACGTTTTTCACTGATACAAATAAAGTGTATACATTTTTAAATATAACTCAATCAGCAGCCACAACAATATAAGTGATCACATATGGAAATAATGACAACTCAACAGGAAATTAGTACATTTTTACACTCTCCTTTATTCACTACTTCATGAGTATAATTTTATTGTAAACTTACAAATCCGCTTATCTAGGTTAGTCCGTATTTTCTGATTTAGTTTTATGTATGGTTTGAGAGTTTCTACATCCCTGAATGGATTGGTAGCACAGCTAGATTTCTGGAAAATGTTAAAACTCACTCAGAGAAAATTTAAATCATCTTGAAATATCCTGTGGCTTTGCTATTATTAAAACCTATCAGTAAAGTTGATTGACAAACATACATACCAATGACAATAAATAGGATCTTCAAGAAATTATCACTTGATGGTAATTTAAGAATAAAATAATTTTTGTTGACAAGACAATAACATGATTTAAGATGCTTCATAAATGAGTGAGAAGAGTGGGAATGAATAGTAGATCATCAACAAAGTCAACAGGAAGCCAGGTTTCATTTCTAGAGTAAGCATTAAAATCAAATTTCTCAGGATAGTAGCCTGTTTATCAGTGGAATGACTGCTGGCTTCCCTTTGGCATATAAATCAGAAGCGCTATTTTCCCCTTCTTTTTTAATTAATAATTATATTTGTTTTCTTTTGGCCTCACTCCAAATTTTTTTTTGTTTTTTCATTTTAGTCAATTACTTCCGGAGTTAGGACCCATGATCTTGGCTCCATGAGTTTTTTATCAATGACTGTGTTTCTGGAATGCCTTCTATAAAGATTAAAGTAGAGATAAATGAAGTAGAGTATAAAAACAATAGAGAAAATCGATGAAACTAAAATTTGGTTCTTTGAAAGATAAAAAAAAAAGAAGAAAAGAAATTGACAAAACTTTAGCCAAACTGACCAATGGCCAATACAACAAAGGAAGAAGATGAAAAGCACTGAAACCAGGAATGAAAGAGAGAACGTCACTAATGACCTTAGAGAAATAGACACGTACAATATGGGAATACTATGAACAACTGTTTGCCAACAAATTAGGAAGTTCTCTGATATGGACAAATTCATAGAAAGACACAAACTACTGAAACAGAACAGACTCAAGAAGAATATCTAAATAGTCCTATAACAAATAGAAAGGTTGAATTAATAAGTAAACACACATATAAGCACCACTGATGTAAAAAGTAAAATCACAGTTTTGTCTAACTGGGAGAGGCAGGGAGGATGATGTTGAAAATTATTTAATTTAAAAGCAAGTCTGTTTTCAACATACTCAGAAACGCTGGTCTGCATCAATGGATCTCAGCCTTTTCAATTTTATAGATGTGTAATTTTTTAAAATAGACTTTATTTTTACAGCAGTTTTAGGCTTACGAAAAAATATGCACAAAGTACAGAGTTCCCATATACCTTTTCCACCTTGCACAGAGTTTCTCCTATTATTAACATCTTGCCTTAGTGTGGTACATTTGTTAACAACTGATGAACCAATATTGATACATTATTATTAACTAAAGTAGTTTACAGTAGGGCTTACTCTTTGTGTTGTACAGTCCTGTGGATCTTGACAAATGCATACCATCTTGTCTCCATAATTACAGCATCATACAGCATAGTTTAACTGCCCTAAAAAATGTTCCATGTTGCACCTATTCAGCACTGTCCTTTCCCCTGACCCTGTGGTAATCACTGATCTTTTCTCTGTCTGTGTAGTTTTGCCTTTTCCAGAATGTCATATAGTTGTAGTCATACACTGTATAGCTTTTTCAGACTGGCTTATTTCATTTAGCATTATGCATTTCATATTCCTCCATATATTTTTCTGGTTTGATTGATAATTTCTTTTTATCATTGAATAATACTCCATTGAATGTATGTAGCACACTTTGTTCATCCATTCATCTATTGAAAGATACCTTGGTTGCTTCCAGTTTCAGGTAATTATGAATAAACCTGCTATAAACCTTCATGAGCAGGTTTTATGTAGGCATAAATTTTCCTCTCATTTGGGTAAATACCTAGGGACACAATTGCTGGATCAAATGGTAAGCTATGTTTAGCTTTATAAGAAACAGTCAGACTGTCTTCCAAAGTAGCTGCACTGCTTTATCTTCCCACCAGCAATGAACGAGAGTTCCTGTTGCTCCACATCCTGGCCAGCATTTGGTGTTGTCAGTGTTCTAGGGTTTTAGCCATTCTAATAAGTATGTAGTGGTGGTATCTCATTGTTGTTTTGTTTTGAAATTCCCTACTGACATATGATGTTGAGCATTCTTTTCATCTACTTCTTTGTCATTTTAGGGAGCTCTGGTGGCACAGTGGTTAACACCTGGCTGCTAAGCAAAAGGTCAGCGGTTCAAACCTTACAGCAACTCTGCAGGAGAAAGATGTGGCAGCCTGCTTCTGTAAAGATTTACAGCCTAGGAAACCCTATGGAGTAGTTCTACTCTGTCCTATAGGGTCGCTATGAGTCGGAATCGACTCGGTAGTAGTGAGTTTGGCCTTTAGTTTGTCATTTTATATCTTCTTTGTTGTGGTTTCTGTTCAGATCATTTTCCCATTTGGTTAAATCCCATGCCAAATGAGCCAGAGGCATCAACAAGCCATGATGAATAAAAAGATGTACTTATTCCAGCCAATAGAACACTTACATCTAAATAAAAGATGTGCCTACTTAATGAAATGCAATATATCAGGGCAATGTTGTTAAAAACTGCAATTAAATACCAGGATGTTTTTACAAACTTTACATAAATGTTTGATAATTTTCAGAACCTCAAAGAAAAAGGCTTTATAGAAGGATGATGGTTCAATGGCATGTTAATAAAATAAGAAATTAGTGGATATTTTCATCAATATCTTCATGTTTTAGAAAAAAATATTAGCTGAACCTTTACTTGAAAAGAAAGGGGAATACAGGTATTCAGTTTTCAAACATTGCTAAACCAAATTCTGATGTTGGCAACCTGATAAAATCTTTCCTGAGTTCCAAAATGCCTTCACGCTTCCCAGGAATTTTTCTAATACATTGGGTTTTTCTCACAACTCCAAAGTTCTATTCTCTTCTCATTTTTGACACTTCAAATTTTACAAGGTAAAAGCATTTGAAAGACAAAGTGCAAACAAAATCCATGTGAGCTCTCTAAATTTGAAGTTTATAAAGAGCATGATACCTTTACAAACTGCTTCATTTAGCAGAGAGTAGAGAAGCTAAGTAGCAACAACTGAATATTCATAACATCAGTGTTATGACTGCAGAGAGAGAAAGCAGGAAGAGATATGCAGAATCCATTTGGGTGTAATATAACTGACTATAAATGTTTTGGCTTGCTAGACAGGAAAAAGGTGAAAAAAAATCAGAATTTAATTAAACAGTGAATAGACTAACTGAATCCAGGCAAATGGTGAATCTACCCAGCTATGTGAGCTTCAGTCTCAAACCAGAAAGAAGAATTAAGTAATGGGTAGCATGACTTATTCCTAAAATAATAGTTCATTTCTAGAGTATGAATATAGAATTTCTGTTTGTGTGGGGACTACTAAAAAAATAAAGTGGAGGGGTGCTCTGTGTCATGAGCTGTTAAAGAAAAAAAAAAGATCTTCAATATCTATAGCTTCAGATTTTTCAACTGAACCAAAAATACCTATATACAACTTTACTCAGGTGAAATGGAGTCTCCAGTTTTGGACTGCAAGCTCAATTCATTCACAGCATGAATTTTTTTTTTTTCTTTTTCACCATGTATTTTTTTGACATTGGGAAAGTCGTAAATCAAGCATAGATATGCCGAAGCAAATGAAACACAAAATATTTAGATACTTATATGAAATCACAAATAGGTTTTGATAATCTTTAGATGAAATAGTTAATGATATTTAATTTAAAATATTTATTAGAGAGACATTACTATATTAGACTCATGATTCCAGTTGAATATTAAGTTTTAGACAAGTGCTTATTACTTTAAAATATAAATAATTTAAGTATGTTGGCAAGTAATATTGTTGATAATTTTGATATTTTTCTGTATAATGTTAACTTTTTGGACTTACCAAATTATTCGAACACTTAAAGATTTTGCTCATTAGTGAGGCATTTAAAGTATTGAATATATTAAGTTTGCAAATACCTTTCAAATATTAAATAATTTCAAGTTATATTTGTTGAGTTTTATTTGGGACCACCAAGGGGCCCTGGTGGCGCAGTGGTTAAGTGCTCAGCTGCTAACTGAAAGGTCAGTGGTTCAAACCCACCGGCCACTTGGCAGGAGAAAGATGTGGTAGTCTGCTTCCTTAAAGATTACAGCCTTGGAAACCCTATGGGGCAGTTCTACTCTGTCCTGTAAGGTCGCTATGAGTTAGAATTGACTAGACAACGAGTTTGATTTTGGAATTGGCACCAATCTTAAGTGCAAAAGTCACTAGACTTGGACAAATGCATACACCTGTTGAACCCGCATCTCTAACAGGATGTAAAAAATGTATATCAACTCAGAAAGTTCCTTTGTGTCCCTTCCCAGTCAATCCTCCTATCCCTGTTAATCATTATTCTGATTTTTATCATCATAGATTATTTATGCCCACGATGGAACTGTGTATAAATAGAAACAAACAGTATGTACTCTTTTCTGCCTGGCTTTTCAGTCAATACACATATTTACATGTTATTGCATCTCAGTAGTTCATTCTTGTTTGTTGCTGAGGAATATTCCATTGTATGAATATTCCATCATTTGTTTATAGGTATTACTGCTGATAAATATTTGGGATGATTCCTGATTATGGCTATGTAAATGAAGCAGCTATGAACATTCAAGTATAAGTTTTTGTGTGTTTTTATTTCTCTTAAATAAAAACCTAGGAATAGAATCAATATGTCACAGACGAGGCAAAGATTTAACTTTATAAGAACTGCCAAACAATTATCCGAGGTGATTGTTATCACATGACACTCCCATCAGGAAAGTATCAGAATTCCAACTGATCCACAGCCTACATTTGCTGTTATCAGTTGTATCCATTCTCGTCCATGTTTAGTCATATCTGATTTGCTTTTAATTTCATTTCTGTATGACTAACTATGACAGACACTTTTTCAAGTACTTACTGGCCATTTTTTTAGCTTCCTTTATGAGGTATTTGTTTAAGTCAGAATTCTGTCTTTTTGCATGGGAAGTTTGTACTTTAAATAGTGTGTGCTGGGTTTTCATTTTTTGTTACTACCAGCCTATTCATTTTCTTACTGGTGTCCTTTAATGAGCAAAAGTTTTTTTTTTTAATTGTTATGAAATCAAATTTATTAATAATGTTCTCTTTTATGATTGATGGATTCCATATTCTAAGAAATATTTGGCTACCAAATTTTGCAAAGATATTCTTTTATGCTTCCTTCTAAAAGCTTTATAGTTTTAGCTTTTATATTTAGGTCTAAGATACATTCCAAATAAATTTTTTCTGTATGTTGATACAGAAGTTAAGCTTTATATACAAATATATACTGAAATCCATGCATTATGAGTCTATATGTATACAGACAGACAGATAGATTAGGTAGATAATGGATAGACAGACAGATAGATACAAAGAGTTGTTTTGGCACCATTTATTAAAAAGACATTCCATTCCCTGTTAAATTGCTTTGTCATGTTTGTTAAAAATCAGTTGAAGGTGATTTTATTGAAAATGGCAGACTAGAGAGTTCTAAGAATCGGTCTCTCCACTAAAGCAACAATTAAGTTGGCAAAAAGTGACATGAAAATCACAAGCAACAAGAAAATAGGCCAACTGGATTTCATCAAGATTAAAAATTTTGTGGAGCAAATGACACTATCATGAAAATACAACTTAAAGAATCGGCAAATATATTTACAAACCATACATCTGATAGGCGTTAGTATGCAGAATATGTAAAGAACTCCTATAACTCAACAACAAAAATACAAACAATTCAATAAAAAAAATCAATAGATTAGAATAGACATTTCTCCATTGAAGATATACAAATGGCTAACGTTTACCGTCAATCATTAGTCATTGTTGTTGTGTGCCCTGGAATCAATTCCAATTCATAGCAACCCTACAGGACAGAGTAGAACTGCCCCATAGGGTTTCCTAGACTGTAATATGTATAGGAGGAACTCTGATGGAGCAGTGGTTAAAGCACTTGACTGCTAACCAAAAGGTTGGCGGTTCAAACCCTTGACCAGCTAGTTGCTCCATGGAGGAAAGATGAGGCAGCCTGTTTTTGTAAAGATTATAGCCTTGGAAACCCTATGGGCCAGTTCTATTCTGTCACTATGAGTCCAAATCAACTCAGTGACAATGGATTTGGTGTTTTAATCTTTATGGGGGCAGATAAACAGGTCTTTTCTCCTGTGGAGCAGCTGGTGAGTTTGAACTACCGAACTTTCGGTTAGCAGCTGAAAACTTAACTATTGAGCCAAAGAAATACAAACCAAAACCACAATGAGATACTTCTTCACATCCACTGGGAAGGCTATTATCAAATAAAACAAAACAAAACAAGCAAACAGACAACAACAAAAACCAGAAAATAAGTGTTGGCTAGGATGTGAAGAAATTTGAATCATTGTGCGTTGCTGGTGGGAATGTAAAATGGTGCAGTAGTTGTGGAAAATAGTATGGCATTTCTTCAAAAAGTTCATAGATTTACCATATGACCCAGTAAACTCCTAGGTACTCAAAAAGAATCGAAAGCCAGAACTCAAATATAATATACTTGTATACCAATGTTCACAGCCCTAGTGGCACAGTAGTTAAGAGCTCGGCTGCTAACCAAAAGCCTGGCAGTTGGAATCCACCATCCACTCCTTGGAAACTCTATGGGGCAGTTCTACTCTGTCCTATAGGGTCTCTATGAGTGAGAATCGACTTGACGGCAATGGGGGTTATTAATGGTATGGAGCCCTGCTGGTGCAGTGGTTAAGAGCTCAGGCTGCTAACCAGAAGGCTGGCAGTTTGAATCCACCAGCCACTCGTTGGAAACCCTATAGGGCAGTTCTACTTTGTCCTATAGGGTCACTATGAGTTGGAATTGACTCAATGGCAATGTTTTTTTTTTTTTAATTTTATTGTACTTCAGGTGAAGGCTTACAGAACAAATAGTTTCTCATGAAACAG
>NW_004444083.1:4001722-4002848 GCF_000243295.1 Trichechus manatus latirostris | reverse complement strand
AAGAGGAGTTACTGGGATGAGTTGTTTGTGGCACTTACTACAGCCACCAGGGCAGGCCAGTAATCAGTACAGGTTCCAGTAGGCCGTGCCTGTGCTGCTCGGTGGTGTGATGTCAAGCGCACAGTGCAGGTAGGCAGGATGCAGCGGGGAGATTGTTATGTGTGGAGCTAAGATGGATATGGGAGAGAGAAGAGAGAAACAGGAACCAAAAACATACAAAATAAAAAAGAATGCTAGGGGAGGTTGCCGTTGGAATGGAGAGATGAGAGACTATGAAATGGAGAGAAGCAGAAAGGGGAAGAGGAAGAAAAGAATGAATAATTAAAAATCAGAAAGGTTAAAGAACTGCAAAATTCCCAGGGATCCCACTGATGCAGCTGGGGAAGTCGCTCTCAGGTGTTGCAGTACAGCCTGTCTAGAAGGCGTAGATGTATACAACGTCTGGTATTCAGGGATCAGAAAGAGAAGGAAGATATAGAGAGATGAGAGACTGAGCAATGAAGAAAGACAAAGAGGGAAAAAGAGGGAAAAGAAAACAAAACAAATTAAAAAAAAAAGAACAAGGAAGCCCCCCCAAAAAGAACAGAAAAAAAATAACCAACGAAAAAGGAAATTCTCTCAGGGATCCCTCTGCACGTCTGTGGAAGCTGAAGGGGAGTTCCTTGCCACTCAGCTCCGCCTGGCCAGAAGGGGCTCCCTATTCAAGAAAAGGAAAAGAAAACAAACAATTCAAAATAAACAAATGAACAAAAGCCCCAGGATCCCACCAGTGCAGTAGCCCAGAACGGGAAGCAGCTCCACACTTGAATGGAGCTCTGCAGCCCCTCAGGAAGAAGCAAAGATGGCGCACGGAGCCAGGCACTCGAGCGAAAAGAGGGGGAGGCGGTAGCGGCAAGCAAAAAAGAAGCAGGAAAAAAAAAAAAAAGCAACACCAGCAGCCAACAAATGGCACTCAGAGAGCCAGCTAATGCGGGCTGGTGTTCCTGGACAAGAGACTGTGTCCACGGGAAGCAGAGGAGGCCGAGTGTGGGTGAAGAAGGGTAGAGAGTGGGAAAGTGTATATCACAAATTGCCGGCACTCTGGAGCCCCTCAGGAAGAAGCAAAGGTGGCGCATGAAGCCAGGCA
>NW_004444083.1:3967771-4001182 GCF_000243295.1 Trichechus manatus latirostris | reverse complement strand
TTTTTTTTTTTTTTTTTATTTAACAGTACAGAGTTTCTGTTTGGCATGATGAAAAAGTTTTGAGAATGTATTTAACACCACTCAATTTTACATTTAAAAATGCTTAAAATGATCAATTTTATGTTATGTGTATTTTACCACAATTTAACAAAGACAAAATTATATGTGTTAAAAAAAAATTAGCTTCTCAGGTTTTCTGACTGAAAGGGCAGAGTATGCAATGTGGGCTCTTGATTCTTCTTAGCCAGAAGTCTAACATTTCCCAGCACTGGGGATCTCTGGGAGCTCTCTTCATCTCATAAACAGTTCATTCAACAGTTGTTCTCTGTCAGGACTTAGAGAGGCTTACCCCCATGCTTTTACTGTTTAATATTCATGTAAAATATAGACGAGTTCCTCTAGGGAATTCCCAAGCAGATTTCTAGGATGCCCATTGTGTATGTTTCCCTCTTATCCAATATCCTGTCATGGAACTTCCAGCGACTTCTACTGCCCCAACTTCAAAAGTTACCCAGTAAGACCTCTGATTTCTATTTGGGCTTCACTGCACTGTTCTGTGTCTTGAAAGTTCTTTAAGTAGAAAATGTGGGACTCAATGTTTTACTTTCTCTCAAGGATCACAGCCTATACAATTCATATGTTTTTGTCCACTTTTACAGTTAGTGTACAGGTGAGGCTGGTACTTCTTATTGAATCAGGGCTAGGCTAGAAATCATGGTTCAGATACTGGAAATAAATTAAAACACCCTTGATTTTAAAAAGATTTTTAAAATTTGCAAGATTTGTACATTGATGAATAGGGTTTCTCAACTGAAAATAAAATATAGATTTTTGAACATGCATCTTTAATCAACTAAATACTAATTTTAAAACCAAAATAATTGCAAACATTATTGTCAGTGTGCAAAGTCACTCTCAAGTATTTTTTTTTAAACTGCCTAAAAAATAGAAAACTAGTATGGAAGAAAGGACAGCAAGAATTATCCAGATTAATTGGAAGCGTAGGATTCAGAGAATTTGGATAAAGAATCAAGTGACTGCTTTGCAAAAAGTAAAAATATCTGTAACTAGTCTGTAATACCGGATTACTAAATAAATTTAATAATGTCAAAATTAATATCAACAAAACCATACAGTCTATGACTTATGCAATATTGTTCAAAGATTAAAAAATACATATTTTAAATTAGATATTTTCATTCAAAAATAAGGCAGTAGTTATTCCAAAATTCAAAAAAAAAAGTACCCAAATGTAGACAGATGACGAGACAAAACGTAGACAGATGAAGAGAGAGAAAAACTTGACTATTCTATTTTAAATGTTTCAGCATAAATAGTATGGGAACCCCTGCTTTTTGTTATCTGAATATGGTCTGTGCCCTGGAGAGTTGAGCCAATGAAAAGTACTCCAACTCAGAAAGAGTGAGAAAGTTTTCTTTAGGAGGTGTCTACCACCGGGGATCTGACAGCAACCCAGGCTGTCTCTATGGAGTCCCAAAAGGCATTTTTACATTAGAGCTTATATATGATTTTTCAAAGGTTAGAAAGGTCACTATTCATTACAAGGTAATTATAAGAGATTCTTTATCATACTAAAGAGATACATGCTTGACATTTCCTTATCAGGCTAAAGATATACATATTAGACATCTGGGCTCTAATCTTCCTGTAGGGGGTCATAAGGCACAGGTGCCCGGACAGAGCAAAATAAAGTCATCAACAAAGTTATGCAGAAAGGAGAAGGCAAAGAAAAAAAGAAAAAAAACTTATAGGTTCATCATGGTGTTAGTTATGTCAGGCTCTCAGTCGCCCATTTTGAAAAAGGAGAAAACAAGCGGGGGAGTATTAGGGTGACATACTCCCCCCTTTTGAAACTAGGGAGGCCATATACACCCATCCCAAGTTTCAACCTATTCCCTTAGATCAGAAAGTTTCAAGCGAAAGGACTGGGTCTTTTGCTTGCGACAGGTTTGAGCCATCCGTTGGACAGTCTAACTAGGGACAGAGAATGCCATCCCACATATAGGCATAAGTTGGAGACAGTAACAGATTAACAGGCCTATAGTGACCAATCCAATTCTACTAATGAATAAGGTTTTTAGCCAGGTAAAATCTGACAGCCAGGAGGTCAGCCAAGAAAAATCAAATCCTTCATGAATCTTTACTTTTTGTAGCTAATCTTTTACATATTTCACCCTCTTTTCAATGAGTTCAGAGTTCTCGGTAAGGTTAAAACAACACATTCATTTGAACTCTTGACACCTGTGGTTGTGTCACAGAAGCAGATAGTGGCCCTGTTTTCTAAAACAGCTTCCCTGACCTGTCCTAGTTCCTGGCTAATAGCAGCTATGGCTTGTGATATGGCATTCAGCAATTTTGTAGTAAGACAAGCTAGATGTTCTATTTCTTGATAAGCTCCAACCACTAAACCTGGGACACCAACCAAGATTGTAGCCAGGGAGATATATTCAGCTGCACAACAAGTGTAGATCATCATCACAGGTTGCATCTAGGATAAATTCTCTAGTGACCCTACTTTGGAGAAATCTCTTTTGAGGCAAGTTCATAGTCAAACGTCCACTGAACAGGGCCCATCTGTAGCATTAGTAGGGATATAGGAATACACAATAGTTCCGCAGAGTAGGAACAAACCTGAAGAAAGCTTAACATGGTAAGTTGCGTATGTCACTCTGTTAATGCAACCACAATTCACATGGTTGTTTTTTTCCTAACTCAACATAACTTGTTTGACATTTTGAGAACATCACACAATTAGAGGCATTAGTTACTAAGGAAACTTGAAGAGTATACATCTCTGTCTTTGAATCTTGTAACAGGCCCCCAGGTATACATATCAGAATATTGTAACTCTTTCTTTGTGTGTTTAAAAATGGTGAAATTTCTCAATGCTTCTAGGGGACTACAAATCCCAATGAGACAGGACTTGAGGGCCAAGTTGGCCTGTAACACTTCATCCAGACAGAAATCAGTAATGTTTGATATTTCTCTAGCAACATAGATCCAAAAATTTTCATCTTTCAACAAGGGGTCGGGGGGGAGCATTTATCTCAGGGACAAGGATTCCCTAAGTGGAAATCTCTCTGGTACCTAATAGTAATCCCATCCAAGCTAGCATTAAAAACATTTTTACTTTTTAACCATAGCAAGTCTTCAGGCTGTTGAAGTGTTGAGCTTTCCACTCCTTCTTGTCACTGTAGACCAGGCAGGGCTTGATGTAGGAATGATGGATCCACAGTTTGACTCCTGCTAGCTTCACTGCTGTGTGAGTTCTGAGTGGTACGGTGAAGGGTCCAGTCCAGGAAGGCTGTAATGGGAGGTCCTTCCACTTTCGAAGGAGCACCTGGCTGCCTGGCTGGAAAGAGTGTGTGGCTATCTCAAGAGGGAACTTCTGCCAGATCCACACTGCCTGATGCAACTGGAAAAGAATTTTGGTTAGAGAAAGAAAATATTTACACATCATTACATTAGGGGGCTGGGTAAGGGGGGGACTGTGGGGAGAGTTGGTTGAGATAATATGGTCTCCCATAAAGTATTTCAAAAGGACTGATTTTAAGTTCTCCCCAGGGTGCAACACAGAATTGGAGGAGGGCCAGTGGCAGGACATCTGTCCAGGGCAGCCTGGTCTCTTGGCACAGTTTACTAAGATGAGGTTTTATGATCTGATTAATTCGTTCAATCTTTCTACTAGATTGAGGTCTCTATGTTGTGTGGAGTTTTCATTTTATTCTCAAGGTAGTTGAAACCTGTTGTACTGCTCTCTAGCCATCTCTGTCTGGCAGGAAAAGCTTCTACCCATCCTGAAAAAGAATCTACACACACCAATAAATATTTCATCTGATGTTTAGTTTTGAACACTTCAGAAAAGTCAGTTTGCCGTATTTCACCTGGAAAGGGTCCTATTCCCTGAGGGCTGGAAATCTTGGGCCCATAAGTCTTTGAATAATCTCCTTCTTGTTCCAATACTACGGTCACCGTGTGAGGGGCTAACACAATAGTATCATGTCCCAAAGTAAATTTGTTAGCCTCTTTTATGATAACGCTAGCTGCAGCAACTGCTCAGAGGCAGGCCTGCCAGCCTTTTGAGATAGTGTCCAGATTTTTAGAGAAATAAGCAACAGGGCGTCTCTACGGTCCCAACAACTGGGTTAATATACCAACAGCTACTCCTCTTCTTTCATCTATATACCGTTCAATGGGTTTTTGATAATCTGGCAGCCCTAGGGCTGGGGCTTTCATCAACTGGGACTTTAAATCACAAAAGACTCATTGACACTCAGGAGTCCATTTGAAAGGATCTCTCTCCACCCCGAGTAGCCTGATAGGGAGGCTTTGATAGGACCCCAAAATTGGGAATCCAGATGCAACAGAAACCCACCATTCCTAGAAATCCTCTGAGTTGTTTACGTGTCTTAGGAGGGGCTAGGCGGCAGATGGTTTCTATTCTTTCAGGTAGTAAGTGCCTTTGCCCTTTGGAGATGAAGAAACCTAGGTATTTTACCCTGTGAGGTTAGCCTGTAACTTTCTTAAAGATGCTTGGTATCCAGCTTCAGCCAAAAAATTTAAGACAGTCACAGCATTTGTGACAAAGCCTTCCTCAGACTCGCTTCCTATGAGGAGGTCATCCACATATTGAAGGACCATTCCTCAGTTGAGGGGAGATAACCACTCTAGAGCCAGTGGGCCATTCTAGGGCCAGTGCTGTTCCGAAAATAGTGGGAGAGTTCTTAAACCCTTGGGGTAGCACAGTCCAACAGAGCTGTTTCTTTTGTCCCCTTCCCATTCGAGAGCAAAGATTAGCAGGCTCTCAGTACCCAGTGGGATACAAAAGAAAGTGTAAATCCAAAATAGTAAAATGAGTACAGGAAGGTGGGAGAGTCCATAGTAGGGTGTATGGGTTCGGGACTACTGGGTGTAGCATCTTCACAACTTTGTTAACAGCCCACAAATCTTGAACAAAACAGTACTCCCCAGTCGACGCCTTCTTTACTGGCAGAACGGGGTGTTGAATGGGGAATGGCACTCTCGCAACAGTCCCCACTACAGGTTTCGAGTGATTAGTCCCTGCAGTCCCAGACAAGCCTCAATTCTCAGTGGATATTGTTTAATCCAAGGAGGGAGGACATTAGGTAACAGCTCCATGACCACAGGGAGGACAGTCCAAGCTGGTGCTGGCCAGCCACTGGCCCAAACACACGGGGCCACAGCATCAACTACTCTTTGAACTGTGGGTGAGACAGATGCCAGGGATAGCACTGGTTGGGTGAGGGCTAAGAGAGGTGCTTGCACTTTCCAGGCGTTTACTGGCAGTACTGTCAGAGACAAGACTTTTACATCAAAAGAGATTTCAGCATGCACTTTTCTTAGGAAATCCTGCCCCAAAAAGGGGGACCAGGCATTCAGGCATGAATAGAAACTGGTGGGATACTTTGATTTCCCCTGTTTCACAGTCCATTGGCTGCAAAAAGGATTGAGTCACCTTTTTTCCAGTTACCCTGACAACTTGAGTACTGCTGGTCGAGGCAGTCCCTTTTGGCTTCTGGACAAATACTGAAAAGGCTGCTCTGGTATCAACCAAAAAGTCTACTGGTTGTTCTCCCTCCGTAACTTTTACTGGGAGGTCAGTATGAGGTAAATCAAAAGTTGTCTCCCCTAGTCTCCATCATTCAGAGTCCTCCTCCTGCTCTTTCATAATTCCTTGAAAAAGCTTCTCCCCCCTTTCAATCTTGCCTGGCCCTTTTCCATTCTTTCTTTTGGGACACTCATTTTTCCAGTGTCCCTCCTCTCTGCAAAATGCAAATTGTTTTTTCTTTAGTTGGGGCCCACCCTTACCTTGGTCTCATCACCTTCCTCCTTGTATTTTTCTTCTGTCTTTTCTTTGCTTTTGCTAAGACCATCTGTCTTTTTTCTGTGGTGAGGAGTGCATTTAATAGTCTGACAATCTGCCCATGTAGGATGATGGGTAGCAAAAATGTGAGAAAAATTTTCAGTCATGGCATGTGGGTCTAACCAATACTCAGAAAGTTTCGCTTCCAATTGTATAAATCAGAAGCTGGGAACCGATTACGAACCCAAATCATCTGGGGGGCCCTTCTGCGGCAGGGACTGGCACCTCCTGGAGTGTGTAAAGCCCTCCTGGGGGAACTTGGCTGAATTGCACCCCACTCCTAGTATGGGGTGGGAAGACCATATCTGTCCCACCTCCTCCGCCTACCTTTAACACCTTCCTGTCCTCATCTTCTGATATCACAGGGTAGGGGTCATGAACAGGTGTCGAGGGGTTCTTTCGAGGTGGGGGAATGAGAAGAACATCCTCTGGTTCTTTATCTCCTACCCTGTCATCATCATTCACCTGCCCAAGAGGGGCTAAAACAGAGGCTTTATCCTTTTTTCATGCCATAAAGTCATAAAACATTCTATATACAGCTTTTTATTCCACTTGTTAGTTCAGGTACAAAACAGATCAAGCTACAGAATAGTACCAAAATCTCTAGAACCATTTTAAAGGCTACTTAACCCCATCAGGGAGCTGGTATTGAGGCCACACCTGATTACGTAAACCTTTAAGATGTCTCTTAGTTAGGGGATCCCCTCCTAAATAAGTCCGGTTCCTAGTGGACTCTCAGCTGGAACCTTACTTCTCTGGGTACCCACTTGCAACAGGGAACCTCACCAGTCTCTTGTCCAACCTCATGGGACCTAGTCACCCGTTCTTGAAGGGAGTCTACAAGAACCGATGCCCCTGCGGCTTTTACAGAGGATTTACCACCCAATGCCAAGTTACCTATCATGGCCAACAAAAACTTTCTCCATCCAGAGCTTGCTGCCATGGAGTATTCCCCCTTTGCTGGACATCTGGGCCACCAACAGGTTGAAAGACCTCCACAACTTGAGGAGGGGTGCACCTTCTCTCTTTCCAGGTCCTTCCCAGGGGCTTGGTCCTTAGGGAGACAGAACCAGAGCATGAGTAATTCAAACCCTACGTTGGGTGCCAAAAATTTGTTACTTGAATAGGGTCCGTGCCCTAGAGCAGTCGAGCCAATGAAACGTACTCCAAGTCACAAAGAATGAGAAAGTTTTATTTAGGAGGTGTCCACCACCGGGGATCCGAGAGCAAGGCAGGCTGCCTCTATAGAGTCCCAAAGGGCATTTTTACATTAGAGCTTATATGATTTTTACAAAAATTAGAAGTCTTGTTATTCATGACAAGGTAATTACAAGAGACTCTTTATCATACTAAAGAGATACATGCTGGACATTTCCTTATCAGGCTAAAGATATACATATCAGACATCTGGGCTCTAATCTTCCTGTGGGGGTTCGTAAGCCACAGGTGGTCAGACAGAGCAAAACAAAGTCATTAACAATAGTATGCAGAAAGGAGAAGGCAAAGAAAAAAGAAAAAAAACACTTATAGGTTCATCATGGTATTAGTTATGTCAAGCTCTCAGTCACCCATTTTGAAAAGGAGAAAACATGCTGGAAAGTATTAGGGTCACACTTTCCCTTAATTAATTTATAGTATTTTTCACATACTCTTATTTTAAACATAAATCAATTTATTAAAATGTACTGATTTATTTCACTTTTGCCTGTAAGTATTTCTGTATTTGTAAATTTGGGTATACATTGTTCTATTTGTAACAAATCCTACTATATAATTTCTGAAACCTGCCTAATATGTCTTGCATATTCCCTGAAAACTTTAAATAATTCAATTGCTTATGGCTTAGGCTTCCCCCTTAGTTCCAGTAACTGACAATGACAAATGTAAAATATAATGTGGCTAAAAAGGTGCTAATTAAGCTATAAATGACAACAGCATCATGAGTCTGAAGTGCATGAATCACTTGTAATTCAAGTATTGGACTATGTTCTGGTAAGCACTTAGTTGCAGAGTCATCCTAATGGAAGTAGCATCTCATCTGTCTGGAATGTCTTAGGTGTGGTCCCACCCAGAGGCAGGGGGATGAGCTGAATGATCTCTGGGAGGTCCTTCCCAACCTAGAGCCGCAGACGGTTAAAGCTTGCAATTGAAGTAAGCTTATTGCAGTCTCTCTGCCCTTGATCCTTCTACTTTCAGTCATTATTAAGTGATACCTTGACTCCTTGCACTTTCCCAACCCCCTTCAAGTTAATGCCTCTCAGCATTTCCGATGCTCCTTTAGTCTCTCTTTAATAATAATTCAAGTGTTGATTCAGCAGAACAGAGGTTATAGAGGGTGCACAATTTGAACAGACTGAACAATTTTCAATTCCAGCCAATGAATCCTTTTCCTCAACATAATTCAGAAGGATTAAGAGGGGGAAAGCTTCTGGCTTAGAACATGCATTAAAGAAATGAAAGTCTAATTACCATGCTCCATGAAAATGCCACTTATGTGTGAGAATACTCACGTAATCCTGCCCTAACCCAGAACTTCTCTGGCATTTACAATATCTGGTGATAGAAGTAATGGCCTGGATTTATGGGTAAAGGAGTCCATACTACAAGCCAAATGGCAATGATTCAGGAAGGCAGCCAATTAGACCAGGCAGGGTTTTCTCTAATAGAAAAAACTATCGGATATATAAAAATCCATAATTCTGCCCACCCCACCATCTAACCAGCATCTTTTCAGGGCTAAGACAAATAAGACGTGACTGAAATTTATGTCCATGATCACACATTTAATCAGGTTTTACACCTCTCTGTAACAAAAGCAGTGGTTATTATTTACCATTATTAGCAATAATAGTATTTCTTATATATACTATTATAATTACCCTTAAGGATGTTTTTGATATTTATTTAACATGAATTTAAACCAGTTGCTATTGAGTGGATTCCTACTCATGGTGACCCCATGTATGTCAGAGTAGAACTGTGCTTCATAGGGTTTTCATTGGTTGATTCACCACAAGGAGATCTCCAGGTCTTTCTTCCACACTGACCCTGGGTGGACTTGAGCTTCCAACCTTTCAGTTAACAGCTAAGTGTATTAACTTTTTCTACCACCCAGGGACTCCAACATGAATTTACTGCTATATAAATATAGGGAGGCAGTAGGAAGGGGAGTACAATGAGATTTGCTGCACCTCTCACGTGCCCGGGTTACAGCCCTGATAAAACTGGTCCTTTGGTTTATTCCACCAAGCCATATTACCCTATCAGGGCACATCACATTCCCCTCTGCAGTTTTCTCCCCCTAGAAGCAGACACAGTCCTTAAATGAATCCTTGACTCTCTTCATCCAGTTTCCCATTGACTGCATGCGCCTGACCCAAGCCATGGTGTTTTCAATCGCCTCATATGCCTGTGAAAGCTGGACAATGAATAAGGAAGACCAAAGAAGAATTGATGCCTTTGAATTATGGTGCTGGTGAAGAGTACTGACTATACCATGGACTGCCAGAAGAACAAACAAATCTGTCTTGGAAGAAGTACAGCCAGAGTACTCCTTAGAAGCAAGGATGGAGACTTTGTCTCACATTTCTTCGGACATGTTATCAGAAGGGACCAATCCTTGGAGAAGGACATCATGCTTGGTAAAGTAGAGGGTGCAATAATGGGCTCAAACATATAGCAATAATTTTGAGGATGGCACAGGACCAGGCGGTGTTTTCTTCTGTTGTACAGGGTCTCTATGAGTCAGAACCGACTCAACAGCACCTAACAACAACAAACATCAGCCCTAGAAGTTCAGCCTTCTAAGGTGTGTGTTTCCTTGGTGGGAGGGATTGCTCACCATGGCCACTGCTCAATTCCACAAGGCACCCTGTGACCTAGGAACCTAGGATCTGCCCTCACTTCCAAAAGTCACCTTAGTAGAGTTTATTCTTCCAGAATTATTTGGGTAATAGAGCCAAAGGAAGAGAGTAGCTCTGCAGGGCAATGTGTTCTTGGCTGTATATTTTACAGCCATGGCCTCTGTGAGAATTGCTGTCATTTTCAGCTGAGTCATAACCAGCAGGCAGGGCATGTTGTGAATGCAGAGCTGACACTTGGACCTTGGGATTTTTCGGTCCAACAACTTCCTTCTTCATCATGTGCTTGGAGGCAGAGCTATTGAAGCAGATGACAAGAGAAGTGACAGAGGGAGTAAAAAGAACTTAGAAGGAATCATATAAAGGAACATATATAGCTCTTCTGCCTTCCTTTCTCTTCCTTCTTTCCTTTCTTTCTTTTAAATCAAAAAGACTCTATTTTCAAAGTCCACTAATATAAGATAGCTATAAGCATAGTTTCAAAAGCAGAGTTCCCTATCTTTACTAGAAATCTCTAACTTCTTGTTGGTTACCAGATCTGTGCTTCCTTGAGGAAGAAAGGAGGAATCTACTTAAATCCAAAAAAACAAAAACAAAACACATCAGTTGCTGTGGAGTCTATTCCAACTCATGGTGACTCCATCTGTTATAGAGTGGAACTGAGCTCCCTAGGGTTTTCTTGGCTATAATCTTTACAGAAGCAGATCACCAGGCCTTTCTTGCACTGGGTGGGTTTGAACTGCCAACCTTTCAATTAATGGTCCAGAGCAAACTTTTTGCACCATCCAGGGACCAGGAATCTACTTTCCCATAGTTAAATGATGGTATACAAGAGGATGCAAAAACATCTTTTCTTTCAGAGAGCAGCCTAGAAATTAGTCACGTAAGTGAAATTTCTAGTCTGGCAATGTCTTCCTACCATTAATTTCTTCAAAACTCACATATACATTTGTGTAATGTGAGAAAGAGAAAGCACTATGAAATAATCAGGTAATGAGGATTTTGTGACTGTTAAAACCAGTTGCCATCAAGTCAATTCTGACTCATGGTGACCCAAGGTATGTATCAGAGTAGAACTGTGTTCCATAGGGTTTTCAATGGCTGATATTTTGGAAGTAGAACACCAGACCTTTCCTTTGAGGTGCCTCTGGGTGGACTGGAGCCCTGGTGGCGCAGTGGTTAAGAGCTTACTGCTAATCAAAAGGTCAGCAGTTCGAATCCACCAGCCACTCCTTGGAAACCCTATAGGGCAGTTCTACTCTGGGATCATACAGCCAGCTGGTGCCAGGGCCAAGTTTCAAACTCAGACTGTCTCCAAAATCAGTTAAGCTATAGTTCCTCCACCTTATATAAATCTATACGCATTTATTTTTCTTCTTAAATCTCCATCACCACTCTGTTAAAACTTTACAATTTTATATTTACTTACTGTATGGAAGCTATTTTAAAAATTTGGTATCTTTTGCTCAATAACCCTATTTGCTTTTTTTTTTGCTGACCATCGTACTTTCTTCTCTGGCATTTTACGATGTTTCCATTTCTTTTTTCCTTTGTCTTTCCTTCAACCTTCTCTACTCACTCCCTTCCTCCTTCCTTCCTTTCTCTTCTTTCCTAACGCTTGTCTCCAGATGAGCAAGTCTCCGAAGGATGAATCATGTTCCTGTTTTTCTTTTCATGGGTTTTCTTGGAGCTTTTTTTAATTATCTATAAATCTCAAAAAAGCTCTATGTTAATATATAGAGAGCTTGTATATATATCAACACAAAACTTATATACTGACTGATATATATGTATATATATAAATTAACATATATTTACATACACACACATATCTACATATATCAACGCCCCATTGTAGGAGAGTCTCTACATTGTAATGCCCAGGCATTCATTTAATTACCATGCCTTTCAACTTGTGGATAAGGGGTTTTATTTACGGTCAAAGTTAACAAGAGTCATGACTTTGGACCATACTGGTGACAAACATAGCACTTGGTAATAAGTGACTGAGAATATAGTCCTGAAATCCTAGGAAGAGCTCTCAATTGCCTTGTGCTGGTGATGGCTACTCTATCTGAGGTGTTTTGGTATGACTCATTCCATTCCTAACTTCTAAATGTCAGGATGGTTTGCTTTTCTAGGGAATAAATGTCACTTTGGAGCCCCGGTGGCACAGTGGTTAAGAGTTCGGCTGCCAATGAAAAGATCAGTTCAAATCCACCAGCCACTCCTTGGAAACTCTATGAGGCAGTTCTGCTCTGACCTATAGGGTTGCTATGAGTCGGAATCGACTCGATGGCAATGGGTTTGGTTTGGTTTTTAAATGCAACTTTACAGAAAAGTGTTTCAGCTAAGCACATTTCTCTTTCTTTTTTAACCTTAAAAAAGTAAAGTATTACTGTTTTGGAAAGGAACAGTCACTTGACAAAAATCTAACACATGTTATGTCTGCCACTTAAAATAGTTTAATCACTAAAATAAGAAGTCACACATTAACTTGCTACTAGAACTAGGCTTCTGCATTGGGATATCTTTAGAAATAAAGTTGCTCACTATTTGGGAGAAAAAAAATGTCTGAAGAGTTTTAACATAGGTCTTCTCATAATTTTACTATAATCTTTTAATATAAATGTCATTAAGTTACATGGCAACATGTAAGTAGTTATTAGCTGGCTTTTGATTGCAATGCTTTGTCAGCTTTCATATTCAGAGAGATCATGTATGTAAGTCATTTGAAAAGAAGTGATATGTCAGGGTTAGCCTGCAACAGGTATCAGGAGTCTTAGATAAAGCCAGACCCAGTTCAATGAAGTAGGCAACACAGTTCTCAGCACAGGTTGTCTTCCATAGGTGCTTAATACCCAGAATAATTATTCAATTTGTTTTAAAAATAAAGGTTATACCTCTAGCTCACCTGGCATAACACAGTTTATAAAGACAATGTTCTACATTCTACCTTGGTGAGTGGAATCTGGTAAAAGCCTATGAGCAGCCATCTAAGATACTCCACTGGTCTCACCCCTTCGGGAGCAAGGGAGAATGAAGAGAACAAGATACAAGGGAAATATCAGTCCAAAGGACTAATGGACCACAGCTACCATGGCCTCCACCTGACTGAGTCCAGTACAGCTAGATGGTGCCCGGCTACCACCACTGACTGCTCTGAGTGGGATCACAACAGAGAGTCCCGGACAGAGCTGGAGAAGGATGTAGAACAAAATTCTAACTCACAAAAAAAGACCAAATTTACTGGCCTGACAGACTGAAGAAACACCGAGAGTACGGCCCCCGGACACCCTCTTAGCTCAGTGGTGAAGTCACTCCCAAAGTTCACTGTTCAGCTGGGGACTGTACAGCCTCATAAAACAAAACAGGACTAATGAGGCACAGCAGTCCAGGGACAAGGACTAGAAGGCAGGAGGCGACAGGAAAGCTGGTGATAGGGAGCCCAAGGGGGGCGGGGGGATAAGGGTTATAAATAGGTAGGTACATCTTGATGTGATTTAGCATGTACTTTGGGAAGAGAAATATAAAATTTGGCTCATTTGAAAAAGACAAAAGTGGAAATCATGCAAGCCAGCAGATGAAACTTGATACTATATCTCTTAGTCTACCGATCTAAAACTTGGAGACAAATGCTTTGTATAATTTGCACATCTAGTCATGTTCTTAGCACACAGTTATTTTGTCTGTTTTAAATGGGAGAGAAGACAAGAGCAAACAACTTTTTATGAAGCTATTTAGAAAATGAGTAGGAAAAGAGAAAGGCCTTTGCTATTTAAGACTTTAAAAAGTGGGTTTAGAAAGTTAAGAACCAGTGAAACCAATTAATAATTGTGTATTTCCTGGCTGTGGGGCAATCTGTGGTAATTGCTTATGCTTATATTATTAAGTTCATCTAATTATATATTCTCCTTCTAAGATAAATAGCATGCTCACTGCTATAACACTCAAACATTATAGCCCACAAGAATTAACATTCCTCAGGATCCCATCAACTCCTTCACTTTTGGCTTCCTTGATACCAACTCCCCTGGCTTATCATCTAACCTTCACTTACAGCCTTTGCACAGTCTTCTGTAATTTGCCTATCACTTAAATATACCTCTCAGTTCTGCTCTAAATTCTTTCCTTCTCTACACATTTTGCATTGTGATCTTAACTAATACCATGACTTCATATTCTTTGAATAATAATTCAAAACCTGTAAACCTAGCTGAAATCTCTGTCTTGATCCTTCCATTTAAAAGTCCTGACTCTTGACTCAATTCATGCCCTAAATTATATTTATCCGTCCCCAAGCTTGTTCTTTATTCTATGATTCTGAATCTTACTGAATTGCTTCACCACTCAGTGGTCCAACTCAGAAATCTGTGCATTAGATTTCATCATTACCTCTCCCACACTTTCCATATCCAATAAATGACCCACTGATGTCTGTACTACTTTCAAAATATTCCCTGAGTCAGTCCAGGTGCCCATCTCCCTACTGCTTATTTCAGGCAAATATGATTCCTTTAAAGGATTTCCGAAAAATCCTTCCAAAAATAATCCCTTCCTTAAGTCTTTGTGGTAGGCGTAATAGTGGGCCCACAAAGAGGTCAACACCCTAATCACTAAAGCCTGTATGTTACCTTACAGGACAAAGAGACTTTCAGGGGCAGACTATCCAATAAACAAGGTACTTACCTGTAGTGAACAATTTCACACGGGTTTCACCACGCCACATCAAAGTGAAACTCGTGTGAAATTGTTCACAACAGATTAGTAAGTAAGCACAAGTAAGCTTGTGCTTACCATGCTTACTGAGTCACTGCCCATCAGGGATTGTAAATTTAAAAAGAGGCTTTGGTTCTGTAGGAAGATGCTGTGGGGTTGGGATAGAGACAGGTACCAGCCAAACCTAGAAGCAAAATCTTTGATGTGGGTAAAAAAAAAAAAAAAAAAAGTGAAATTGTTCATTACAGATTCGTAGGTAAGCACAAGTAAACCTGTGCTTACCTTGCTTATTGGATAATCCACCCATGGATGTGATTAAGTTTAAATATTTGTGTTGAGATGAGCCTAGATTATACAGGTGGACCCAATCAAATTACATTAATCTTTAAAAGCTGAGAAACTTTCCAGCTGTAGGTGGAGCACTTGAGAGAAGAGAGTATGAGAAAGACTTGACCTGCTATTGCTGGGATAAGGGGACCATGAACCAAGGCATGTGGGCAGCCTCTAGAAGCTGGAAAAGGCAAGGAAACAGCTCCCTCTGTAGAGCATCCAGAAAGGAACACAGCCCTACCAACACCTTAATTTTAGGCCTCTGAGATTTCTGTTGGACTTCTGACCTATGGAACTATAATATTTTGTTGTTGTTCAAGCCACTAAATTTGTGGTGATTTGTTACAGCAGCAATATAAAATAATACAGTCCTCAAGTCTTAGCACTTCGACCTCCAATCTATTAATCACTCTGCTTCTGGAAAGATGTTTCTAAAACACATATATGGTTATGCTGCTGTTTTCTGAAAATCCTCTGCAACTCCCCATTATTCTAGAATAAATTTCAAACTCCTTAAATCGTGCTTATAAAACACTTCCTCATCTGGTTTTCACTTAATCCCCACTGCCACTCTACAGCTCAACTGTATTGAGCTGGTTTCAAATTTGGGAGCTCACGGTGTTCTCTCCCTTTCTTGTCCCTCTGCAAAAGGTTTTCTCTCTGTCTGAAAGATTCCTACCTATGCACCTGTCTCATCTTAATATTCCAGAAATCCAAACCTTCCCTGGATTTCCCACTCTGGGTTAGGAGTACTTCCAATTTATCATCTTTCCATTCCATAGCTTTTATCATTTTATATTCTATTTAACTGTTTACGTAAGCCAATGTAGTATCTACCACCATCACCACCAGTTATCCTTGAGTTGACTTCGATTCATGGGTTCCTCATGTGTGTCAGAGTAGACTGTGATCCACAGAGTCTTCAGTGGCTGATTCTTCAGAAGAAGATTGCCAGGCCTTTCTTCCAAGGCATTTCTGGGTGGACTCCAACCTCCAATCTTTCTACTGTGTACCCAAAAAAAGTGTCTGGCACACAGTAAGCAAGAGAAGGAGAGAAGATAGAAAAGATGGAAGTAAGAAAGGGAGGAAAGAAGGAAGTAAGAAGAGAAGGGGGGTGGAATGGAGGGAGGAAAGCAGGAGGATGGAAGGAAAAAAGAAAAAAGAAAGAAATACTCCTAATATATCTACATTTGTTTCTCCATTGGTCTGAGGCATTTATTGAAAGGTAAAAGGCATTTGGGGAATCTGCTACTTTGCCTTATTATTACACAGCAACTTGAATTCGCTTTTCAATTTGCCCAGAAGTCAAGTGGCATACGGTAACCCCTTTTCTCAGTGCCAGAAACATCCCAGACACATGTAACTTTGTAATCATTAAGCAACACTGCAAACTATCAAGATATGATTCTGAAATTTATCAGCTGTAGTTAGAATACTTCTTAGGATGTTTCCTACATGTAGTTTTGTTTAAAATATTGCACTGAGTTTTTGGAACAAAGATATAATTACATAAATTATATATATATATGTATATGGAAAAAATATTGTACTGAGATAGATGAATATTTAGTGGGCTATAGAATCCCTGGTTCTCTCTCCCTTTCCGTCCTTCTTTCTCTCTCAAAATTAGGGAATTTTTTTTCTTTTTCCCTAATATTACTCAATTTTATTATATTCTGGATGATTCCAATCTGGAAACTGTTGTCCTTCATTTCTGGAAACTGACTTGACTAATTTCTTCTAAGATTTCCTCCCTTCTATTTTCTCTGTTTGCTTTTTCTAAAACTACCATTACTTGATGTTAAGTTTTCTAGGTTAGTCTTCTATTTTTATTACCTTTTCTTTCATTATCTTTTCTCTTTCATATTTCATCTAAGTGTCTTTGTTCACGTTTCCAGCATATTTTTTCAACTTTATCTTTGTGTCATGACTTTATTTTTACTAGTGAAATCATCTTTATAATTTTAAAAGGCTCAGTTTTGTTCTCTGAATGTTTCATTTCACTGCTTCCTATTGCTTAATACACTAAATATCTTCATTTATCTCTCTGCTGATATTAATGAAGGGTTTTACAGCTTCCTTTTTGTGTCTGCTTCCTCTAAGTTTGTTTTCGTCCCACAGCAGACCATTAGTTGTCCCCAACAGCTATTCTACTCTTCTTTCTCAGTATGGTCATGTGACTAAATTTTGACCAATGATGTGTACGTAGGCAGAGCATCACGTGGCCGTTTCCAGGAATCTTCTTATGAGACAGTGTGGATACATGCCTTGCCCCTTCTTCCTAATCCTTGCCTTCTTCTTAACACATGAAATTCTGATGCTGCCTTGGATACTAAGAACCAGGACCACAACTTAGGAATAGCAGAACAGAGACCAGAAAAGGATCTGGGTCCCTAGGACTAAGGCATGTCATTCCAGTCCTGGACTATCTTTTCAGACTTTTACATGAGAGAGAAATAAAATTTTATCTTGTTTCTCTTACATGGGATTTTCTGTCACTCATAGATTATCTGAGCCCTAACAGATACAACCACTGTATTTTATATTTCCTTGGATGTCTGGTGATCTTTGAATCTCTGCTCATAATTAAGAGTAGAGCACTAAAAATTTTGGTTGGAAAGTCCATGTAAATGTAAGAAAATTTTAGTCTTCACTGTAAGAGTGATCTAACTCATCTGTTTAATTGAGGGAATCCCCATGCTACTTTCCTTAAGTACTTTCTCATGAATTGTCCCAATTATCCAATCACCTCTCCTAATCCTCTGCCTAAAGGGTGTATGCCGTCCCTGGGTGGTACAAATGGTGAACGTGCTCAGCTGTTAACCAAAAGATTGTGGTTGAGTTCACCCACAGAAGCCTCACAAGAAAGGCCTGGTGATCTACTTCCAAAACATCAGCCATTGGAACCCTAAGGAACACAGTTCTCTGACACATATGTGGTCGCCACGAGTCTAAATCCATTTGACAGCAACTGATTTTGGTTAAAGGGTATAGTTCCAACTGTCATAATTCAGAGATCAGTGGAGGGAAGGATGAGATCTCAATATGCAGTATGCAACTGTCACTAGTTCCCTGGTTTTAGTTTGGTACTGATACTCTCAGAAATATCCTTTATTTTCCCTCTCAGAGAAAAAAATTTCTGTCAGGAAGGAAAGGGAAGATGTGTATCTGCTCACAGGAGGGGAAGGGATCAGGGGGTGTCTTGCTGCCTCTTAAAAAGGATTAGATTCAATCACTTTTAACCACACCTTCCTCCCTGTTTCTAGAGACACTTGATCTCTTTGGGAATCTTCAGAGCCTTTCATTTCTGCTGGCTTAGAGGTTTTCTCTGATCTTTTACCATTCATCCATCTGCTTTCAAGCATCCAAACAATGTGTTCTATTATCTCTTTTCCCTCTTTTGGGCTAGTAGGTTTATGCCTTTTACTGTTAATATAGCTTTATCATTTCAGGAGGTTTGGGGAGAGAGCTTAGCAAAATGTGTATGTTCAATCTGCAACCTTATAAAAAATCCCAAAACCGCACCCTCTTCAATTTTATTTTCTTTCCAAGTTCTTAAAAAACAAATCCATTTTTGCCCTCTTGCTCCTTTCTTCACCAGCAGATCTGAATGATATCCTCCTAATTTAAGGTTTAGTAGAAATGGGGAAAATTTTACAGGCCAGATATAATTGGGGTGACCTAATGACTTCGTCACATATTGAAGATTTGTATAAAAAGAAATAGCTATATATATATATATATATATACACACACATATGGAACCAACAACAAATCCCAAACCTGTATTTCCTCAGAGAAGTCAATACCCCAATGCGTTTAACACAATATAAATTTTTAGTTTAAATTAAGGAACACTCCACCCCATTCCCCTTTTTTACTCTGTAAAGATCACATAGGTTTTTGGTTTTAGGCAGGAAATTTAAGGTCAAATGTCAGAATGTCAAAACCCAATATCTGATTACAGTTGAGTATCACCCTTTCCTTTACTCTGTATTTTCCATTCAATATATATATATTACTTTAATCTTCCCTCACTTTTTGGAGAGAAGCCAGACTTTAAAATGCATGTTTTCAAAGGACTTGAATATGATCTTGTCTAAAATGCAAAACATGGTTTCTTTTTTAACATCTTGTGGCATATTTTAATATTTTTTGCCTGTGTCCTCATGGTTTTGTTGGCTTGTAGGGAGACATTGGAGGAAATCAAGTGCAAAAACAAAGTGAGCAAGAAAGAGAGAGAGATGAAAGGCACCAATAATGATCATTTTTCTTAAACATAAACGAAGTCTTCTTAAATCCTTTCCAGATTGAGTCTTGTTACTTTCTGTAATTTTTAAGACCAACTCAGATCTCATTCAAGTGGGACATTTGTCTTTATTTTGGCCCCATTCATGGGTGTTATGAAGTAACCATTAATCTGTTTCAAGAATTCTTTTAAGAAAAGATACTTGATTTTAAAATAGAAGTGTGTTTCATAGAAACCTTCAATCATAAATCATAAATTTTATAGAAACCAGAATTTGCAGTGAGACCAATCCTAAGTTACTTTTAAGGTCACTCTGCCACTTGAGCCAAAAGACCTTGGAGTAAATGATGATATAGTCATTGTTATAAGAAACATAACATTTTCCAAGGAAAAATTCTCATGACAAACCTATTTGCACGTAAGAGATAGTTAATAAACTCGACAAAATAGTAGATAAAGGAAATGAAGAGATACAGTAAGAGAAGTGCAAAACTTTTGGTTAAAATTTTTAAAGTTCAAAAATTAAAGCATTATGAATTTGTTTCCTCCAACAGTAACCAAAAAATGCTGAAAAAGAACTCCTAAATTTGGCATATTACCAGATCTACATGAAGAATATTCTCTGAGCTCAGTCTGAGAAGGAAAGATGAGAAAATACACAAGCATTACAACCAATTGAAAATTATTTGTGAGCATCTATAGATGACATTTTTGAGATTATGAGCAGGACTAATAAAGCCCTACCTTGTAGATATTGTGTAGAACTTCAATTTGCCATTTTTTTCATAACTAAGAGAGTCTGCCCTGATTAGTTTGACACGGTGATAATGAGAAAATGTTTCTATCTATTTGTGGATTGTCTAAAACACAGCGATCGGGGAGGAACACATCTGGACACCCTGTAATTTAAGGGTACAGCTATTGCATCACCATTCATTTTAGCCTGGGTTCAATTTAAGGCTATTACTTAACAGGGATAAGATTGTACTTTTCTCTGCTATTGTCATGGATTGAATTATGTCCCCCCAAAAATGTGTGTATCAACTTGGCTGGGTCATGATTGCCAGAATTGTATAATTGTGTAATTTTGCAATCTGATGTGATTTCCTTCTGTGTTGTAAACTCTATCACTATGATGTAATAAGATGGATTAGTGGCAGTTACACTGATGAAGTCTACAAGATTAGATAGTATCTTAAGCCAATCTCTTTTGAGATATAAAAGAGAGAAGTGAGCAGAGACGCATGGGAACTTCATACCACCAAGAAAGCAGTGCCGGGAGCAGAGCGCGTCCTTTGGACCTCAGGTTCCTGCACTGAGATGCTCCCAGACCAAGGGAAGAATGATGACAAGGACATTCCTCCTGAGCTACTCCCAGACCAAGAGAAGACTGATGCATCACAAGGACCTGCCTCCAGACCTGACAAAGAGAGAAAGCCTTCTCCTGGAGCTGATGCCCTGAATTTAGACTTGTAGCCTACTGGACAGTGAGAGAATAAACTTTTGTTAAAGCCATCCACTTGTGGTATTTCTGTTAGCAGCACTAGATGACTAAGACAGCTATCAAGGAAGCATGTTTCTCTAACCAGTAAAATGAGTCCAAATATACCTTATAAGTTGTTTTCAGGGAGTCTTTATCCTGACATTGCTAAATGCGAAGCAGGAGAACTTTAAAATTAGGCATATGATGCAGATACGGCAAGCAGAGAGTGGTGGTGAAAACTTAACATATTGTTTCTTCCTAGAAATCAGTAGATATTGGGTCCAACCTGGAACTGTGCTACAAAGAACTTGAATTATGACTTTAGAAGAAAATATGACCCAATCCAAATCCATCCCTGGTGTGGGGGGAATTCTTGGAAGCTATATAAATTGTGGAAGTACTGTGAAGAGTTTGGCAGGCTACATCAGCAACTGAAGCACGTCTAGCTAGAGGACAGTGGCCAGATGAGAAGGAAGTTAGAAGCAATGCCACATAGGAAAAAATTGTACGAGTTGGGAAGAGATTAAAAGACATGTGACATCATCTACTAATATCTGAAATGCTGAATGTAAGTAAAACAAAAACAACAACAACAAAATAACGTTCTCTTTTTCAGACCTGTTCTGTTTAGACCCAATGGGCTTACATCAAGAGACAGTTTCCAGTCCCAGAGAGGATACTGAAATAAGAGTGTAGATAACATAGTGGTAATCAAGCATTGGAGCAGTGCTGAATTTCATGACTTTAACATCCTTTCAACCATTCAATTTAGTAAGTGATATGGCTTGGTCTGAGCATCTGGGCACATCCTGAACCCAAATGGGCCATGTCTGTTTAATGTGTCACGTTCCACAAACCATTTTCTTCAGACACTTCGGCTGTGAAGATTAAATACAACTTTCAGATGATCTGTGTATCTACTAAAAGTAAACAATGCTATCACCATTCACAATTTGTATCTCTTCTTTAGGATATGTCTTTCTAGGAATCAAGCAGGCAAAAGGCACAACCCAATTCAAGAACAAACAAATCCGTCTTGGACAAAGTACAGCCGGAGTGCTCCTTAGAATGCTGATGGTGAGACTTCATTTACCTTACTTTGGACATGTTATTAGGAGGGGCCAATCCCTGGAGAAGGACATTGTGCTAGGTAGAGTAGAGGGTCAGTGAAAAAGAGGAAGAACTTCAATGAGATAGACCGTCACAGTGGCTACAACGGGCTCAAACATAGCAATGACTGTGAGGATGGTGCAGGACCAGACAACATTTTGTTCTGTTATACATAGGGTTGCTATGAGTCAGAGCTAATTTGACAACACCTAATAACAACAATTCATTGAGGGTTTTTTTTTTTATTATTACTATTATCAAATGTCAGAAGTGTTAGGTTAATAAAATCTAGATTTTTTTTTTTTTAAATTCATGGTATGGGGTTTATATTTCATTAGTATGTTTCCATTTAAATTCCGAAAGATTCCTTAAAATAGGTGGTTACTGGATTTTGACTTGGGTTGTGGCCTGGGTGTTGAGTTGCATTCCAGTACCACAATCTCCCCTCCCTATACTTCCTGCTACATCCAGAAAGTGAAGTTCTTATGGAATCAGTAAGGAGGGGCTATTTGGCTTATATAAGATGCTACTGTAAGCATCCAACCACAGAGATTACCTGCCCTCATTTTAAACCAGGATAATCCATCTACATATTATGTGATCTCCACCAGTAAGGGGAAAGTCCTGTTTTGCCATCCTAGACTATTCATGGCAAGTCCAAATTTTGTTACTTCATTTCAGACTCTGTTTCCATCTTTATATATTCCATACCTGTCCGTATATGATTCTTTACTTTTAGCATTGTCTGTTGCTCCAGGTCCTTCACTTACTCTTTGGTTTTGACTCCCAACATTTTTTAGGGTCTGAGTCTGCACTTGCCCTCTGGTGCACTTGCTCCTAGCTGCTCTGGGTTACTCACCTCCTGGATCAGCACCTGATCTTGGTCACCATCCAGTTTGACCAGTTCCTGGTACTGGCACACTCAGATGATTTATGCTTACCTTAATTGCTTATGAAGATAAACAGATAGTGGTCTCCTTCCAAAATACTTTTGGTGAAGCTCAGAGAAGGTGTTTTTAAATGTCAAATAGTAATAGATCACATGTACACATTTTGAGGATACTTACAACAAGCTGATGGTTCTGGGGCCTTTTGAGTTTGACTCCCAGGGCTTACTTTATGATATTTGTTGAGGCATTTTCCGTGCTTATAAGGAGCTCTGGTGGTGCAGTGGTTAAAGGACTTGGCTGCTAACCAGAAAGTTGGCAGCTTGAACCCACCAGACCACTCCATGGGAGAAAGATGTGGCATTCTGCTAAAGTAAAGATTTACAGCCTTGGAATATTCTACTCTGTCCTATACCAAAAAAAAAGAAAGAAAGGAAAAAAAAAAAAAAAGAAAAAACCCGTTGCCGTAGAGTCAATTCCAAGTCATAGCAACCCTATAGGACAGAGTAGAACTGCCCCATAGGGTTTCCAAGGAGCAGCTGGTGGATTTGAACTGCCCACCTTTTGGTTCCCCCGTGCATTTGTCAGTTTGTCATACCATGGGGGCTTTCATGATGCTGTGATGCTGGAAGCTATGCCACCAGTATTCAAATACAAGCAGGGTCACCCATGGAGGAGAGGTTTCAGCTGAACTTCAAGACTAAGACAGACTAGGAAGAAAGACCCGGCAGACTACTTCTGAAAAGAATTAGCTAGTGAAAACCTTATGAATAGCAGCAAAACACTGTCTGATAAAGTGCTGGAATCTGAACCTCCCAGGTTGGAAGGCACTCAAAATACTACTAGGGAGGAGCTGCTTCCTCAAAGTAGAGTCAACCTTAATGATGTGGATGGAATAAAGCTTTCAGTACCTTCATTTGCTGATGTGGCATAACTCAAAATAAGAAGAAACAGCTGCAAACATCCATTAATAATCGGAACATGGAATGTATGAAGTATGAATCTAGGAAAATTGGAAATGGTCAAAAATAAAATGGAATGTATAAACATTGATATCCTAGGCATTAGCGAGCTGAAATGGACTGGTATTGGCCATTTTGAATCAGACAATCATATGGTCGACTATGCCAGGAATCACAACATGAAGAGGAATGGCGTTGCAGTCATGGTCAAAAAGAACATTTCACGATCTATCCTGAAGTACACTGCTGTCAGTGATAGGATACTATCCACACGCCTCCAAGGAAGGCCAGTTAATACGACTTTTATTTAAATCTATGCACCAACCACTGCGACCAAAGATGAAGAAACTGAAGATTTTTACCAACTTCTGCAGTCTGAAATTGATCAAACATGCAATGAGGATGCATTGATAATTACTGGTGATTGGAATGCGAAAGTTGGAAAAAATGAAGAAGGATCGGTAGTTGGAAAATATGGCCCTGGTGATAGAGATGATGCCGGAGATTGCACGACAGAATTTTGCAAGATCAATGACTTCTTCATTGCAAATACCTTTTTTCACTAACATAAACGGCAACTATACACATGAACCTTACCAGATGGAATACACAGGAAGCAAATCCACACATCTGTGGAAAGAGATGATGGAAAAGCTCAATATCATCAGTCAGAACAAGGCCAGGGGCTCACTGTGGAACAGACCATCAGTTGCTCATATACAAGTTCAAGACAAAGCTGAAGAAAATTAGAACAAGTCCATGAGAGCCAAAGCACGACCTTGAGTATATCCCACCTGAATTTAGAGACCATCTCAAGAATAGATTTGACACGTTGAACACTAATGACCAAAACCAGACCAGTTGTGGAATGACATCAAGGACATCATACATGAATAAAGCAAGAGGTCATTAAAAAGACAGTAAAGAAAGAAAAGACCAAAATGGGTGTCAGAAGAGACTCTGAAAGTTGTTCTTGAATGTCAAGTAGCTCAAGCAAAAAGAATAAATGATGAAGTAAAAGAGACGAACAGAAGATTTCAAAGGGCAGCTCGAGAAGACAAAGTAAAGTATTATAATGACACATGCAAAGACCTGGAAATAGAAAACCAAAAGGGAAGAACATGCTCTGCATTTCTCAAGCTGAAAGAATTGAAAAAAAGATTCAGGGCTTGAGTTGCAATACTGAAGGAATCTATAGGGAAAATGTTAAAAGACACAGGAAGCATCAAAAGAAGACGGAAGGAATACACAGAGTCACTATACCAAAAAGAATTGGTCGATGTTCAACCATTTCAGGAAGGAGCATATGATCAAGAACAGATAGTACTGAAGGAAGAAGTCCAAGCTGCACTGAAGGCACTGGCGAAAAACAAGGCTCCAGGAACTGATGGAATACCAATTGAGACGTTGCAACAAACGGATGCAGCACTGGACATGCTCACTCGTCTATGCAAGAAATTTAGAAGGCAGCTGCCTGGCCAACCAATGGGAAGAGATCCATATTTATGCCCATTCCAAAGAAAGGTGATCTAATTGAATACAGAAATTATTGAACAATATCATTAATATCATATGCAAGTGAAATCTTGCTGAAGATCCTTCAAAAACAGCTGCAGCAGTGTATCAACAGTGAACTGCAAGAAATTCAGGCTGAATTCAGAAGAGGATGTGGAACGAGGGTATCATTACTGATGTCAGATGGATCCTGGATGAAAGCAGAGAATACCAGAAAGATGTTTACCTGTGTTTTATTGACTACACAAAGGCATTCGACTGTGTGGATCATAACAAATTACGGATTACATTGTAAAGAGTGGGAATTCCAGAACACTTAATTGTGCTCATGAGGAATCTGGACATAGATCAAGAGGCAGTTATTCAGATAGAACAAGGGGATACCGCGTGGTTTAAAGTCAGGAAAGATGTGCGTCAGGGTTGCATTCTTTCACCATACCTATTCAGTCTGTATGCTGAGCAAATAATCCGAGAAACTTGACTATATGAAGGAGAACAGGGCATCAGGATTGGAGAAAGACTCATTAACAACCTGCCATATGCAGATGACACAAGCTTGCTTGCTGAAAGCAAAGAGGACTTGAAGCACTTACTGATGAAGATCAAACACCACAGCCTTCAATATGGATTATACTTCAACAAAAAGAAAACAAAAATCCTCACAACTGGACCAATAAGCAACATCATGGTAAATGGAGAAAAGATTGAAGGTGTCAAGAATTTCATTTTACTTGGATCCACAATCAACACCCATGGAAGCAGCCGTCAAGAAATCAAAAGACACATTGCAAAGGATCTCTTTAAAGTGTTGAAAAGTAAAGATGTCACATTAAAGACTAAGGTGAGCCTGACCCAAGCCATGGTGTTTTCAACTGCCTCATATGCATGTGAAAGCTGGATGATGAATAAGGAAGACCGAAGAATTGACACCTTTGAATTGTGGTGTTGGTGTTGGTGCCAAAAGAAGGAACAAATCTGTCTCGGAAGAAGTACAACCAGAATGCTCCTTACAAGCAAGGATGGCGAGACGACATCTCACATACTTCGGACATGTTGTCAGAAGGGATCAGTCCCTGGATAAGGACATCATGTTTGGTAAAGTAGAGGGTCAGTGAAAAAGAGGAAGACCCTCAACGAGATTGACTGATGCAGTGGCTGCAGCGATGCGCTTAAGCACAACAACGATTGTGAAGATAGCACAGGGCCAGGCAGTGTTTTGTTCTGTCGTACACAGGGTTGCTATGAGGCGGAACTGACTTGACGGCACCTAACAACAACAGCAACTTGCTGGTTAGCAGCTAAGTGCTTAACCACTGTGCTACCAGGGCTCCACTCTGTCCTATAGGGTTGCTATAACCAGAATTAACTGGACCAATGGTTTTTTTTTTTGTTTGTTTACCATGATTTGGTTGAAGGTCTAGAGAATAAGAACAAGAACAACAGTATGACTCTATGTGGCATTAATGTGGTCATTTATCTAAGCTAAGCACACAAAGCAAGGTTATTTTTCTGGCTAGACTAACAGGCTTACAAGAGAGAGAATTCTGAATGTGTATCATTTGGTTTGAAACTTTATCAGGGAAATACTTCAGTACATTATTCTCCCAGAAGAAATAATTTAGTTTAAGAAAGTCATGGTAAGAACATAAATTAATGAAAATTATGCTAAAATAAAAATTCCTCATTCAAACATATAGACCAGTTATATGAAAATCTACCAAAAAAAAAAAGAAGAAAGAAAGAAAATGGTAATACATTTCAGTGCCATGCCACATAGAAAATGAATTCATCTTAGGACAGGTTTAGAGAGCTCTCTAACCTTCTGTCTTCTAAATTTCCAATTAAAATACGAGTATGGGGAGTAGGGGAATGTGTTTGTTTACACTTGGCAAAAACCGATTTCCTGTTCCTAAGGAAAAAAACAAAAAGCTTTTCAAAGCTTTTTTGGACATCAAATAGCTCTTGCAAAACAATATTTTGATGAGCTAAGTGTAAATGAATCAGAAACATATGGATTGGATTTCCATGGAGATACACATGGGTTTAAACATAAGCTGAAGAGAATGCCTGGTAAGTTATACTTGGAATTGATGAAAAACCCAAAACATGGTAAAGTTTTCAGAATTGTTTTGGGATACCTTATGCCTTATACCCTCAGCCCAAACACTGGAGGTTTATTCTCTCTTTTTAGGAAATCTCTTTTTGAAAGTAGTAGTTACTTGTTCTTTAATGGAAAACAGTCAAATTTTCACAAGCAGGCTTGAAAGTGATGCTGTCACATATAACTCTCAGAAGGAGTGACAAAACTCTCAGGGCCTCCAAACAC
This sequence comes from Trichechus manatus latirostris, assembly GCF_000243295.1. NCBI lineage: Eukaryota > Metazoa > Chordata > Mammalia > Sirenia > Trichechidae > Trichechus > Trichechus manatus. Next base: position 3,973,836 of record NW_004444083.1, on the reverse strand, counting down.
AGATAAATCCCAATTTTCAATAATTTTACTTGCTTTCCCTCCTTTCCATTTCATTTCCCTGTCCTCAGAGCAGAGGTATCTGATTGTGGGAAGATGAAGAATTAAATCTCATACTGAAAGTTTAGCTAAAACATACACATGCCTGGGTACATCTATACAAAAGAGATGGTTTCACCATAGTTTAAAAAAAGTTTTGTGAAAAAACTTCAGAAATACTTTGTCCTCTATCCTGAGTGATATTTAAAATTGTACTATGAACCCAACATGATAGAGAATGTTATGATACTAAATCGTTTGGGACTAGATAATCTTACTCTAGAAGACATGATTATATAAAAACAAAAAACAGTTACCAACTCAATTCTGACTCATGGTGACCACATATGTGTCAAGGTAGAATTGTGTTCTCTAGGGTTTTCAATGGCTGATTTTTCAGAAGTAGATTGTCAAGCTTTTCTTCTGAGATGCCTCTGGGTGGACTTGAATGTTCAACCTTTTGGTTAGCAGCTGAACTCATTAACCATTTGCTCCACCCAGGGACTCCAGATAATTATGTAGTGCCATTTACATAGCTTAATTCATTAAGGCTTGCTGAGGTTTGTGAAACAACAGTACAAGAGATATTAAGTCCTACCCACTCACCAAAAAATTTATATCAGATGTGAAAATATTTCTTCCCCACCAATTACAAATAATCATGACTATTAATTAGAAGCCAGAATCTAGTGTTATCCTCTCGATGTCCTGCTAGAACCTAAATTTTTGACCATGCTGGAAGTCATCATGCTTAAACACTGAGGCTCTATGGATGGCAGCACACGTGAAGAAGCCCAAGCACATGTCCAGTCATTCTAGTCACAGCTCATCCCTCCAGCAGATCCTGAATCCTGTTTCCAGCAGATCCTGAATCCTGTTTCTTTTCCTGTCCAGATTCTGTTCTTTGCCAATCTCCCTTGGACTAGGTTTATACTACACTTGCAGTTCTTTGCTTTTCCACCAACATTAGACTCTACTCCTACCTTGTTTCTCCAACTGTGACCTGACATCCTATGTCATGATCTCATAGTCAAGCACTGGATTCATGACCAGTTACGTGACCATCTGACTATGCTAATCAAGAACACTGGTGGCATTCTTGCCCATGTGGTGGCTCAAATGCCACACCTTTTGACACAATCTCCTTCCTCTTCCTTTATTAGCTTGGCCTTATCTACCCACTCAGGCTTGCTGTCTTGTTGGCTCACTGCCTCCCTACTGCGTATGCCAATGATAACCTAGACCACTGGCTCTGGTATCAGACTGCCTGTGTTCTTATTTTGACCCCTTTTGTAATAACTGTGTGCCAAAGCCCCTTCATCTAAAAGCGAGGATACTAATAGTATCTATTCCACAGTATTGGTGAGGAAAATGAATAAAATAGTACATGTAAAGTGATTTGAATGGGGTCTATTGTATTGCAAAAGCTCAGTAAACATTAGCTAAATTGTTAAGAATCATAATGCCTGCTCTAGAATGTGAACAACCATTTGATCATTTCAATCACCCTACAGGGTCACTATGAGTCAGAATCGACTTCACAGCAATGAATTGGGTTTATGAGCAGGGAATTGTCTCTGTCCTTCACAAATAAAAAAAAAACAACAACTGAGCAGCACCTAATTGAGTTTAAAACCCATTGTTGTCATGCTCTTTCCAACATAGCTCCACCTTAGAAGAGAAAGTGAAGTAAATGAGCCAAATATAATGATTCACTGTTACCTAAATATAACATGGTTTTATCAGTAGCCTTTGGGAAGAAGGAGCCCTGGTGCACAGTGGTTAAACATTTAGCTGTTAAACGAAAGGTCAGCAGTTCAAATCTACCAGCCACTCCTTGGAAACCCTATGGGGCAGTCCTACTCTGCCCTATAGGGTCGCTATGAGTCCAAATCAACTTGACAGCAATGGGTTTGGTTTTTTTTTTTTTTGGTTTTGGGATGAAAGAGTCACTTTGGAGAGGGGACTGACATAATTATAACCAAGAGAATGGAGAAGCTAGTATATGTTTCTTAACAGGAGAGTTTGACCAGGTCCCCTATAGTTGGAAGTAAACTTATTATATGCTCCAGAGGTCCTAATCCAATGTTCTGATAAAGGGATCTGAAAGTCTGAAAGAACACATTATCCATATCCATGATATGCTCTGGCTAAACTGGCCAGGAAACAGAAGGTGTGCTTAAGACTTTGAGTCTTTGTGAGCTGGGTGATCTCATGACCACAGCATTCCAGCGAGGTGCATTAGTGTGCTTTCATTTCCTATGTGGGAGCTGTGAAATTGAGGACCATGATGACAAATTAAATCGTTCAAGTCCCCTAGCAAACCAGTGGATTTCTATTCATGCTTCTTGCTCCCTCCTAACGGTACTTGCCTGACCCCAGTATTAGCTCTGTTGGGAATGGAGAAGGGGGCGTGGGGAGGGAAGGGCAACAAACCACAAATATTGCAAGCAAGAGTTGATACTTCATGGAGGTTGTTGTGATCAGAACTGTGACTTCCTGCAATTTCTTTCCCTGTTAGCCGGCATTTGTTTTACAAAGTGTTAATACACAAAATCATTTGAAAACGTCATCAAAAGCATGCGTTATTATATCATATGAGGCTGTGAGATATGAGGGTCTGTCTATCCAGAGCCAAGGGAAGTGTTTCACTTCAGGAAAACAGAATGCCAATTTTACCCATCTTTCTCCTCTCTCTTTCAGCTTCTCCTCTAATTGTTCTCTGTTCCCATACATTCCCCAAAATTAACACTGCCACCAAAAAAAAAAAAAACATAGTGTCAGGTTATCACCATTATATTATGAAATACGACTAAAATAAGAATGATTTTCAAGGAAGGAGTGTGTGTGTCTCTCTTTGTGGGTGCTTGTGTTAGACTGAAGGAGGAGGAGTCTGTGACAGGTAGTATCTCCTCTAGAGTTTTTGAAAAATAGAAATATAATCAAGTATATGTTTATCCAAAGAAATTAACTACACTGACTTCAGTATTTTTCACTATTCACGTTTCAGCTCTAATGTTACTAGGAAGGGAGCCCATTCCTGAGTCCTTCAGCTATAATCACCCACATCTCCAACCTAATTATGCTCTTTCCTATTATTCTTTTTATTTTTTAATAATACTTACCATTATCTGCTACTAGCTTGTGTGTTTGTATATGTAGTATCTGACTCTCCTGACCAGAAAATCAGAGGGATGATGGCAAGGACTTTGTTCTTCTTATCCATTGCCACGTCCTCAACACTGTCTGCCACAAAAAAGGTATTCCGTCATAGTGGTTGAAAAACAATAAATAAATGATTGATTGAACACTCATCTGGTTAAGAGAAATGTTTTCAAAGACAGGCACAAGCCAGTCAATTTTGCTCTATTAATAAGATTCACCAGTGGAATGAAAACCAGCCCTGTAAATTGGAGCATAGATGATTAGAGAAAATGTGTGACTTCTTACTTAGCACTCCCAATTGATTCATTTCTTTGAGTATTCATTTAATAAACATTTACTCAGCACTTATTGTGTGCCAAATGCAGTATTTTTGAAATGGGGATAACATGATGTGATGTAAGATATAGTTCCTGCTCAGAAGCAGCAGCTGTAATCACTATATAACAAACAGAGAAAAATTAGGTAGAAAATGCATGCATTTAGCAAAGGCTCTTTTCAAGTTGACTGACACCCTCGCTACCACTGAAACAACACGAGAAAGGGCAAATGTTAATATATACAATAAGTTACTGCCAAAAACATGATGAACTCTCGTATCATATAACGAAGTTCTAGGCTAGAAATAGTTCTCCTCAGCTGACAGTTGATGAGATGATAAGATATAACCCAACTATTTTTTTTTTTTATTTTTAATATTACTCCTCCAAAGAAGAGGTAGGGAATTTGGATAACTGTCATGGTGCTTTGCTCACAAAGTTACACAGAAACAAAGATATCCCTTGCTAACTGAAAAATTACTCATGTTAATAGTTTATATTTAAAACTAACATTTCATGAAATATAAAAAGAGATCTTCTAAAATGGAAAAAAAGTGAGGGTTGAATTAGTATGAGCTTTTGGTTTAAATCCTGCTTGAATGGATTTCCTAGCCAAAGTTACTATTTACTTTTCAAATAAATTGTTAAAACTTCATAAAATGCTTTTGACATAAAACAGTTTACTGCATTAATATTCTTACTTGAGAGAAACCATGAATGTAGCTTTAAAAAGTCATGATATGTACATAATGTAAAAAATATTAAATTATTTCAATATATGCCAAAACTATATTTTTAATAACTCAAAATTCTATTCTGGTCATTAAAAAATCACAAACAGTAATCCAAGCATAAAAGGATAATTTTGTAACATTTTAACTTTTTTCAACCAAATCTAATGTGAAAATTTTAATGTAACAGAGTATACATTTCCATTAAAATCAGGAAAAAGATAAAGATATCAGTATCACTAATATTATTTAGCTTTGTTTTGATAATCAGAATCAGGAGAAGAAGGTAAGGAAAATAAATAAGACATGTAACTATCGCAAAGAAGAAATAAAAAAACATCAGTTTTTCCATATAATAAACTTATCGATGCTCCTTGGAAACTCTATAGGGCAGTTCTACTCTGTTCTATAGCGTCATTATGGGTCGGAATTGACTTGATGGCCAGGGATTTTTTTGGTTTATCTAGAAACTGAAAACTAGTAGAACAGAATTTATTACATATTAAATTCAAACTAAATATATATGAAAATATAAAATCATAGCGTAAATTAAATGTACTAAATATTAAAAGCATATTGTAAAACACTTCATCGATAACCACAACGTAAGTATCAGCAAGAATCCAATTCCCAAAAGGTGGAGACTGATCCGTCCCCCACCTTCTCACTCTCCATTATCTCTCACACACGCTGCCCATACAGCACACTCTCTCCCTGACCCCAGCCACCTGGAACTAGGGAGATCTCACAGGTTAAAAGGACACCTTCCTTTAGCCTGCCAAATACACAGATGTCAGCCTCAAGTTTCAGAGTCCACACGACACCGTCACTTTCACCTGCTGGCTCTCCCTCCTCCTTTAATAGTTCACTAGAACTACTCTCAGAACTCACAGAGAATACTGATTATCAAGATTATCGATCTATTATAGCAAAAGGATACAAATCAGGATTATCAGAAGAAAGACACATGGGTGAGAGCTGGGAAGGTTTCCAACGTGGAGCTTCTGTATATCAAAGATGGCGCCTCACCCTCCGTTTCCCAACCCGGAAGCTCTCCTTGCCTTTGCTGATCTGGAAGCTCCCTGAGTTTCTCTGTTCAGGGCTTTTACTGGTCAGTCCCGCACGACAGGCCAAATTATGCCGATGGAGACTAGTTGATATCAGCCTCCCAGATGAGTCTTTTCTGGTGTGACCAGCCACCACTTGCCAGCACAAATCCTTAGGTATGGCCTGGAAGTCCCAACCAAGGCAATCCAATTACTCCCAGAGTTATTTCTCACGAACCAAGGACAAAGGGCTCCTTATCTTGGATAAAACTAAATTCTTTAACCCACAAACACCAAAGGGATAAATGTAACAAGAAATATACATGGTTTATACAGGAATGTGTGTGTATGTGTACCTGCTTGTGTGTGTGTGTGTGTGTGTGTATATATATATACACACACACATACATATACATATATATATATATAACACTGTATATAACTGGGTAAAAAAAGAGGCATAAAAGAAGATAGATATAAATTAATTTAAATGTTCAGTAGATGAGAAAAGTAAATATTTTTTTCAATTTATTTAATTCCAGTAGGATAGCAATGAAATTTTTCAATAAATTACAAGTTTATATATATTTTATTTAAAAAATAAAGTGTGAATAGTCAGGGAAGTTGTATAAAAGAATAATGAAAGTGGTATCTTGGGTGAAGGGTGAGACAGTACACAATACTGGGGAAACCAGCACAACTTGTACAAGGAAAAGTCATGGAATCTCCATAGACACATCCAAACTCCCTGAGGGACTGAATTGCTGGGC
>NW_004444083.1:3955710-3967267 GCF_000243295.1 Trichechus manatus latirostris | reverse complement strand
GAGAGGATTGACATGTCGTGGGGTTGTTAACCAATGTCATAAAACAATATGTGTACTACTGTTTCATGAGAAACTATTTGTTCTGTAAACCTTCACCTGAAGTACAATTAAAAAAAAAAAAAAAGAATAACAAGACCTGTTGCGGTCAATTCCTAGTCATAGTGACCCTATAGGGCAGAATAGAACTGCCCCATAGGGTTTCCAAGCCTTCAGTCTTTATGGGAGCAGACTGCCGCATCTTTCTCCTGCAGAGAAGCTGGTGGGTTTGAGTTGCCAACATTTCAGTTAGCAGCTGAGCGCTTAACCACTGTGAAACCAGGGCACCACACATATATGGTGGTGCTTTTGTGACCCTTGTTTTCCTACACTTAGACAACACGATCGTTGTAGAAAAACAGAATACAGATAAAGACCAAAATTATTTTTTTAATTATCTACAATCCCACATACTACCAATAATCTGTCTTAACATACTATTGCATATCCTTCCAAATATTTATCTATATATATGTGCATATATATGGGGCCCTGGTGGCACAGTGGTTAAGAGCTTGGCTGCTAATCAAAAGGTTGGCAGTTTGAAGCCACCAGCTGCTCCTTGGAAACCCTATGGGACAGCTCTATACTGCCCTATAGGATCGATGTGAGTCAGAATTGACTTGATGGCAATGGGTTTTCGGTTTTAGATGTACATATATAAGTGTTATTTTCAAACTGGATTATACCACACACATTCTTTTAAGATCTTTTATTTATTATTATTTAATATATCAAAGAGATATATGTATACCATCATTTTAATGCTTTCTTGGTGTTTCACTATATGATGTACTATTACTTATTAAGTCAAAAGTCTGTTTTTTGGTGATTCAGATTTGTTCTTTTTGATTATTACAAACAAGATTCAAAAAGCAACTGTATGTAGATACATTTATATCTTTTTACAAATTATTATTTTAAAGATGGAATTTTGAAAGTAAAATTAATGGATCAATGGAACAAAACAAATTTCAGAACCACCGCCACATATACATATACACATATGCAAAAGATTTATCTACATGCATATTCAAAAAATCATTTTATAATAGCCAAAAATTGGTAACATATAAAAATCCAATAAGAATGGATTAGTTTACTAAATAATGCTACACTATTTAATGCTACCTTAAAAGATCATGTTGTAGAAAACAATCGTGTGAGAAGATATTCATGATGTACTGAGAGTAATTAAGCAGGTTACTCGGAAGTATGTGTATCAGCTGTGAATAACTTTGCTTGGGGAGCTAACAAATGCCTTATTTTATTTTTTGTGTTTTTTTGTTTGCAACAATTGCCGAAAATGGATATCTATTACCTATGTGGCCCTGCCCTGTGTTCTACATGGTTCTTTCATATTTCCTTGTAGATTCAGTGGCCTCGAGCATCCTCTTCCAACTCTCCCTTCATGCAGTTGAATTTTACAAACGTTCTTTTCCTTGAGGATCCACTCTGATTCCTGTTTAATGACGATATTGCCAAGTACTGCAGTCCCAGCTGAGCTCTCTTCTCTGTTTCTGTATCACTGACTCTATGCTACTCTTTTAGATGTGCTGATTTTTACTCCTCAGACAGTTCTAAAAGTCTTCTGTATCAGCACTCACACACTGCAGAAAGCAGAAACCCACTGGAGAAGATGTGCAGAGGAACATTTAACTGATGCAGAAATGTCAACGTCTTGTAGCTTTTAATATGCATAGGAATTTCACTAAGACACCTAGCTATAGGAGAAGGTGACAACTTCTGCCTTATTAAGTCAACCTTTTATTTATTTTATTGTGCTTTAGGTGAAAGTTTACAGTTGAAGTTAATTTCTCGTATAAAAATTTATACACTTATTGTTTTGTGACATTAGTTACAATCTCGATAATATGACAGTCCACTCCCTCTATCCACCCTGGGTTCCCTGTGTCCGTTCAACCCATTCCTGTCCCTTCCTGCTTTCTCATCCTGCCTCCCGACAAAAGCCGCCCATTTGATCTTATGTATCTGATTGAACTAAGAAGCACACTCCTCACGTGTATTATTTTTTGTTTTATAATCCTATCTAGTCATTGTCTGAAGAGTGGGCTTCGGGAATGGTTTCAGTTCCGGGTTAACAGAGTGTCCAGGGACCATAGTTTCGGGGGTTACTCCACTCTCTGTCAGACCATTAAGTCTGGTCTTTTTATGTGAATTTGAGTTCTGCTCCACACTTTTCTCCTGTTCCGTCCGAGACTCTCTGTTGTGTTCCCTATTAAGGAGGTCATTGGTGGCAGCAGGGTACCATCTAGTTCTTCTGGTCACAGGCTGGTGAAGTCTCTGGTTTATGTGGTCCTTTAGTCTCTTGGGCTAATATTTTCCTTGTGTCTTTGGTTTTCTTCATTATCCTTTGCTCTAAGTGGGATGGGACCAATTGATGCATCTTAGATGGCCACTCACAAGCTTTCAAGGCCCCAGAGACCACTCACCAAATTGGAATGCAGAACATTTTCTTAATAAACTTTGTTATGTCAATTGACCTAGATGTCCCCTGATAAGTCAACCTTTTAAATCGAGAGAGAGAAATAGATTATATTTTATTACTCAACACATAATTTCATTTTCTTTTCCTTGACCTTGGGTAAAAGAAATGCAGGATTATCATGATGTAGACTTATGGTACAAGATGGCATCTGGATGGCAATTCCAGTTGCAGCCTATTCTAACCTTTCTGAAATGTCAGTTACCCATACTGTTACCCATTGCCATCAAGTCAATTCCTACTCATAGCGACCCTATAGGACAGAGTAGAACTGTCCCACAGGGTTTCCAAGGAGCAGCTGGTAGATTCAAACTGCCGACATTTTCGTTAGCAGCTGAACGCTTAACCACTGTGCCACCAGGGCTCCAAAATGTCAATAGGGACATAAAAAGAATAGAGTTCCTGGGTGGCACAAATAGTTAATCATTCGACTACCAGCTGAAAGGTTGGCAGTTCAAACCCACCCACAGGCACCTTGGAAGACAGGCCTGATGATCTACTTCTGAAAGGTCACTGCCTTGAAAACCCTAGGGACCAATTCTACTTTGCACACGTCGGGTTGCCATGAGTCAGAATCAACTTGATGGTAACTAACAACAACACTATAATCTGAAAGTAACTGATGTTAATTGTAATTCAGATAGAGCATGACTGAGAAACTACACAAGCTTCAGGAAAATATGACAGTTGGTTTTATTTAATTTAAAAAAAAAAAAAAAAGCTACCATTAAAAAAAAACAGGAAAGGAAAGGGAAAGGCATTTCTTACTCATCTGTGTCTTTGATTCAGAATCCAAGCGTGTTTATATTTTTTGTTCCCTTTTGATTACTCTTGGCTCTGCAGGCATGGTCCTATTTTCTCACTTCCCACCATCCTATCTTTCCTGTGTCTCAGCAGAAGTTGCAGACCTTGGAAACAGTGGAACAGCAAGTTCAGGAATGTAGGTAATGATACAATATTATCACAGATTCTCCTTTCCACCAGAAGACACTTTTGAGGGGGAATATGATAGGAAGAACATAAGAATAATGGAACAGGAGTGACCATTCAACATAACAGACAACAAAATGAAGTTTTGCATAATTTCTTCTGTCCAGAGTTCTAGAGGGTTGAGCTCAGAAAATAGAAAGTGGGAGAAAGAGCCACCACAGAGAACAGATGTACATTCCACAAAAATCTCCTGGAAACAAGCAATTGAGCTATATCCCACATGAGGCCCAAAAGTATTTGAAGATTTAAGAAGGAGACTAGTTCACCATCTAAGTGAAAGAGAACAGAGCTATCAGTGACCAATTTATCTTGTCTGTTCATAAAAATCTTGGTACAAATCAGATTCTACTTTCTTTTAGAATAAATTTCAAAAAAGTATTACAAATTGGTCTAGCAAAGTACAGCTGAACATTTGTTGTAGATACAGTTAAACATACAGTGATGTTGGCAGTTTCATGGACTCAAAAGTTAAACAAGCAAATAAATATATGAACTTCAAATGTGATCAGTTCTATAAATGAAAGGAAAAAGGCACTATAAGAGATAACATTGGTGGGCACTATTTTATATTGGCTAGTTAGGCAAAATCTCTTGAAGAAGTGGCATTTAAGTTAAGATCAGGAACACAAGAGTCAGTCACCATGTGAAAGAGTAGGAAGAAGAGAATTCTATGCATGAAGAATGGGATGTGCAAAGTTCTGAGGCAGAAAAACTGGACTCCTGTGAGAGGCAGAAAGCAGGTCAATGTGGGTTGGAATCTATGAACAGAGTAGTGATGGTTAGGAGATAAGTCTGAAAAGTTAGACAAGGCTTGGCCATGGCCTATTGGATCATGATCAGTGAGACAGATAGTCTTTAAAATAAGTCATCATCTAGTTTTAACACGTGTTTTGTTTATTTCACTAGTTCACACCCTCTGTCCCTTTCCATAACTCTCAACTGAAGTCTATCTTTATCACTGCATTGTTGTGGCCTGATCTCAGTTCCTCGTGGGGCCTGTTATTTTATGTGAATTAGTAGTTGAATGCTGATTATGCCTAGAGAAACATTACTGTATAAACTATGCTATTTTCACTGATCTGTTGCCATTTATAATTCGGAAAGTTGAAGGTGGATGTTAATTAGAGAACACGAATGGGTGAGAAAGAAATGCTCCAGGGCAAAAAACATCAATTCCTAAATTTCCTAACAATTGATAAAATTCAGTATGCTGTTTATTTCAACAGACCATGAGCCAGACTTTAAACTGTTTTTGAGCTATATATATGGGGAAAGGTAAATTCTCTTTTAGCATTTAAAATGAAATGGCAGATTTTTTGGGATACACACATCAGCACCAGAATGCAGAATTCATAATATTGGAACTTCCTATCTATGTACCATTCTCAAGGGTGTTGAAGAGCAAACTTGAGTCTGTTAAAATTAAAACAAAGAGTTTTATTGAAGGAATAAAGCAATCTGGATTGGGCAGCATTTTGTGAAGTTTCACAATAGTGCTCTGGAGAAAGGAAGTTTTCACAGAGTTTAAATACAGAAAATCCAGGAACTTACAAGGAAAAGTTCTGACTGGTTGACATTTAAAAAATAATGCTTTAACAGACATGAGACAATTACGAGATCCCTTAAGCATTGTTTTGCTAATTGTAAAGTTTGAGTCAGTTAACATCTTGTTAATCTACGGATATTTTAGGGGCCAGCCTGAGTAAGTGGTCTTCCTGGGAGCACGGTGTGAGAGCAATGGAGAGGAGGAGAGCCTGCAGGCCTCCCGAAGTATTTGGCTAGCTAGCTTTTGAGAGTCAGCAGAGATTGAGAGGTAAGCAGCAAATACGGAATCCACCCTACATCTTGGGCAGAAGCCTCTTCTTATGCCAAGCACCTAGATTTCTGGGGCTCTTTCATAAGGGAAAATCCCCAACAATAACTTAACACACCTATGTTGTCGTTAGTTGCCTTCAAGTTGGGCTCTGACTCATGATGATCTAATGTAGAACAGAATAAAACTTTGCCTGGTTCTGTGCCATCTTCATGATTGTCGGTATGAGTTCACTGTTGTGGCTATTGTGTAAACCCATCTCACTGAGGATTTGCCTCGTTTTTGTTGGCCCTCTACTTTATCACAACATAAAGAAAACAAAAATTCTCACTACTGGGTAAATAAAAAACACCATGATAAGCAGAGATAATACCGAAGTTGTCAAGGATTTCATTTTATTTGAATCCACAATCAATGCCCATAAAAGCAGCAGTCAAGAAATCACATGATGCATTGCATTGGGAAAATCTGCTGCAAAAGTCCTCTTTAAAATGTTAAAAAGCAAAGATGTCACTTTGAGGAATAAGGTGAGCCTGACCCAAGCCATGGTATTTTCAGCTGCCTCATATGCATCCAAAAGCTGGACAATGAATAAGGAAGACTGAAGAAGAATTGATGTCTTTGAATTATGGTGTTGGCAAGGAATATTGAATATACAATGGACCGCCAGAAGAACAACCAAATCTGTCTTGGAAGGAGTACAGGCAGAATATACCTTAGATGCGAGGATGGTGAGACTTTGTTGCACGTACTTTGGACATGTCAGGAGCGGCCTTCTCTGGAGAAGGACATCATGCTTTGTAGAGGGTGAGCGAAATAGAGGAAGACCCTCAAGGAGATGGGTTGACAAAGTGACTGCAACAATGGGCTCAAACATAGCAACAATTGTAAGGATGGTGCAGGACTAGGCAGTGTTCCATTCTGCTGTACATAGGGTCATTATGAGTCGAAACTGACTAGATGGCATTGTCTAAGAGTAGTAAACTCTTTGTTAAAGTAATATAAGATTTACTGAAGGCCTGACAGCAGTCCAAACTGAGAAAAATGTCTGATTTCAGAGAGTGAACAAATGCTTCCAAAACGGTGAAGCTGTGTGGAGACCTTTTAAAGGGTGACAACAAAAAATTTGAAATGTATTATTTCGATTGGACATTTCAAACTTAGATTAACACAAGGCGGGTTTACTGGAAGTGGGGGCTATGGGGGGAAAGTTATAGGACATTTCACTCTTAGAAACAATTTTGTTCAAGTGAAATTTGTCTTGTCAGCCTAGGAGACTTAGATAAGAGTCAGCATCAAGGCTTTCTTCTTGAGAAATTGTTTTAGGAAGGGTCCTGATAGCTCTTGTGAAATAGTTTACTGTTATTTTCTCAACTTAACCACAGAGAAAAGGAGAAAACTTTTTTTAGTTTACATTTAGTCATAAACCTTAAAGAAAATGTCAAGGGTTTGCATATATTAAAAGAAAGGCAAGATGGAGTAGGCCCCAAACTCTAAAACAGCCATTTTTTTAAATTGTTGTAGTTTAAGTGAAAGTTTACATTTCAAGTTAGTCTCTCATACAAAAACTTATACATACATTGTTATGTGACCCTAACTGCTCTCCCCATACTGTGACAGCACACCCTTCCTTTCTACCCGATTTCCCAAGTCAATTAAACCAGCCCATAACCCTCTCTACCTTCTCATCTCACCTCCTAACAGAAGCTGCCCATTTAATCTCATGTATCTACTGAGCTAAGAAGCACACTCTTCATGAGTATCATTTTATGTCCCATAGTCCAGTCCAATCTTTGTCTGAAAAGTTGGCCTTGGGAATTATTTTAGTTCTGGGTTGACAGACAGTCTGGGGGGCATGCTTTCTGGGGTTCCTCCAGTCTCAGTCACACCATTAAGTCTGGTCTTTTCACTAGAATTTGAGTTCTGCATGCCACATTTCTCCTGCTCCATGAGGGACTCTCTGTTGTGTTCCCTGTCAGGGTAGTCATTGGTGGTATCCGGGCACCATCTACTTCTTCTGGTCTCAGGCTGATGAAGTCTCTGGTTTATGTGGCCATTTCTGTCTCCTGGGCTAATACTTTCCTTATGTCTTTGGTGTTCTTCATCCTCCTTTACTCCAGGTGGTTGGAATCAATTGATGCATTTTATAAAGCAGCCATTTTTAATTTTGTCAAGTGTGTCAGTTTACTTGCTTACTCGGCACCTAACAACAACACAACTTCTTTACCACACACACATGATGTCCTATCATTAAAAATAAAGAGTCAAGAAATGTTCAGACTTTGACTCTTATGACATCTTTGGATTTAATCACAAATGTATGATGGCAAAACTACATTAATAAGAAATTTATATTTGACTTAAAATGTTCTGTGTCTCATAAAACATTGTGCACAAAATATAATTGTTTATTCATATCCAAGAATTTACACTACACATTACTGTATCTTTAGTCATTGCCCAAAAAAAGTGATTCTTAAAAAATTGTATCTCTTAACTGTGATTCTGTACTAACAGCACCTTGTAGGTCTGTTATTTGGCGTAACTGATTTTAAAAATGATGAGCTATCAGAACATGCACCGTAAGTATTTGAGAATTGAAACAACATAAAAATATACAAAAAGTTTGTCTTAAAATTTTTGGGAAATATATGAGTGATAATCACGTACAATTCAGTGACATTGATTACATCCTTCCCGTTGTGCTGCTATTCTCACTGTCCTTTTCCAAATGATTCCATCACCATTATCTTCAACTCACTGCCCCCTAGGCTTCCCATCAAACCTTTTCAGTTGCTGTTGTCAATTTGATCTCACATAGATAATTTTTTTTTTTTTTGTACGTTAGATGAAGGTTTACAGAACAAATAGTTTCTGATTAAACAAGTTAGTACACATATTTCCCTATGACAATGGTTAACAACCCCACGACATGTCAACACTATCCCTTCTCAACCTTGGATTCCCTGTTACCAGCTTTCCTGTCCCCTCCTGCCTTCTAGTCCTTGTCCCTGGACTGCTGTGCCTCATTAGTCCCGTTTTGTTTTATGAGGCTGCCCAATCCCCAGCTGAATGGTGAACTTTGGGAGTGACTTCACCACTGAGCTACAAGGGTGTCCGTGGGCCATACTCTTGGGGTTTCTCCAGTCTGTCAGGCCAGTAAATCTGGTCTTTTTTTTGTGAGTTAGAATTTTGTTCTGCATTCTTTTCCAGCTCTGTCCAGGACCCTCTATTGTGATCCCGGACAGAGCAGTCCGTGGGAGTAGCCGGGCACCATCTAGCTGTACTGGACTCAGTCTGGTGGAGGCCATGGTAGCTGTGGTCCATTAGGCCTTTGGACTAGTCTTTTCCTTGTATTTTGTTCTCTTCATTCTCCCTTGCAACCGAAGGGGTGAGACCAGTGGAGCATCTTAGATGGCTGCTCACAGGCTTTTAAGACCCCAGACACTGCTCACCAAGGTAGAATGTAGAACACTGTCTTTATACACTGTGTTATGCCAGTTGAGCTAGATGTTCCCTGAGACCATGGTTCCCACAGCCCTCTGCCCAGCAATTCAGTCCCTCAGGGACTTTGGATGTGTCTATGGAGCTTCATGACCTTTCCTTGTACAAGTTGTGCTGGCTTCCCCAGTATTGTGTACTGTTTTACCCTTCACCAAAGTTACCACTTATCTACTGTCTATTTAGTTCCTCCCCCCACCACTCCCATCCCTCATAACCAACAAAATTGTTTCTTTTTGTGTGTAAACTTTTACATGAGTTTTTACAGTGGAGGTCTCATACAGTATTTGTCCTTTTGTGATTGACTTATTTCACTCAACATAATGTCCTCCATTTTCATCCATGTAATGAGATGCTTCACAGATTCATCATTGTTCTTTATCTTTGCATAATACTCCATTGTGTATATTTACCATAGTTCATTTATCCATTCATCAGTTGATGGGCATCTAGGTTGTTTCATCTTTTTGCTATTGTGAACAGTGCTACAATGAATATGGGTGTGCATATGTCTATTCTTGTGACATCTCTTATTTTTCTAGGATATAATCCTAGGAGAGGGATTGCATTTGTAGTGCTGTTTTCTGTGGTACTGTTTTCTTTGTTCCTCTTACTCTCCTGTGCTGAATTACTTTTGTTTGTGGATTTTTTTTTCATTTCTTTTGTTTTTGTAGGTTTTGTTTTTACTGAGATTTTATGTTTTTATTCTTTATTTTGATGAGTAGGTTTGTTAACTTTCTTTATGGTTACCTTGAAATTTACCCTTATCTTCCTAGAATTGAACCAGTCTATTATACTTGGTATCGCCTTGCCTTCCTCTCCATTAAAAGGTTCTATACCTACACTGTTTATTCCCTCTTTCATTGTTCTGATGCTGGTGTCATTTACAGATTAATCTCTCTGGTTCCCTGTTGTAATTCTTTTGGTTTTGCATATTTCTTAAGAGGTCATTTCCTAGGTCAGTATCTGGCTGGTATAATCCTGTGTCCTATATTCAGCCTGTGGTCTGATACTGTTTGTTCTCAGATAGAAGGACTCCCTTTAATAAGTCTTATAAGTTTGGTTTGGTTTTTACATAGTCCCTTAATTTTTATCTGGAAATGACCTAATTTCACCATCATATTTGAATGAGAGTTTTGCAGGAGATATTAACTCTTGGCTGGCAATTTCTTTCTTTCAAGGTTTTATATATGTCATCCCATTGCCTTCTTGCCTGCGTGGTTTCTGCCGAATAATTCGAGCTTAGTCATGTTGTTTCTCCTCTGTATGTGACTTTTTGTCTCGAGCTGCTCTCAGGATTCTTTGTCTTTGGTTTTGGCGAGTGTGATTATGATATGCCTTGGTGATTTTCTTTTAGGGTCTATCCTATATGGGGTTCATTGAGCTTCTTGGATGGTCAGCTTTTCATCTTTCATGATATTGGGGAAGTTTTCTGTCAGCAATTCTTCAATGATCTTCTCTGTTTTCTGTTTTCTCCCCCGGTCTGGAACTCCAATCACTCGCAGATTTTTGCTTTTTTATTGTATCCACATAATTCTCAGGGTTTCTTCATTTTTCTTCAATCAGAGTTGAATCCAAGTGTTTATCTTCAATTTTGCTGATTATATCTTCCATAGTTTCAAACCTGCTCCTCAGCCTTTCTATAACACTGTCCATTTCTGAAATCTTGTTGTTTATCTTTTGGATTTCTAATTGTTGTTTCTGTATGATTTCTGGTTGTGAATTTATTTGAGCATTTTGTTCTTGTATTATTTTCTTGAATTCTTCCATTTTTTGGTCTGTATTTTCCATGAATTTGTCTGCCTTTTCCATGAATTTGTCTATTTTTTCTTCATTTTTGTCTGCTTTTTGCTTCAACTCTTGGATAGTTCTGAATATTAAGGATTTGAATTCCCCATCAGTTAGGTCTAGTGCCTTTTCTTCTATTGGAAGGTCATCTGGTGTTTTATTTTGGACTCCTACTGGAACATCCATCCTGTCCTGTTCTTGTAAATGTTTTGATATTGTCTGCTGTCTTCGGGGCATTCAGTGGTTATTTTCCTAATTTACTGATTGTAGATTTGTTTCATCCTGCTTTTTTGTTTTATTTGGTCATGTCTGAGCAGGCGGGCTGTGTGTTCTTTGTTGTTTGCTCATCTGTGGCCATACTTTTCACCTCCTTCTCCAATGGGCAGGGTCAGTCATTCAGGTATGGTACAGCAGGGCAGGACCAGCTGAAGGAGAGTTGTTGAGATGTGTTGTTTGTGGCACCTAGCAGGGCTGACAGTGCAGACTGGGAATCAGTGCAGGGCAGGTTCCAGTAGCCCGTGCCTATGCTGCTTGGGAGTGTGATGTTCAGCACACGGTGCAGGTAGGCAGGAGGGAGGGGGTAGACTGTGATGTGTGGAGTTAAGATGGGTATGGGAAAGAGGAGAGAGAGAGAGGATAGAGGAACAGGGGCCAAAAACAGACACAGAAACAAAAAAGAGTGCTAAGGGAGCTTGCTATTGGAGTGGAGAGATGAGAGACTGAGAAGTGAGGAAAAACAAAAATGAAAAAAAAGAAAAAGGGTAACATAAAAGAATGAATAAATCAAGAAACTGGAAATGAGTGGCTCCTCTTCAGCTAGACCTGCCCAGCTGTACCACACGTGAGTGACTGAACTGGCCAGTTGGAGAAGGAGGCGAAAAGTATTGAGTCCACAGACGAGTGAACAACAAGGGGCACACAGT
>NW_004444083.1:3942470-3949335 GCF_000243295.1 Trichechus manatus latirostris | reverse complement strand
AAAAAGGGAATAAGAGAGAGAAGAAAACAAAACAAAGAAACAAAACAAAAAGAAAAAACAAAACAAGAAAAAAGAAATGCTCCCAGGGATGTCCCCATGCATCTGCGCAGAGTAAGGGAGTACCTTCCAAGCCACACAGTACTGCCCAGCTAGAAGGGGCTCTGAAGCCAAGAAAAGAAAAAGAAAACAAATAAACTAATCAAAACAGAATAAATAAGAGGAAGCAAACAAACAAACAAAACATCCCCAGGGATCCTACCAGCGTGGTGGCATGAGCTGGGAAGTAGTTTTACAGTCAAGCGGTGTTTTGCAGCCTTTTAGGAAGAAGCCAAGATGGCGCACGGAGCCAGGTATTTGAGAGAAAGGAGGAGGAAGTGGTGAGAGGTAAGGAAGAAATCTAAAGAAGGAGAAAAATGCAACACCAACAGCCAACAAAAGGCACTCAGGGAGCCAGCTAGTGCGGGCGGGTGGAATCCAAGTGACACTTGGGTGCTTCCTGGCCAAGAGACTGTGGCTGCAGGAAGCAGAGGAGGCTAAGTAGGGGTGAAGAAGGGTGGGGGGTGGGAAAGCCTATATCGCTGGTTATCGGTTGTTCTGTCTCCTGCCGGAAGCTCTGTGAAGCTGCTTTCTTGTACCCCGTTTGCTGATCTCTGACAGAAGTCCAAGACGGCGGATCCGTGCTGCAGTAGCTGATGGGGACCTCTGCATGTATATCTCTCTTCGCTCTCTGTTCTCAGTTTCTTATTCCATTCGGTGCCTGGCTGAGTTCTTTATCTCTCCATTTGATGCTTAGGGTTTCAAGGTTGATATGTGACTATTTGACTTAGTTTTTCTGATCTTTGCTGTGGAGGGACGGTGTGGTGCTTCTGAGTATAGCACCATGTTGCCCAGAAGTCCTCTACTATATTTTGATACTCAAATCTGTAAACACCACAGAGTGGATAAAAACCAAACCACACCCACTGCTGTCAAGTCGATTCAGACTTACACTGACCCTATAGAACAGAGTAGAACTACCCAAAGGATTTCTATGACTGAAGATCTTTATGGAAGTAGATTGCCACATATCTCTCCTGTGGAGCAGCTGGTGGTTTCAAACCAGCAACCTTTCAGTTAGCAGCCAAGCTCTTAACCACTGCACCATGAGATCTCCTCATCGTGGATAGAAGAGTTATTTAATGGTGTTAAAAATAATAAAAACTCACCAGAATTTGAACATAAGCCTTATTCTAGCATTTATTCCATAAGCATATAGGGAAGCCGTTTTGATTCCAAAAAAAGCAAACGGCTTGAAGAAGCTAGGTACAATGGCACTGATAAAGAGTAAAGGAAAGAGAAACAGAAGACCAACCATTGGCTAATCCTACCATGATTGATTGAACCCTGCTTTCCCTCCTTGCTGAGATTAACTGATATCAGTTTACTTCTGGCCTGGCTATGAATAATTTGACCCTCCACCCATCTGAAGCCTTGAGACTTTTCTGAGATTTAAATTAGGAGGTAATGGTTTGACAATTATACTTTTCTAGAAGGATAAGATAAGACAAAATTTACATTGCTATAAAGCAGTTTCTGGCAGGCTTTTGCAGTTTGGATCAGTTTTTTTTTTTATAGTTAATATTTGGTCTCATGGATAAGAAAAACCTCAAAATCAAAGTAAGATGTCTGTTACTAATTTTCCTATTCAACAATGGTCAGGCAAAGCACCTTCAACCTTTGACATGAGGCGTTATTTCACAATTTTGAAACAAACTAGAAAATTATTGACATCAGATGAATAACACCCCCCCCAACACAAATACACACACATTTAAAATAAAAAAATAAAGCGTCCATGGGCAGTGTGTTAGTAATGTCAGAACTACATCCCAAAGTTAAGCATTGAACACAGCTTCCAGTACTAATGCTGTACTGATACTTATAGCTTTTCTGCTATTCCACCAAAAATAATGTACTATCATTTAATAAATACATGTGGCATCAAATTTTTATTAAAAATAGATATTTTAGTTTTGTTTCAGGAGGCTTTTTCTTATCCACAAACCTAAAAATTCCTGGCTCAAAACTAATCCACTGTTTTTTTTTCTTTTTTCCTCACCCAAAGGTGCTAATGGATTTTTCTTTTCTGTTTGAAGAACAGGCAATAACGAAGCCATTGATTTGTGATTTAATGAAAAAGACTCTAGGCTCCTTTAATTTAAATTTCTAAAGGTCTTAGGGCAGCAGGTAGGTGGAGGCCAAATCTTTAGGAAGTTACCATTTTAACATTAACTCAGTAACCATTAAGTACTTTATCACCATGGAAACCTGAATTCTTTAAGCAAAAGTTGTTTTAAGTCTCTATGAATTCTGCAGTCTCTGGAAGCAGACTTCTCTTGAAGGAAAACCTTTTGTCCCAATTTGCAATTTATTAAATCATAGGGCAATCAAATATTGTGTTATTCTTTTGAATTAATAGATGATTATATTTTTTAACATACTGTCATGGATTGAATTATGTCCCCCCAAAAATGTGTGTTATCAATTTGGCTAGGCCATGAATCCCAGAATTGTATGGTTGGCCTCCATTTTGTATTGTAATTTTATGTTAAAGAGGATTAGGGTGGGATTTGAACACAACTCTGACCCAGGTCACATCCCTGATCCACTGTAAAGTGAGTGTCCCTGGGGTGTGGCCTGCACCATCTTTTATCTCTCAAGAGATAAAAGGAAAGGGAAGTAAGCAGAGAGTTGGGGGGCCTCATAACATCAAGAAAGCAGTGCTGGGAGCAGAGCGCGTCCTTTGGACTGGGGTCCCTGCACCAAGAAGCTCCAAGTCTGGGGGAACACTGATGAGAAGGCCGAGAGAGAGAAAGCCTTCCCCTGGAGATGACACCCTGAATTTGGACGTTCAGCCTACTTTACTGTAAGGAAATAAATTTCTCTTTGTTAAAACCATCCACTTGTGGTATTTCTGTTATAGCAGCACTAGATAACTAAGACACATACCTAAAAAGAGAGTAGGTGATTTAGTTTGTGAGTATGTGAAACTCAAACTATTGTCCCATGAGCAAAGCCATAAGGAGAACAATAAAGACCATTCTTAGGTAATATGGTAGAGAAAGCATCTAGAATCTAGTAAATTTGAGGGGCTGAAACCGGACCAATGGGTCCACACCCAGCGTGCAAGAAGCCAGTCTTTCAGATGCTGTTTTTGAGAGGAAGAAGGAGTTTATTTTGCAGACTAGCAAGAAGGAACTCAGAGGTATAGGCATCAGATTGAGTTTCTAGATTTGAGTGAGAAATCACATTTTATACCTATACATATTCATATAGGGGTAGAGGAAGGAGGTGGGCAGGATCAGAAAGTTTTAACTATTCATAGTTTCTATTGATTATTTATTAGGAGGCGGGGCTAAGACTTGGCCCAGAAGTGGCCTATGGAGTCTTCACTTTTGAAATGGGCTCGGCTACAGCCGATGACGTGTATCTGGTGATTTTGTTTCCTTGACAGGAGTCTTTTGGTTCTTTGACGTGAGTTCTCTTGTGTTACTGAACATGCGTAGTGGCCTCGGGTTGTCTGTTCAGGCATCTTTGCCTATTTGCATGTCTGACCATTCTGAGCCAGTTAGATGTGGACCCGTCCAGGGCTCTCCAGAGGGTCTGCAAAACAACTTAAGAGGAAGGGAGTGATATAGTAAGCAAGGTAACTAGACATGTCCTGATAACCAGTGGAGTACTAATTAACTAGGTGTCTTCAACTTCTAGGGTACCCTAATAGGACCAGCAACATCACCATAGAAAAACTACACACCTGTCCCCCAAGAGACACCAACAATTGTCATCATGCCTTTGTTGTAAAAGGCCAAGCCAAAACAGAGTGGAACAACATACTTTAATTGCTGAAAAAACTCAATTCAGAATTTTATATCCAGGAAAAATATCAATAAAGAAGTCAAACTGAAGATATTTTAATTTAAAAGAAAATGAAGAGGATTTTTCCCAGGAGATCTACACACAAGAAATGCTAAAAGAAGTTGTTTAGACTAAATAAAAACGATACTAGATGGAAACGTAAATCCTGAGATAAGGATGAAAAGCACCAGGATGTTAAATGTCTGGACAAATGGGAGAACAAAAACTTTATTTTCTGCTCGCCTTTTTTTTTTAATCTTAAATTCTTTACAAAAATACAATTGTTTAAAATAACATAACATTGTCTTTTTAGATTTATAACATATGTAGTTGTATTATATATAGCAACTAGAACATAAAGGATGGGGGTATATGAAAATGTAAATTTGCAAGATTTCTTTGTTTACATAGTTTATTATTAACTATTTATGAATTATGAAAACTTAAGGATGGACATTGTACTTCCTATGGTAACCACTAAATAACAAACTCCAAAAGAAAATATAAATTTTAAAAAATATTTAGGCAGAGTTCCGGCAAAATGGCGCTCTAGGCAGAAGCACCACACCGTCCCTCCACAGTGAAGATCCAAAAAACAGCCGAACAGAGAATACAACAATCCTGAAACCCTAAAACATCCAATGAAGAGATAAAGAACTCAGCCAAGCACCAAATGGAGTGAGAACACTGACAGAATCAAGAGCAAGGAGAGATTCATGCAGAGGTCCCCTACCAGCTAACGCAGTGCGGATCTGCCATCTTGGACTCCTATCGGAGACCACCAAACAGGGGGTATGAGAAAGCAGCCTCACAGAGCGTCCAGTGGGAGACAAAATAACCGGTAATTTGCCATATACGCTTTCCCACCCCCAACCCTTCTTCACCCTGACTCGGACTCCTCTGTTTCCCGCAGCCACAATCTCTTGCCCAGGAAACACCGGCTGCTTGGATTCCACACACCCGAACAGGCCGGCTCTCTGAGTGCCATTTGTTGGCTGCTGCTGTTGCTTTTTTCTGCTTCTTTTGATTTCTTCCTTACCTCTCACCACCTCCCCCTCGTTTCGCTCAAATACATGGCCCCGTGCGCATCTTTGCTTCTTCCTGAGGGGCTGCAGAGCTCCAGTAATTTGTTATATACGCTTTCCCACTCCCTACCCTTCTTCACCCACAGTCGGCCCCCTCTGCTTCCCGTGGACACAGTCTCTTGTCTGAGAAACACCAGCCCACACTAGCTGGCTCTCTGAGTGCCATTTGTTGGCTGCTAGTGTTGCTTTTTTTTCTGCTTCTTTTAATTTCTTCCTTACCTCTCACCACCTCCCCCTCCTTTCGCTCAAATATCTGGCTCTGTGCGCCATCTTTGCTTCTTCCTGAGGAACTCTGGAGCTCCGTTTGACTGTGGAGCTGCTTCCCGGTCTGGGCTGCTGTGCTGGTAGAATCCCGGGGTGTTTGTTTGTTTGTTTTGAATTATTTGTTTTCTTTTCCTTTTCTTGAGTTGGGAGCCCTTTCTGGCCAGGCGGTGCTGCATGGTAAGGAGACATCCCCGTCGGCTTGCACAGACGGGCAGAGGGATATCTGAGGGCATTTCTTTTTTGCTGGTTTTTTGAGGGCCTTTCTTGTTCATTTTTAATTTTTTTTGTTTTCTTTTCCCTCTTTTTCCCTTTTTGTCTTTCTTCATTGCTCAGTTTCTTGTCTCTCTATATCTTCCTTCTCTTTCTGTTCCCTGAATACCTGGCATTGTATACCTCTATGCCTTCTAGCCAGGCTGTACTGCAACACCTGAGAGTGACTTCCGCAGACCTCATAGCTGCACCGGAGGGATCACTGAGAACTTTGGAGTACTTTAACCTTTCTGATTTTTATTTATTCATTCTTTTTTTTTCTTTTATTCCTCTTCCCCTTTCTGTTATTTTCCATTTCACAGTCTCTCATCTCTCCAATCCAACCGAAAGATCCCCTAGCATTCTTTTTTGTTTGTTTGTATGTTTTTGGCTCTGTTCCTCTTTCCTCTCTCCCATATCCATCTTAGCTCCACACATAACAATCTCCCCGCTGCATCCTGCCTACCTGCACCGTGCGCTTGACATCACACCACCGAGCAGCACAGGTATGGCCTACTGGAACCGGCCCTGCACTGATTACTGACCCACTCTGGTGGCTGCAATAAGTGCCACAAACAACCCGTCCCAGTAACTCCTCTTCAGCTAGACCTGCCCTGCTGTCCCATATCTGAGTGACTGACTCTGCCAATTGGAGGAGGTGAAAAGTATTGTGCCTACAGACAAGCAAACAACAAAGAATACAGAGTCTGCCTGCTCAGACATAGTCAAACTTAAAAAAAAAAAGGACGAAACAAACAAATCTACAATCAATAAATGAGAAAAATAACTACTGAATGCCCCGAAGACAGCAGATAACATCAAAACATTTACAAAAACAGGACAGCATGGTTCCAGTAAGCATCCAAAATAAAACACCAGATAACTCTCCAGTGGAAGAAAATGCACTAGAACTACCTAATAGGGAATTCAAATCTCCAATACTCAGAATTCTCCAAAGGTGAGGCAAAAAGCTGACAAACATGAAGGAAAAACAGGCAAATTCATGGAAAATACAGACCAAAAATTGGAAGAATTCAGGAAAATAATGCAGGAACAAAAGGCCAAAATAAATTCACAACTAGAAATTATGCAAAGACAACAATTAGAAAACCAAAAGATAAACAACAACATTTCAGAAATGGATGATGTCACAGAAGGGCAGAGAAGCAGATTTGAAACAGTGGAAGACATTATCAGTGGAATTGAAGACAAACACTTGGATACAAATCTGTTTCAGGAAAACTCAGAAAAAAGAACAAAGAAAAATGAAGAGACCCTGAGAGTTCTGTGGGATACAATCAAAAGCAAAAATTTTCGAGTGATTGCAATTCCAGAACAGGGGGGAAAACAGAAAACACAGAGAGGATCATTGA
>NW_004444083.1:3898001-3937130 GCF_000243295.1 Trichechus manatus latirostris | reverse complement strand
TAACCAATGTCATAAAACAATATGTGTACTACTGTTTCATGAGAAACTATTTGTTCTGTAAGCCTTCGCCTAAAGTACAATAAAAAATAAATAAATAAGTAATTCATATAAGTCAAGATTGAATGAATGGAAGGGGAGGTAGACTAGATGGTAAAAAAAAAAAAAAAATAAGTACAAACCAAACCCAGTGTCATCAATAATTACATTAAATGTTAATGGGCTAGAGGAACTTCTGGAATAGCCTAATGAGGACATCTACTCATCCACCCATACATAAACGCATTTATACACTGGCAAATTTGTCAAAATCAACTTTTTCAGAACTTTGGATATTAATAAAAGATTTGCAATAATCTGAGAGTATTTATTAAAAAAACAAAAAAAACTGCTGGACCACAGTAAGAACAGAATTTATAACTTGACCTACCTATATCTGCCTCTCCCTATCTCCATGATAGCCTTGAAACCTGTTAGCTATGAAAACAAGCAGCCTTACACCTACCAGAGGGTGCACACTGGGTTTGGAGCTCCCCAGAATGTTCATTCCCCAGAGCATTATCACTCTTTTGTCTGTCTGTAAGCTTCTGAGAAAGCCCCATTCACTGGTTGTTGTTATTTGAACTTAACCAGAGCTTCTTCCATGGGAAATGCCCAATCCCCAAGGATTTGCTGAAGACCAACAGCAGCAGTTGTCTAACACTGCAGCTACCCAAGGCAATAGTACCACATGGAGCAAACAAGTGCCTGATCAAAGTCTTAAAAGAAAGATCTGGGGAGTGAGATGATATCTTTGAGCCTCACAGGGCCCCAAAGGCCTAACAACAATTTCCTTTGCTCTCTTCAAATATTCCCTCCATCCAGTGGGCAGCTTCTGCACCAGCTTGTTCCCCTATTACCCAGACCAGATACACTACACCAGGTACTCAGCCTAATGTATGTCACCTCCCTGCCAGCCCACGAAATTATTCAAACAAGTCAATCACATTGTCATAGATTGAACTGTGTCCCCCCTAAAAAATATGTTGCAGTCCTAACTCCTGTACCTGTGAGGTGATCCTATTTGGGAATAGAATTTTCTTTTGTTATGTTATTGAGGTCATATTAAAGTCTTCTAAAAAACCCATTGCCATTGAGTTGATTCAGACTCATAGTGACCCTGTAGGACAGAACAGAACTGCCCTATAGGGTTTCGAAGGCTGTAAATCTTTACAGAAGCAGACTGTCATGTCTTTCTCCTGCGGAGTAGCTGGTGGACTCAAAGTGCCGACCTTCTGGTTAGCAGCCAAGCTCTTCAACCACCGTGCCACCAGCCCTGGTTAAGCAGTCTTTAAGTACTCAGCTACTAATCAAAAGGTTGGTGGTTCGAACTCACTGGCCACTCTGCAGGAGAAAAGATGTAGCAATTTGCTTCCAGAGAGATTTCAGACTTGAAAACTCTATAGGGCTCATATCAGAGTATGTGTATGTGGTGGTGGTGGGGCATCACCTTCAAGTAGATTCCAACTCATGGTGACCCCCAGGTTTTACAGAGTAGAACTGAGATCCATAGGGTTTTCTTGGCTGTAATCTCTACAGAGGCAGTTCTCTAGGCCTTTCTTAGTGCCATTGGGAGGGTTCAGACCACCAACCATTAGATAAACCGGTGATTGCAATCCCTTTGCACCACCCAGGGTGGGTCCTAAACATAATCCCTTCTGAGAGGTCTCATATAAAAAGGGAAAACAGAAATGAAGAGAAATACACAGAGGGAAGAGACCACATGGGGATCCATCTATTAGCCAAGGATCACAGAAAAATGACTGGGGCTGTGTGAACCCAGCCTACAACAGGCTGCAAGAGCCGAAAAGGAACTTCTCTAGAGCCAGTGCCCTGATTTGCAATTCTAGCCAGAAAGCATAGCCTTGCTCACACCCTGAATTCAGACTGCTAGTCTCCAAAACTGTGAGACAATAAATTTCTGTTCTTTAAAGTCACCCACTTGCAGTATTTTTGTTACAGCAGCACTAGGTAACTAAGATGCAAAAACCAGGGGCTACCCTCACATTCTTGCAACTATGATGCCTGCCTCCCAGAACCCCTAGCTTGCTCACCTTGCTCCTGACTACATTAGAAAAACAATCCAGATACCCATCTGATGATAATTAAGTGCCAGTCAATATAGAAGTTCTGTCACATGAGGAATCATTATGGAATGAAATATTTTATAAAACAACCCAAAAATTAAGTTTTAGCTTGTATTATGAGGAGGAACTCTCACACTTGCTTATGTGGGTTACATTGCTTTATTTGAAAGATGGGGAAATGAAATATAGGCAGGTGAAATGGCTTCCTCAAGGCTCAAGATGGCTTGGATTGAGGTCAGGATCTAGGATAGTTTACTTAACAGTATTATCACTATGAAATTAGACAAAGATTTTGGCCAATGCTCATAAATATTCAATTTGGTAATCATAAAATTAGTATTAATAAAAAAAGTGTTTATTTCATATTTTCATTGTTTTCCTATTTATTCCTGACTTTACACAATAGTACCTTCCCCAAGACAAACAGTATGATTATAAAACTGTCAGAGAAAATATTTTCAAGATAAAACTTTTTCAAAACTTTAGGATTAATCTGGAAAACCAGTCAATGTTCACAGATGTTGTTCACAGTGTTATAACAATCTTACAACAGTAAAACAAATAACAATTTAGATAATATAGTGATTGTTGTCCTTAGGTGCTGGCGAGTCAGTTCCGACTCATAGTGACCCTACGTACAACAGAACAAAACACTGCCCAGTCTTGTGCCATCCTCACAGTCGTAGTTATGCGTGAGCCCATTGTTGCAGCCACTGTGTCAGTCCATCTCGTTGAGGGTCTTCCTTTTTTTCACTGACCCTCTACTTTACCAAGCATGATGGCCTTCTCCAGGGAATCATCCCTTCTGATAACATGTCCAAAGTATGTGAGATGAAATCTCGCCATCCTTGCTTTTTTTTTTGGACTGGAGCCCTTTTTTTTTTTCTACTACTGTACTTTAGATGAGGGTTTACAGAACAAACTAGCTTCTCATTAAACAGTTAGTACACAGATTGTTACATTTGTTATCAACCCCATGATATGTCAACATTCTCCCTTACTGACCTAGGGTTCCCTATTACCGGCTTTCCTGTCCCCCCCTGCCTTCTAGTCCTTGCCCCTGGGCTGATGTGACCCCTATGTCTCGTTTTGTTTTATAGGCCGGTCTAATCTTTGACTGAATGGTGAACCTCAGGAGTGACTGCATTACCGAGCTAAAAGGGTGCCTGGGGGCCGTACTCTCGGGGTTTCTCTAGTCTCTGTCAGGCCAGTAAGTCTGGTCTTTTTTGTGAGTTAGAATTGTTTTCTATATTTTTCTCCAGCTCTGTCTGGGACCCTCTGTTATGATCCCTTTTGGTAGCCAAGTACCATCTAGCTGGAATAGACTCAGTCTGGTGGAGGCTGTGGTAGTTGTGGTGCATTAGTCCTTTGGACAAATCTTTCCCTCGTGTCTTTAGTTTTCTTCATTCTCCCTTGCTCCAGATGGGGTGAGACCAGTGGAGTATCTTCGATGGCTGCTCACAAGCATTTAAGACCCCAGACGCTACTCACCAAAGTAGAATGTAGAACATTTTCTTTATAAACTATGTTATGCCAATTGAGCTAGATATTCCCAGAGACCATGGTCCCCACAGCCCTCAGCCCAGCAACTCAGTCCCTCAGGGAGTTTGGATGTGTCTGTGGAGCTTCCATGACCTTACCTTGTACATGCTGTGCTGGCTTCCCCAGTATTGTGTACTGTCTTACCGTTACCAAAGTTACCACTTCCCTATTGTCTATTTAGTTCCTCCCCCCACCACTCCCATCCCTCATAACCATCAAAGATAGTTTCTTTTTGTGTGTAAACCTTTTCATGAGTTTTTCCAGTAGTGGTCTCATACAATATTTGTCCTTTTGTGATTGACTTATTTCACTCAGCATAATGTCCTCCAGATTAATCCATGTTGTGAGATTCTTTGCTGATTCATCATTGTTCTTTATCATTGCGTAGTACTCCACTGTGTGTATGTATCATAGTTTATCCATTCATCTTTTGATGGGCATCTAGGTTGTTTCTATCTTTTTGCTACTATGAACAATGCTGCAGTGAACATGGGTGTGCATATGTCTATTTGTGAGATGGCTCTTTTTTCTCTAGGATATATTCCTAAGAGGGGGATTGGTGGATCATATGGTATTTCTATTTCTACCTTTTTAAATAAGCGTCATATCATTTTCCAAAATGATTGTACTATTTTGCATTCCCACCAGCAGTGCATAAGAGTTCCAAACTCCCTGCAGCTTCTCCAACATGTTATTTTCTGTTTTTTTGATTCGTGTCAGTAATACCAGGGTGAGATGGTAGCTCACTGTGGTTTTTATTTGTGTTTCTCTAATGGCTAGTGATCGCAACCATTTCCTCATGTGTCTCTTAGTCTTCTTTGGTGAAGTGTCTGTTCATTTCCTTTGCCCATTTTTTAATTGGATTATTTGCCTTTTTGTTGTAGAGGTGTTGAATTTTCCTGTAGATTTTAGAGATTAGACCTTTGTCAGATTTGTCAAAGCCAAAATTTTTTTCCCAGTCTGTAGGTTCTCTTTTTACTCTTTTGGTGAGGTCTTTTGATGAACCTAATTGTTTAATTTTTAGAAGATCCCAGTTATTTAGCTTATCTTCTGGAGTTTGTATGTTGTTAGTTATGGTTTGTATCTTGCTAATGTTGTGTTTTAAGGCCTCTAGCATTGGTCCTGTTTTTTCTTCTATGATCTTTATAGTTTCTGGTTTTATACTTAGATATTTGATCCATTTTGAATTAGTTTTTGTGTATGGTACGAGGTATGGGTCCTGTATATTTTTTTTTTGCAGATGGACATCCAGTTTTGCCAGTACCATTTGTTAAAAATACTGACTTTTCCCCATATGATGGACTTTGGGCCCTTGTCAAACATCAGGTGACCACAGGTGGATGGATATACATCTGGGTTCTCAATTTTCTTCCATTGGTCATTGTATCTGTCGTTGTACCAGTACCAGGCTGTTCTGACTCCTGTAGCTGTATAGTAGGTTCTGAGGTCAGGTAGTGGGAGTCCTCCTACTTTGCTCTTCTTCTTCAGTAGTGCTTTACTTATCTGGGGCCTCTTCCCTTTCCATATAAAGCTAATGATTAGCTTTTCCTTCTCTTTAAAGAATGTTGTTGGTATTTGGATTGGGATCGCATCATATTTGTAGATTGTTTTGGGTAGAATTGTCATTTTTACAATGTTGAGTCTACCTATCCATGAGCATGGTATGTTTTCACATTTAGGTAGATCTCTTTAGGTTTCTTGTAGTAGTGTTATGTACTTTTCTTTTTATAGGTCTTTTATAACCCTGGTTAGATTTATTCCTAAGTATTTTATTTTTTTACATCCTTGCTTTTAATGAGCATTCTGGCTGTACGTCTTCCAAGACAAATTTGTTCATTCTTCTGGCACTCTGTGATATATTTGATATTCTTCAACAACGTCATAATTCAAATGCATCAATTCTTCAGTTTTCCTTATTCATTGTCCAGCTTTCACATGCATATGAGGCAACTGAAAATACCATCCACACAGTCAAATGTCTTTGCATAGTCGATAAAACACAGGTAAACATTTATCTGGTATTCTCTGCTTTTAGCCAAGAGCCTTCTGACATCAGCAGTGATATCCCTCATTCCTCATACTCTTCTGAATCAGGCTTGAATTTCTGGCATGTCTAAGTCATCTGGTGCTGCTACAACAGAAATACCACAAGCAGATGGCTTTAACAAAGAGAAATTTATTTTCTCACAGTCTAGTAGCCTAGACGTCCAAATTCAGGGCATTAGCTCCAGGGGAAGGCTTTCTCTCTCTGTTGGCTCTGGAGGAAGGTCCTCGTAGTCATCAGTCTTCGCCTGGACTAGGAGGTTCTCTGTGCAGGAACCTAGGGTCCAAAGATGCGCTCTGCTCCGGGTGCTTTCTTTCTTGGCAGTACGAGGTCCCCTTGTCTCTCTGTTCACTTGTCTCTTTTATATCTGAAGAGGCTGCCTCAGGACATAATCCAATCTTGTAGACTGAGTCCTTCCTTACTAACACAACTGCCACCCATCCTCCCTCATTAACATCATAGAGGCAGGATTTACAACCTACAGGAAAATCACACAGTACCAGGAATCATGGCCCAGCCAAATTGATACACACATTTTTTGGGGGACATAATAGTTCAATCCATGACATGGCAGTTTCCTGTCAATGTACTGCTGCAACAACTTTTGAATGATCTTTAGTAAAATCTTACTTGAGTGTGATATTAATGATATATTACTTGAAAATTTCCACATTCTGTTGGATCTTCCTTCTTTGGAATGGGTACAAATATGGATCTCTTCCAGTCCATTGGCCAAGTAGCTGTCTTCCAAATTTCTTGGTATAGACGAGTGAGAGCTTCCAGCGCTGTATCTGTTTGTTGAAACATCTCAATTGGTATTCCGTCAATTCCTGGAGCCTTGTTTTCACCAATGCCTTCAGTGCAGCTTTGACCTCTTCCTTCAGTACCACTGGTTCTTGATCATATGCTACCTCCTGAAATGGTTGAACTTGGACCGATTCTCTTTGGTACAGTGACTCTGTGTATTTCTTCCATCTTCTTTTGATGCTTCCTGCGTCATTTAATGTTTTCCCTGTAGAATCCTTCAATATCGGAACTAGAGGTTTGAATATTTTTCTTCATTTCTTTCAGCTTAAGAAATGCCGAGCTTGTTCTTCCCATCTGGTTTTCCATCTCCAGGACTTTGCACATTTCATTACAATGCTTTACTTTGTCTTCTCTACCCAAGATCGAGAAGGGGAGATTGTTGACACGTCTCGAGGTTGGCAACTAAAGTCACAAAACAATATGTATATTAATTGTTTAATTAGAAACTAATTTGCTTTGTAAATTTTCATCTAAAGCACAATAAAAATTATATAAATAAATACAGAAAAAGGCCAATACCAGTCCATTTCAACTTACTAATGCCTAAGTTATTGATCTTTATGCATTCCACTACGTTTGACAACTTTCAATTTTCCTAGATTCATAATCATGGTTCATAGTAGTAGAGTTAAATAAAATATACTATTAAATTCATTTCACCTATTTCTTTTCAGTTCTTTTGTTTTTTTATTTGGCTACTAGAAAATTGAAAATTATATAGATAGTTCACGTCATATTTTTACTGCACCATGCTAATCTGAAAAATTACTTACCATGTCTCCTTCATTTTATTCATTTGGATGGTCAGCTTTAAATTATTTTGAATAAAATATATTGAAGAACACAAATGAGTCACCTGATAGACAAGTCTGAGTGAGGGACTGGGTACGTCAAGACCTTCATTTCTCTTGGGCAAGAGATACCTGCAGGAAGCAGTTATTATCCCGTCTTCTTCCAGTCATATGCCTCTTTCGGGTAGCACTGGAGATTTACCTACCCTGGTCCACTACTGCAAAGACAGAGTAGATACAACTAATTCTAGGGTCAAATAGGAGGCTCCTTTGGCTCCCACTCTATGTTACCATCTCCAATTTGTACTTTTCTGTCTATTATAAATTCATTTGTATGTTTTTCTCCCACCTGCCTTATTCACTGATCTTACTTCTCAATTTGTTCAGAACCCAGCCTGGAAAGAGAGATGTTACTGTTTCTCTCAAAGATTCCAACAGCTAGATCAACCACAATTTAACACCTAGAATGTTCTTAATATGTTTAGATTTTTTAACTTGAGGTAATAAGCCCTTATGGCTAATATCAAATGGGTTATAATTTTCTAGGTTCTGGATAATCCTTAAAAAAATCAGAAAACTTTTGGTGAAAGCCTTTCTTGGGAAATCTCCAAGAATAGACTAATATCCAAGCAACTGAAAAAAAAAAAATACATATATATATAATGGAATGTAAAGACTTTAAATATATATAGAAATGAGCCATAATTATATTTTCTATGTTTTGTACCTGTTTGCACACTATGTGCTTCAGATACATAGAAAATTTTTAATCTATTTTGAAATAATTTCATTTCTAACTTTAGCTATTTTTTCCAGTATTCAATGACTTGCTAGCTGAACAGCTTTAGCATTGGTGTGCTACACTGAATTTTTAATTTTCTTTATTCACAAGCATTGCTGTGATATCGTTAGGGTTTCAGAAAGACAGCGTTACGTCGTATGATAAGCTAAACTGAAAGCAAATGACTCAGTTGTTGAAAAATGAGTAGAGCAAGCCCATTCCTTTTTTGGTAAATTAGGTGTATTTTTTTTTTCACTGGCATCACTCTACCTCTTTTTTATACCTGATTTGACACATATAGAGAACATATATAATTCATTAAGCTTGAATATCTGTCACCTCCAAATATATGAAATTGAGTGGTGTGTTTGCAGCTAACTCTTCAATCATTTTTTGATCTTTGTATTCTTATAATTCTAGCTCAAATTATGGACAGATTTAATAAAAAAAAAAAAAAAAAGACTGGATATTTAAATAGATGCTGGTGATTTTTAAAAATATATAATCCAGCACAAATAATATGCTTTTTTCAGTGTATTAAAAAGTACATGATTTCTCCTTAGCCTAAAGATTTTTTTTACCTGTTGTCACTTCTAATATATTTTATGATTCCAAAGTATATTACTGAAGCACCATCTATTTTCCTGTAGTTAAAACAGAGTCAGTTTCTACTAAAGAGACCCTATCTGATGGATGACAGCAAATCATGTGTTTCTACTGATTCTGTGATAATTGTTCTACTTAGGAAAAAAAAAAAAAGATGTGAAGCTAATATTGGAAAATGCTAAGATTTGAAAAAGTGGCTCATATTATCCTCTTTGCTTTTCTGTTTGCTTTAAATACTTCATTTAGCAATTCTATTTGGGGAGGTTGTATACAGCCATGAAATTCATTCTGGATTGGTTCTTGTAGACACTATCTACTATATAAAAATATGAAATATATATATTTTTTCATTTTTCTAGGAAATTTCTTTAAACCACTTATGCTATTAATTCAGCTCAATCAATTATTGCAATAGCCTCCAAAGCTTTATAATGATGGAAATAAATATGTCTGTAAAGATATATAGAATATTTTAAGTATCTAAAAGAGATTAGAACAAAGCCAACATGGCCCGATGAAATATATTTAGGTAAGAGTGAGGAGTCAGGCATCTCAAAGCTCATACTGCAATATCATAGGTTCCTCTGTGCTCACAACGTCACCCACCTCATAAAAATGCTGAGAATAACTGATGATTACACAGGGCTTCATCGACATAGATATGGACGTGATGGTCCAGCCTACAAAGCTTAAATTAAATTAAAATTAGAAAAATGCACATTATGTTTTATATCCCTGACTAACTACCAGGCATTAGGAGTGACTGGGAATACCAATACGAAAACAACACAGACTCCAACAATGAGCTCACAATCTAATGTGTGCGACAGAGGATGGGTGGAGAAATGGTAACCAAAGAAATGCAGAAATAAATACAATAAAGGACAAAACTGATTGTCATTGTCAAACAGAAACACAAGATGCTGTAAATTTTCAGCTGAGGGAAAGTTCATATACACTAACCCACTCTTGTTGAGTCAATTCCGACTCACAGGGACCCCGTAGGGCGGAGTACAACTATCCCATAGGGTTTCCAAGGAGTGGCTGATGGATTCGAACTGCTGACCTTTTGGTTAGCAACTGAGCTCTTAACCACTGCAACAGCAGGGCTCGTCCTTTGGAATTTGTTGAGATGTATTTAATAGCCCAGTATGTTGTCAATATTTATAAACATTCTGTGTGTTTGAAAAGAATGTTTATTCTGAAAAAGTTGAGTACTGCATTCTACATATGTTCATTAGATCAAGCTTGGTCATTGTATTCAAATATTGAGGTCACACCCTTCCCAGGGTTTCTCAAGTCCAGGAACTCACCTCTGGGGTGAGCCTAGTCATTTTGGCTCACTGAGGACAAGTCTGACAGGTCATTGTGCCCCAGAGCTCACATGTACTTGGCCAAGGCCTTGTTGGTCCTGCCTTGGAATTCCCTTTCTCTCTGACCAATCTTCTTGCCAGGTGGCTCCTCCCTTCTCCAGGTGATGATCTCTGATAAATATCCTTCACATCACGCTCTGCTCAGCTTCTGATACTAAAGATTAAAATCTGCAACAGTATGAAAGTCAGAAGTGATAAATGGTTATAAATTGGGAAAGACAGTGGTTTCTTTGTGATACTTGGATATTTATCTGTGTCTAATTTTATGTGGATGTTGATTATTTGTTAAAGTATATATCATGTTTCCAAATGCTTATTTCTTCCAAGCTACACAATCCAGTGTAACTTCTATTGGCTTTTGCAACTCCAGGTGCAAATTTGAAAGTGATATTTCAGACACCATCACTATTGTTGTAACCTCTTCTCCAATGAACCAGAATAATGGGAGTGGAGCACATCATCTGTGGCAGTCAAGTTGGCTCTGCTGGCATACAGGGTATTATCTTCTTTGAAAGTCTTGCAAGGAGAAGATAAAAGGTAGTTCAGATCTTCATCTTAAACCATAGATTATGAGTCAACCAGGGCTGGCCTGAAACAAAAATCTGATGTGTGTTTAGTCATATGGTGAGTCAGTGTTCTAATCAGGGGCAGAGTTAATCATTTGGGGTTCCTTGCTCATCATGCCAAACCTCTAAGTACTCTTTCCAGAGGGAAGATACATGCATTTTTTCAGCATATTTGGTTTTGCTTGTACATCATTATTTTTCTCCTCTCACTACCGCAAGACAAAGATATTAATCACAGTCAAAAATAAAGTTATAAATCTCTGACAAGCTAAAATGGAGAACAAGGCATCAAAAGAATGTCTGCTTGTGTACTTTTTGAGTTAGAATAGATCTTTCATAGCCGGGGAAGGGCGCAACGAAGATGACGTTGCTTATCTCAGATCACAAACCAAGATGGTGGTGAAGCTTGGACAAAAATCCAGATACAGTGGCTAATTTCTAACCACACCATGCTGCATTCCATTCAGACTAAGTTGGTTGACTAGTATTGAGATAACCAAAAAGACATCTCTTCAAAATTCAACATTTCAACAGTATTTACTGAGCACCTACTGTGTGTCTGGTACTGTTTTAAACTTAGTATTTATGACAGGGAACAGACAGATTTTTGTTGCCAAGGAGTTTATATTCTGGCAAAGATCAATTTTCCTTTATACTAGAGGTCACTTTCAGCCTATCAACTGCAAGATAAGTGCTTAAAGACACAAGATAATGAAAAAGACAGCCTTGGCTACTCTTCCTGTGATTTAGTCTAGAACAACAGTTCCCAACTGGAAATGTAGCTTAAAGATTCGATACCAAATACATTGTTAGCAATGGCCACAGTATGCCTGATTATTTATTTATTTATTTTGGTAACTGTGCTTAAATGTGGTGTAGCATTCAGCTGCAAAAATAATGTTTTTATTAAATGAGATTTTGAGTTGGAAGAAGGGCAATGGGCTGGGCCATGTTTTTTCTAAATTACTTTAACATTTGCAAAATAATATTGAAAAGTAATTGCTTGGGCCACTCTTTTTCTTTGCAGAAAATCTAGCAGGTAAGTCATCCAGATAGCATTTGTCCAATTCCCAGTTCATTAAAAAAAAAAAGTTTCAATGGTA
Organism: Trichechus manatus latirostris; assembly: GCF_000243295.1. Lineage (NCBI taxonomy): Eukaryota > Metazoa > Chordata > Mammalia > Sirenia > Trichechidae > Trichechus > Trichechus manatus. The sequence continues at coordinate 3,925,394 of NW_004444083.1, read as the reverse complement.
AGAGGAACTCACATAACGAGACTCAAGGAATCATGGACTCCGTAGAGTATAGTGTGTAATAGGTCCTCAAGAAGTCATTTGTTCCATTTTTTGTTGTTGTTGTTGTTTGGCCAAGACAGGTATTGCTATTCTCATTTTGCAGCACCCTGTACATCACTTCCATGTCATTTACTATGATTAGAATTAATCACACTCAATTACTTCTTTTTGAATGCATACCTTAGTAGAGAAGCAGCACGTAATAGTATTTAAGAGCATGGACATAACAGCCAGACTGCCAGGATTTATATCCTACTTCCACCACCTCGCAACTGTTGTATCAAAACACATTTCGTGTTATACCTGTAGTTAACTATTAACTTTTTATAGTAATCGAGCTATAAGAAGGGAAAATCCAAATTTGAATGCAGCAATTGACCAAAAAATTTTATGGTTCCACAAAGTTCCATCCTTATTCAGTCATATGTACTTTGATAGGTCTTTGGAATAAATATATCTTTCAAAGTGCTGCATAGAGAAGCAGTATGTGATGTACTTAGAGGTCTGAGACTTGTCTGGTCTGGAGAATGGGATGTTAGTCTACTTGTTCCACTAATTATTCCTGAAAATTATTTAGAAGGCCATGAATTTGACTGAATTTCCATTCCTTCAGCTATAGAAAAAATGGGAGTGTTGGACTAGATGATCTTAAGGACTTTTCACCTTTTATGAAAATAAAGTGAACTGATGAAATATGTGAATTTAGGTTATTCCTAAATTTAGGTATTCCATTTGTCAATAACCTAGAACTTATAGTGAAAAACAGAGAGCAGATACATAAATTGAGGTTGGCAAAGGCAAAAGTAGGCAAATGAAAGTGGTGTCTGTAGTTCAGATGTTCTAATTTGGAAACTATCTGAAACTGACCTTTATGTATGGAGTTCTTCCAACTCAAAAGGCACTCTGTCACAAACACTTGAAAAGATGCTCTAAGTCATTTGCCATTAGGGAGATGCAATTCCAAACCACAGTGAGATACAATCTCATCCCTGCTAAAATGGAATGATAAAAAACAAAACAAAACAAAAAGACCCAGAAAACAACAAATGTTGACGAAGATGTGGAGAGTTTGGAACCTTCATCCACTGCTGGTAGGAATCTTAAATGGTACAACAGCTATGGAAAACAGTATGGTAATTCCTCAAAAAATTAGAAATACAGTTGCCTTGTGATCCAGCAATTCCACTCTATGGTATATACCCTAGACATCTAATAGAGGAGACAGGAGCAGACATATGCACACCTGTGTTCATTGCAGCACTATCCACAGTAGCCAAAAGATGGAAACAACCTAAGTGCCTATTAATGAATGAATGGATAAACAAAATTTGGTACACACATAATTGAATACTATGCAGCCATAAAGAATGATGAGTTCCCAAAATATCCTGGAACCTGGATGAACCTAGAGGGCATTATGCTGAACGAAGTCAGTCAGTCACAAAAGGACATATGTTGTGCGATGTCACTGTTGTAAAATGACAAGAACAGCTATATATACAGAGACTAATGTTTTTTGGTGGCTACCAGGGATGTGGAGGGGCAGAAGGAAGATTCATTCTATAGACAGTAGTCACTTTTTACTAACTGTGATGGAAAAGGTAGCACCGAATTTGGGAGAAGTATGCATAGGTTAACCAAGATAACTGATACCACTAGGTTATACACACTCACAAAGATATTTAGGCAGATGCTATGTTATATATAATTTTGCAACAACAACCAAAATACATGTGTGTGTTTATATGTATATGTATATATGTGAATAAATATATATAAGTCATATATAATTATGGTCCTAATTTTAAGGTCATAGTCTTGTGGGACAACTTGGCCATTTGGCATCATATAATTCATAAAGTTTATGCTCTATATCCTAGTCCAGTGAGTATCATCTAAGGTCTTAAAAACTTGCAAGCAGCCATCTAAGATACAACTATTGGTCTCTACTCATCTGGAGCAAAAGATAAAGAAGTAAACCCAAGACTCAGAGAAGGAACAGATCTACAGGACTAATTGTCTGTATGAACCATGGTCTCCTCTATCCTGAGACCAGAAGAACTAGATGGTACCCAGCTACCAATACCAAATTTTCTGATCAGGACCACTGCAGCTAGATCCTGATAGAAAAGGAGAAAAATGTTGAACAGAACTTCAATTTTTTAAAATACCCAGACTTAACGGACCCACAGAGATAGGAGGAATCTCTGAGACTATTACCTTGAGATATTCTTTCGGCTTTTAGCCAAAACTATCCCCTCAAGTCACCTTTTAGCTAAACAGCAGATTAGCCCATAAAATACTCAAAGGAATACTGCACTCTTTTAGGGAACCATCTGTATGAGACAAAATGGTCAACGAATACTCTAAAGTATAGAAGAGAAGGTTGGCGGACAGTGAGAGTAGGTCAGTGGGAATGGAACAACTAGAAAGGAAATAATGAGAAAGTTGATACAATGTGAAGAATATAACCAAATTTCACTGAAAAATATGTGTAGAAATTGCTGAATGGGAACCTGCTTTGACATACATACTTCCATTGAAAACATAATAAAATCTTATTTTTTTTAAAAAAAATCACTGTCAGGTTATTTAAAACTCATTTCTCACAACACCCCTAGAAAGTAGATGCTATCTCATTTTACAAAAGAGAAGGGCTTTTCTTAATGTGCCAAAAACATGTTATTGGAAAAGACATATTTGAACCAGGATCTGTCAAATCTATAAGCAAAAGGAGGTGCATACAAGTCAGAGATTGTATTTCCAAAAACAAAATGAACACACTCTAACTCACAATTTCACCCCAAAAGCACCAAGAACTCCTTTCGCAGTTGGAAGAGGGTATACTTAAATCTTATGGAAACTCTTCTGACCTAACAGAAACCCGTGTAAGCTCTCTGTGACTGAAGAGTGTGGCAACGAAGGAATGTTGTGGCAATATAAATTACAGAGAAGATGCTTAGCTTTTCGTCTCGCGCCCTCACCCACAGATGTCTGTGGGATGAAAGTAGAAGTCCCTGCCAGCCATCCTGGTCCCGGAGTTCTGACACCCTGTAATTGTTGGCTGGATTCGTAACCTCCCTATTCACCCACCAAGTGTCTTCTTAAGGGTGCTTTGTTGTACACATTTCACTTTAAAAAAAAAAAAATAAGTTGCCTTGCAATTACTTTCGCCTTGAGAATTTCACAACATCCTTTGAGATTACAATAACCCTGAGGATATTGTGCAATTGGGGCTGGGAATCTCTTGCCTAAGTTACAACTTTGGGAAAGAAAGTAGGTGAAAGTGGTGGACCGGATCTTGCCTAAAACAATTGAGTTGGAATTTTAAGATAAACAGACAAGAGTAAATTCTGAAAGTGCGTGGTGAAAAGTTACCTCGTCGAACTTGTGATTTTTAATATTTACATCTCCTGCGGTATTTTTCTAGGCGGTGCACTTCTGTTTGTCCTGAGGAAAAGAGCATGCTATTTGATGTTATTCTTTGGGACAGGCCTTCTCTATGCTAATCTACTTATCATTGTTAATTTGAAACAATAAAAAATAAGCTAATCCATGACTCAATAAATGTAATTAATAAGGAGAAAAAGTGTTTGGTTAGCCTACGCAGTGCTACGTTTTAATTGAAAAGCAAGTCTCATATACCATCACTAAGTTTTCAGGTAACATGGCATTACCAGTTCTAACAGTATGTGTTTCGTTCACTCATAATAAATTGGCAGATTATGCTAATATAAGAAAGGAAGCCATCAATTTTATGTGTGTCAGATAAGCTATGCCATCGACTTCATAATTTATGATATGGGTGGAAGAGGAAGATGGTTAAGGATAGTTTCACAAACAATAAAATGTTACAGTAAGATGATCAGTTAGATATGGTTGACAAATAGGAGGAGAAAAATATTGCAAAATAGTATGCTTTCCTAGTGACCAAAAGGAGCTCTGGTGGCGTAGTGATTAAAAGCTCAGCTGTTAACCAAAAGGTTGGCTATTCATATCCAACGGCCACTCCTTAGAAACTCTATGGGGCAGTTCCACTCTGTCCTGTAGGGTTGCTATGAGTTGGAGTCAACTTGACGACAATGAGTTTTAACAACAAAACACTCACAGGCTCAGCGTCACATGGTCTCTGTATTAATCCTTCCATAGGAGGGTCCATGATAATAGCAGCTACATGTCAATTATTAGGACGGGGTATTCGACATTTTCTTACAACTATTTGTCTGAGATAGTCATAAAGATTCGACTGATTGAGAGTCAAAACTTCTTCCTTCAAGTCATCAAGAAAATACAAGATAAAAATCAGGTAAAATGAACTGCACCAATGAAGTTGAAAAATGGTTTTATGGCTTCTTGCCTTTTGTTCTTCTGTGGTCTTTTATGGAGAAATCACTTAGACGACTTCACATTCTTATAGCAAATGAGGGTTTGCCATGGCAGTGAGAATTTTGGGGCTCATGGGAAAATTGGGGGTAGATTCATGGTCAGTTGTACAAGCTATGGCTAAAAAAGCAGAGCAAAGTATACGTTATGTCATACTGAGAGCCAAACCAACTTGCATGTAACCAACTTGCATGTATTTAGTTAAGAGTACATCTGGTCCTAAAATTCAGTTTCAGTGTTTTAACTTCTTTTTCAAATCCCTTTTTTACATGCAAAAATCCTTTAATAAAACTAGAAAAATGAAATATATGTATGCTGCATTATTTATGAGCATGAGCAAAATTCATCAGTTTGTCAATAGATTTTGTTCATCAATATGAAGAATAAAATATGTAGGAGGCAAAGCAAAGCAAATTAAACATTTTAAACCTTACATTTGCATTTAACCGTCTTTATCTTATGTAGAATTAATGCATGCATACGTGGACACACGCACATGCGCACACAAGCATACTCCATAAGACCCCAAGTCAAGTCAATACTTACTCCAAAATATAACAGATCATCAGTTACTTCTAGAAAATTCTATGACTCTTTATTATATTTGACAATGCTCTTTTATGATATTCGTAGCATTTTGTATGAAATTATCATGCATTTGGGCACCATTCCAACATGATGAAAGATAATTTATTACAAAAGACCTTGTTTGGGTAACTTTAAGAACATTAAATAAGACTATTTGGAAAGAATAACAATTTTCTTAAGAACTCTTACTGAACTTTTGTGAAATTTGGGGATTAGAGAATTTCATGGTACCTACTCATCTTCCACAATATTTTTCTTGCGTAGTTTTAATCTCCCTACAATCCCTCATTTTTGTTGTTGCTGTTGTTTTAGATTTGACTTGATATTTGTTTTGCATATGTGAACTTATGTGATTCTGCTAATGGGTAAGGATGGGTACTATTGATCCATCCATCATCAAATTGATTTAAACTCCTTTTTCATAAGCAAAACAATAGTTAAAAATGAAACACAAGTCGATAACATGTCATCTGTAACAGTTACCAAGTAGATTCACATTCCCAACAGCATTCCTTATCAGCCTCAAAGGCACATTTGCAGTTCTGGGCCAAGAAGTTTCCATGAAAGAGTCATTCTTAAGTGTTTTACAGAAGTATTTTTCCTGATTAGCTTTTAGCTCATCAACATGCATCCTGCCAACACAACACCAGTTAATGCTCTCTAGTATTTTGAAGCTTTAAACAACCTCCTCCAAATGCATTTAGAGTCTAAAATTATTTATCTCTAATTAAAAAAGAAAAAAACCATTGCCGTTGAGTTGATTCTGACTTATGGCGACCCCATGTGTGTCAGAGTAGAATAAAAACTCGTTGCCGTTGAGTCGATTCCAACTCATAGCAACCCTATAGGACAGGGTAGAACTGCCCCATAGGGTTTCCAAGGAGCGGCCAGTGGATTTGAAATTGCTTCATAGGATTTTTAAGGCTGTGACCTTGCGGAAGCAGATTGCCAGGCCTATTCTTCCGGGTTGTTTCTGGGTGGGTTCGAACAACCAACCTTTCCGTTAGTAGTTGAGTGCTTAACTGTTTGTGCTCAACCCAAGAACTCCTTTATCTCTAATAAATATACTAAAATAATCTGTATTATTTTCTCTCATTTTTTTAAGAAACCTGTAAAAACAGGACTAATATCACTAACTGGTCTGAGATAAGGTTCTTTAAAGAAATGTATGGCATTAACATAATTTTACAGTACAAAAGAACAAAGAAAATCAAAAGAATAAGGGCAGAGAAGACCAATCCCATTTGCCTCAGGCCTTGCGTTAGGTTGAACTTTGGTGGAATGGATCCAAGATGGAATTAAATCCAAATGTTTCCTGGTTTCTTCTTAATAGCCTCATATTTTCTTTATTTCATCTCATCTGCAGTTTTCACATTTAAAATTGTCATCTTTGAAAATACTGAACATATTTATGGCATGTCTGTTTCCTGATACATATTCCAGTCTACCATATTGCAGTAGTTACTAGACAAAGAAAGATTTCAGGTTTATATATAATGCAGAAATTTAAGTTAGGGAGGAACTGTGACAATATCGTGCCAAATTCAAAATAAATCTTCCCTGTTACTCAAAAATAAAATAAAATATTTGAAAAGTTAGTTTTCCATCCTTCATAATATGTTATCCATTAAATTGCAGAAACAAATATCTAATCTCATGTTATGAAGACAAAGAAGATAGGATAGAAAACCAGAATGAGAATAGAAGAAAATGTTATGACTGTGTTTGCTGAAAGTGAAGAAGACTTGAAGCACTTACTGATGAAGATCAAAGACTACAATAAAAAATCCTTACAACTGAACCAGTAAGCAACATCATGATAAATAAAGAAAATATCGAAGTTGTCAAGGATCTCATTTTACTTGAATCCAGAAACAACATCCACGTAAGCTGCAGTCAAGAAATCAAATGACGTATTGCATTGGGCAAATTTGCTGCAAAAGACCTCTTTAAGTGTTAAAAAGCAAAGATGTCACTTTGAGGACTAAGGTGTACCTGATCCAAGCCATGGCATTTTTAATTGCCTCACATGCATGCAAAAGCCGGACAATGAATAAGGAAGACTGAAGATTTGATGCATTCGAATTGTGGTGTTGGTAAAGAATACTGAATATACCATGGACTGCCAGAAGAATGAACAAATCTGTCTTGGAAGAAGCACAGCCAGAATGCTCCTTAGAAGCAAGGATGGCAAGACTTTGTCTCACTTACTTTGGACATGTTATTAGGAGGGACCAGTCTCTGGGGAAGGACATGGTGCTTGGTAAAGTAGAAGGACAACAAAAAAGAGGAAGATCCTCAACGAGATGCAACAATGGGTTCAAATATACCAACGATTGTCAGGATGGCACAGGACCAGGCAACATTTTGTTCTGTTGTGTATAGCGTCACTATGAGTTGGAGATGACTCAACAGCACATAACAACAACAACTTGATAATAAATAGTTGACATTTAGTGCGCATTTCTATCATTAAGAACCATGTTAAGATTTTCACATATGCTACCTCATTTAATTCTTCCACAATATGATGAGATAGGTTCTCGTAGTCTCCTGCAGGTTAGAGATGGTAAGTAACTAGATCAATAAGCAACATTACAATAACATGTAACTGACCAGAGGTCACCCAGCTACTAAGCAACAGAACTAGAATTTAATTTAGGCAGTTGGACTCCAGAAATCACGTTGTCCATTCTCTTAGGAGTGAACTCTAAAAATGGTTCCACCTCAGTGCTATTGCAAAAGATGAAGGAGAAGAAGGAGGGGGATAAGGAAGAGTAGGCAAAGGAGAAGGAGGAAGAGGAGAGAGGAAGTTGGCATGATATAATATTTACTCTCTGTGATGGTTAAGGTTATGTGTCAGTTTGACTAGGCCATGATTCTCAGTGGTTTGACAGATATTACATAATCACCCTCCATTTTGTGATCTGATGTGGGCAGCCAATTAGTTGAAAGGGGAGTTCTCTTGGGGGTGTGGCTTGCATCCAATATATATGGATGTTCTGGCAAAGCTCACTCTCTCTCAGTCCTGCAGCCTAGTCATTATTCTCTGACCTCAGATTTTTGAGACATGAGCCGGCAGCCTGCTGTCTAACCTGCGGATTTTTAATCAACCCCTGCAACCACGTGAGTCAGCATTCTCAACTGTGAGCCATTCCTTGAAATCTCAGACTCTCTCTCTCTCTCTATATATATATATACATATATACACACACACAGTTTTTTGCTCCTCTAGAGAACCCAGCCTAAGACACCACCATATGTGTGCAAATTCTCACTCTTAGAATCAAGTCAGATTCCATTCTCAGACTCGATTTCCATTATTTTGGGTGCCTAACTTCCTAGCACGTTTCTGTACCAAGAAAAGAAAAACGAGAAAAAGGAGGAAGAGGAGGGTAAAGGAGAGGAGAAGAAAAAGGAGGAAAAGAAGAGAAATGACTTTTCTATCTAAATAAACAAATCATACTTTAGCAGGAGGATGTTTATAGCCTCAGTACATTTCTTTAACTGCACTGTAGAGCCACTTAATTGGCTCTTCCCTCTCAAATTCAAATGTCAGTGTAATGGCTAATTCATGTGAATAGTCTCTTTATCCAAGGGATATCAAACCAACAATAAAATTAAAATGAAAAAAGCTTCACGATGTTCATTTGTAGTATTTAAAATAGTGCCAACTGCTACAACAGATGAATTACACAGAGTTGTAAGAGCAAGAAATAAACTGATTTTGAACAGTATTTTCATTCCCTTTTTTTTCAAAAGATATTCATTTTCATTGATCTGAGCTCTCTCCTTCACCTTGACTCATTTTCTCAACCCAATCATTTCTTCTCAAACCTCTCAAGAAGGGATAAGTAACTGTCTACAACTTAGAATTATGTTTTTCCCCCATGAGGGTTACAATTACTTTTGTACTTGCCTCCTAAATGAAGCAATCCTTGAGTGCTTCTGTGAGATTTCTGGCATATGAATGAGGGGATGGGGAGGAACCTTCCTGTCAAAAATTAAATCCTAATTTAGGACAGGAAAAATGGGTATAGACCTTATTCAGCAGAATGAGCCCATAAATTCAGACTTTAAACCAATCCTTCCTCATCAATCAGCCATTGCTGAGAATGCTTTCACCAATAAATTATTTTAGGTTTGTAATTTTTTGGTGATGTAATGTTTTTCACTAATGGAATGCATGCTGAATAACTGCATGTTGATAACCTCTTATTATGTAATGTGGTTTTTATTAATATTATGGGGTACACATATATACCAGTGAACTCTGGAGGTAAGATAGGTGGCATGAGGCAGGGGAAATATTGTTTTTTCTTATCAATTTTTTTTTTTTTTGAGTGGAACTTTTGAAAACACGGAGTAACACAAAAAGGCACCTTGCACTGGCTGCACATAATACAAATACCATACTTCCAAACCAATATGGGGACTACCCAAGGGGAGTCATTGCGGAATTCCAGCCTCCTGTTAACACTAAAGCCCCAAAAGGAAACACTGTTGTGGAAACACTACCACCGCAATAAATTCCCTTGTACTGCAAAACAAGTGCTTACAGCACAGAAACCAGAAGATAGGTCCTTGAAGACTGCACAACACGTGCCTGCAGTACCTCAAGGACGCTACAACATGGGCTTACACTGTATTTCCCCTAAAAATAAGTTTTTTCACATGAATATTACCTAATCCAGAAAACAGTGCCTACCCAATAACCCAACGAAAACCTAAATATCCTTACAAGGCTCATCTCACTGTTTAGAATTCCAAACGGCCAAAAAACGTAATTGGTACTTATTCGTACCTGTGCACATAAAGTACATCAAGGATGCATGTTTACAGTGTATTTCACCTGAAAAAAACTTATGCACTTGAATATTACCTAATGCTGAAAACTGCACCCTCCTAATTGCACAAAGGAAACAGTAAATGTACTTACAAGACTTATCTTTCTGTACAGAGGGAAAAAGAGACAAAAGGCATTCGCTCACTCCTCCTGCCTGCAGCACTTCCTGCAATAACCTCTCGGCATAATGTGGTGCTGTCCAACTTCCTTCCGGTTTACGCAGTTACACAAGTCCCCGCCCAGATACCAGCAGGTATTGAATATGTTACAAAAGCATACCTGTAAACTCCAGAGGCGGTGAATGTGAGTGGTACTTATATATATCGGTATACATGAAAAGGTGAGGAAATACAGACTTTGGAAGCCCTGGTGGCCCAACAGTTAAGCCTTCGGCTACTAACCGAAAGATTGGTGGTTCTCTCACAGCCGCTCCACAGGAGAAAGACCTGCCAATCTGCTTCCATAAGGATTACAGTTTAGCAAACCCTATGTCACGTGGGGTCACTATGAGTCAAAATCGACTCCAGGGCACTAACAACTCTGTTATAAAAGTGCATGAGCGCAAATAAAACCCGAAAGAAAAGCATTGCTGTCTAGTCCATCTGACTCATAGTGACCCTATAGGGCAGAATAGAACTGCCCCATAGAGTTTCCAATGAGCACCTGGTGGGTTCAAACTGCTGACCTGTTGGTTAGCAGCCGGATCCTTTACCACTGTGCCACCAGGGGTTCCATGAGCTGAAATATTCTATGAAAACACACCCAAGTAAGTATGGAGAAAAAATAGAGACTTTCTTTTGCAGAAAAATGATCACATTTCACCTTTCTTTTAAAGACTACTCACCAAGGATAATATAGTCATTTTTGCTAAATGATTATAAAGGAAAATGGCACAAATGTTAATGGAAGAATAGGTTTCTTTCAGGAATGGAATGTATGTTAGAATAGTAATCTCTTATCAGAGTTGGACAAATATTTTTATCTATAATGCCAATTCCTTTATTGAAATAATGTTTTCTCAGCTAGCACATAACATAGCACTTCTAATAACACCTCTCTTAATGCTGCTACATTTGTCCTTATCAGAAATATACAAATCTCTATTTGAATCTTAATCTGTACTTTGGAACAAAATTATATTTATAACAGACCTTGAGAGAATTGTGTTTTGAAGATAATGAAATAAGTAAAACTGTGTTTGCACCCCAAATTGCCTTTACAAGATATCTCCAGCCTCTGCTAGTTCCATAAAAATGTAGTCAATATGATTTCTTTGTGACTGAGAAATGCATCTTTGCCATTACTACATCTCTCTTCCCACTTCGTGGATTATGACAAAGCTTTTCCTTTGTTCCTGAAGTCACTTAACTTCAAAGATCTTTAGGAAATCTCACCACATCCTGAAATACCCAGGAAAGCCCTTTCATTGTGGAAAAGGCAGGGGGTGAATGGCACTCAGATTAGATCTAAAGAGACCTGTTATATTCCACAGGCCTTGTGGGAGGCTGAGGGTGTTACAGATGTTGGACCAGGGCCCTGGCTTGAATCCATCAGCCCTCATAGTCTTCTTTTCTCTTTTTGAAGAGGATGTTCCAGATGGTATATATTAACGTGTACTAGCAATGCTTTTGGCACAGGATAGTGGCAAGATAAGAAAATGCAAGGTAAACAGAGATGAAAAAGAAAGTCACCAAGGAAACAAAACTGGAAGCACTTAGATTTCTAAGTCAGAGACTTCAGAGAATTACATATGGGAAAGGCCAATTAATTCCTCTATTTGAAAAATTATAAAAACCTCAGCTAGGAGAAAAACAAAAAACAAAAAGCAACATATCATAAGGCCTCGTCCTCTGCTTTTTCTAGTGGAGTCGTTTGAAAGCTATTATTTTCCAAGACTAATAAATTTAATCTGATAAACTTCACAGTTACATATTTCTGTTGCTATGGATCTTAAACACTCCTTTTTCTGATTGCACCCCACCATTCATTATTTTATTTCTGAGATTTGTCTGATGTAATTTGGCTCCAGGCGTGTTGTACATGGTATTAATACTGAATTTCCAGGCAATTGCTGACAGTCTACATATCTCTCAAACCAGAGCACAGAGATATTATTTTTGGTCATGGACTTTTAAGTTATTTAGCCTTGGTCTTACTTCTGTGGTAACTTATGCTCTGTTGGAAGGCAGAATACCAAACTCAGTCATCAAACACTCTGCACATGAGTTATCCAATTTATTGACCTTCAACATGATTCATACCTGTTCCAGCCTTCCACCAAACTCAAGCATTTGCTACTGATATTTTTATATTTGCTGTCATTTCCTTCCTCTGGACCTTTATTTAAGCCATTCATCTTGCTTGAAATATATATCAGCTTGTTGGGAGACAATTCTCTGTGTTGTTGTTGTTGTTGTTAGGTGCCCTCGAATCGGTTCCGACTCATAGCGACCCGATGTACAATGAAACACTGCCCAGTCCTGTGCCATCCTCACAATCATTGTTATGCTTGAGTCCATTGTTGCAGCCACTGTGTCAGTCCATCTCATTGAGGGTCTTCTTCTTTTTCTCTGACCCTGTACTTTACCAAGCATGATGTCCTTCTCCAGGGACTGATCCCTCCTGATAACGTGTCTAAAGTATGTGAGATGAAGTCTCGTCATCTTTCTTCTAAGGAGCATTCTGGCTGTACTTCTTCCAAGACAGATTTGTTCGTGAATACTAAATATGATAATTCCGTGTTTCCCAGAACTTCCCTGAAAGTAAAGATCCCCTAGAGTATGCATTAAAACACAGACTATTGGACATCACTTCTAGAAAATCTAATTCATGGGTCTCAGTAGGAATTGGGAATCTGTTCGTTTACTTTTTCAAACAGGGCTCCAGGTAATTACTATTTTCTAGGGAGATAATATATCTAAAACATGTATCACAGAGCCGGGAAAAAGTGAGTACTCAATAAATAGAAGCTGTTGTCAGGGTCTTCAAAAAATCATCAATAAATATTTACACATTTCCATATCTCACATTTGAAAAAGTTGAAAAGTAAACGAAGAAACCAAAATATCACTTTCATTACCAATATAGTTCAGACTGGAGAGCATAGCTTTGGGTCTACGGCCCAGCTGGGCCTGCTAATTAAATTCCAAAATTAAATGGATTTACCCCTTTGGTCTCAGGCAGAACTGGAGGGGGACAGAGATTCCCACGTGGAAGGGAAGGTAGGACTTAAAACACAGGACTTGAGAAACTTTGCAATTAGTTTTGACTTAGAAAATGGAGAATGATAGAAAAACATAAGAATGAAAGTGATAAAAAATGTTTAAAGTAAGGAATGGAATAATCTGATCACATAGTCAATATCTATGTATCTTTCACTTTGATGAATACTTAAGTTTTAAAATTTCCTCTTCAAATAATCTGATGATTTAGAGAGGTTAAGGACTTTCTAAAGATTACTTGACCAATAACTGTTACAGCTAAAATTCACATTTCCAAAAAAATCTATTACATTGTACAATGATACTAAAGAGTGAAAAATGGTGGTTAGGCTGGAGAAGGGAGAGTCAGAGAAAATAAGAAGTTATTGTGATAATAGAAATGAGAAAGAAAAGAGCGCATAGTGAGATCAGCCAGTAGAGTAAAAATAAAACAATTTGATTCTAGAAGGAATTTGATTTTCATTCTTTTTCATTCTGATTTATTGAGACCCCAGCATATCCTGGACCTATGGTAGACACTGGAGTAAAAATACAATAAGCCCTTCATCTTGTATTGAAAAGTTTTATAATTTAGGGAGGAATACCAGCTGATGTAAGATTACAATAAACTTGATCAGTGATGTCCAATAGTTGTGCATTAGGTAGAGGGGGCACCTAAGAGCGATCACTTACATAGATATGGAAGAGATGAGGATCAAAAGAAATTATCAGAGATTAGCAAGTCAGTCAATACACAATATTCTGTTCTAATACAAATTTGATATGCTTTGAATTTTAGTACATATAATATATTGTATTTACATAAAATCAGTTATAGAGATAAAAAGAAAATGAATTCATATAAATCACCAAAAACATTCTCTAGCCTAGTGATACCTAGCTACATTTGGTATGAATTTTGCCAAATTATTTTTCTATGCAATAATGCACCTTAAATGAGAATCATTAGGGAAAATAGCGTGACCATACCTTTGTGTTCTTGCCTGTGGTCTGGTGACCCACTCTACCAGCAGTGGACTATGGTGGCCTGAATAAATCTTCTCAAGAACTTTGAGTTTTTCATAAGCCATCAGCCATTATTAGATGGATGAAATTCCTGCAAGTTTCTGTCAATTAATTAATTACTTAGACTAATTAACTGAGAATTTCCAGTGTTCAGGTGCTGAACTGACTGCTATCAGATAACAGGACCCAGTGCCTGGATTTAAGATACTCAGTGTAGTAAGGGATAACCAGTAAATTTTAGTATCTGAAAGTGTACATTCTAGAAAGAGATCTTAGAGTCTAGTGTGACTGCAAACTTCCCAGAATGGAATGCTTAAAGATAAAAAAGCATGTGAGTAGCAAGAAAATCTATAACATTCATTGTCTTCTTTCTGGGATGATCTTTCTCTCACTCTTCTCTTTCAAGTCTTAGCGCCAATGCCTCTTCCTACTCATCTGGTCGTTGGTAATCACTGTTTAAAGATGCACCCATTAACCAAATCACTCTGTCATGTCACTTTATTTCCTTCAGAAAATTAATCGTAATTGAAATGCATTTGTTTATTTACCTATTTATTACATTACTAGAATGCAAACTATTAAGGGCAGGGACATTATTTATCTTCTTGATAGCTATATACCCAGCACTTAGAACTTGACACATAATAGTCACTTAATGCATAATTTATTGACTAAGCTAGTCATAGTCTCAAAGTCTTCACCAAAGCATGCGCTATACCTATATCATTCAGGATGCTTTCAGCTGCAAGTAATTGATAGTTTAGATAGTCAGATACCGTTATCATTTTACAACAAGAAGTTCACAGGTGAGGAAGCACCAGGGTTCCAATTGGCGCTTTAGTGACATTATTAAGAAGTCAGATTCATTCCTTCTTTCAGCTTTGTCATATTCAAGGGGTTGGCTCTTCCGCAGGCAAGTTTATCTTGTGTTTGCAAGATGATGTCACAATTTCAAGTTAACGTAGGCATACATGAAAACATACAGAGGAGAAAATGGGGCAGTCTCTTACCCTGTGATTCTTAAAATACATGAATAAAGTTTTCTGGAAGACACTTAGCAAACTTTCCCTCAAATATCATTGGATGAAGTTCTATCATGTGTCCACAAATAAACCAGTCACTTTAAGGGTAATAGGACCACGATGATTGGCTTACACCAGTGGTTTTCAAACTTTTGGACAGTGACCCGCCGTATAAGTATGTTTTACATTGAGCCCTAGTACATAATTACACATAACTGTGGTTTTTTAGTTTTTATGATTCTTTTTCTTACTCTTACTATAATCTATATAAAACACCCTTATTTCCTGTTCTAAATCATTAAAAAATGGTAAACTGACTCACTAATTTGATTGTATTATCTACTAACATTTGTGATCTACAGTGTGAATAGCACTGTCTTCAACTGATCACGATCTACTTCTACAACTGCTTTCTCAGGGAAGAGTGGATGCCGAAACTAAATTGTAATTATGGGAAGAGAGAAAACTGGCCTTGGTATCAGCAAATAGCAACTACTAAATTTTTATTGAGTTATTTTTTAATATATACAGTTCATTGGAAATTTTTTATTACACTGTTGTATGTATTATATCATACATTTAATATTAACTGCAAGAAAGACTCTAGATACAGCTGAGACAATAGGTTAAGAAGCACATTAGTTCCTAAAGCCTCATCGAAAGGAAAAAAAGAATTTTTTGTTGTTCATTTGTTGTCGTTGTTGTTTATTTGCTTAGAAAAAGTCACTTGTAAATGAAGGAAAGTACAACATAAATATTGACCCACCCTAAAATACCAAGTTAAGTGAGATCTTCTTAATTTCTCTGATGGTTGTCATAAACCATTCAGAATTTCCCAGGACTTCTCTGAAATCCCTTCAAGTGGCTCTGTTGCTGACAACGTTATTGAGTCGGTTTTGACTCGTAGTGACCCTATGTATGTTCTGTTGCTATTCATAAGGTTTTCACTGGCCAGTATTTTCAGAAGTAGACTGCCAGGTACTTCTTCCTAGTCTGTCTTAGTCTGGAAGCTCAGCTGAAACCTGTCCACCAAAGGTGACCTTGCTGGTATCACAGCAACACGCAAGCCACCACAGTACGACAAACTGACAGACATGTGGTGGTGCTGACAATGAGGTATACTAAATTAATATTTGCTGTTTAAGGTATTTTCATCAGAATATTATGGAGAATGGCCACCTCTTGATGTCTCTGAAATATGCAAAACTAAGTCCTGTTGGCTGTTTCTCTAAACTAAGAAGTTGCATCCTTCTACCTGTTCTCCCAATCTTCTCTTGGCTTTTACCGCTTGGATATGTGTTTCCATTTTCTTCTAAAGGTATTAGTTATTTTTTAACTCCATTACTTCTAAATCCTATAGTGTTGTTGGAAACCCTGGTGGCGTAGTGGTTAAGAGCTACGGCTGCTAATCAAAAGGTCAACAGTTCAAATCCACAAGGTACTCCTTGGAAACCCTATGGGGCAGTTCTACTCTGTCCTAAGGGGTCTCTATGAGTCAGAATCGACTAGACAGCAATGGGTTATAGTATTGTTGTTGTTAGTTGCTGTCAAGTTAGCTCTGACTCGTGGCAACCTTACGTATAACAGAAGAAATGTTGCCCAGACCTGCGCCATCTTCATGATTGTTCGTATGTTTGAATCCATTATTGTGGCTGTGTTGTTAATCCATCTCATTGAGGGTTTTCCTTATTCTCATTGGCCCTCTACTTTAGCAAGCATGATGGGGTTTTTTTTTGTTTGTTTGTTTGTATTGCATTGGGAAAATCTACTGCAAAAGGCCTTCCTCTGTCTCTGCCCGCACACCCCGGCCCGCCTCTTTTTATTTTTTTTAAAGTCAAAAACCTATTTATTGAGATCTGACTTTTCCATTTTTTTGAATACAGACGGCACTTTAGCCCAAAACTTCTTGTGCCATTTGATTTTTAACAGGAAGATTGTTACTTCCTTAGTATTAAGACATTCTTCATTTTGAGTGGAATGCTCCATTTGTAAGGGGTATGAGCATTTCTTCTCCAATCCTCACTCTCCTCAAACAGGATACTGCTTGCTGTGAGATCATGCTCCAAGGGTGCAATTTAATAAACAGTAAAGTTTTTTTTTTTTTCTTCTACTTATACAACCTGTTTTTAAATTTAAATTTCAGGTGGGAACCCTACACAGACAAAATAAGACACAGGCTCAATGTGTAGATGGATTTGGGAGATGGTATGAAACCCATTCAAATATGTGCAAATTAACATTTTCTTTCAAGTATAATAATGTAGAAATTCCTAAATGGGCCACCAGCTTAAAAATCATCTTTGTCTTAGTTATCTAGTGCTGCTATAAAAGAAATACCACAAGTGGATGGCTCTAACAAAGAGAAATTTATTCTCTCACAGTCTAGGAGGCTAGAAGTCCAAATTCAGGGGGCCAGCTCCAGGGGAAGGCTTTCTCTCTCAGCTCTGGAGGAAGGTCTTTGACATCAATCTTCCCCAGCTGAGGAGCTTCTCAGCTCAGGGATCCCAGGTCCGAAGGATAGGATATTCTCTTGGCTCTTGTTTGCTGGTGGTATGAGGTCCTCTTGTCTCTCTGCTAGCTTCTCTCTTTTAGATCTCAAGAGACTGACTTAAAACACAACCTAAATTTGTAGACTGAGTCATGCCTCGTTAACATAACTGCTGCAAATCCCACCTCATTAACCTCATAGAGGTAGGATTTATAACACATAGGAAAATCACATCAGATGACAAAATGGTGGATAATCACACAGTACTAGGAATCATGGACTAGCCAAGTTGACACACATTTTTGGGGGGAGACACAATTCAATCCATAACAGACATCTTTAAAGTTTTTAAAAGCAAATATGTCACTTTTGATGACTAAGATATGCCTGATCCAAGCCATGGTCTTTTCTACTGCCTCATATACTGGCAAAAATTGGATAATGAAAAAGGAAGACAGAAGAAGAAATGATATGTTCAAACTGTGGTATTGGTGAAGAATATCAAATGTACCATGTACTGCCTAAAGAATGAACAAACCAGTTTAGAAGAAACATAACCTGAATATTCCTTAGAAATGAAGATGGTGAGACTTGAATTCACTTATTTTGAACAGGTCAAGCTTGCAATACACAGTTTAATTCAGTAACAGTACCGTCTCATTTATCTGCCATGGCATAGAATCAAAGTATGCTACAACACAGGGTTTTCCAGATAAGTGAAAGTGACCGCTTCAAATCCCAGCACTTTATTTAATTTTCATAATTTTTATGAACCATGTCCTCAATGGTATTGTAAAACTACATGTCTTATTAGGATGTTCTGAAGAATTAAACTCCTGTTAATGATGCAAGATGATTATTAGAGACAGAATTAATTTTTCCATACTGTAATGTTGAGAAGGTGACCGTAGATGTGTTGTACCTTAAAAAAACAAAAAGATAAATGAGAAAAGGAATGCAATACTCTGCACATACACACACAAAATATGTCTCAGGCAAGGAAGAAGTAGAAGAAAGATCAAAGAAGTTGGAAAGAGAAATTTAGAGGATCAGTACTGTCACCAGGAGATCTTGGATTTCTAGGTTTCTAATATTCAGGTTATTCTGGATCTCAAGAAAGACATATATATGTACGTGCATACTATGCATACTCTATGTGTGTGTGCCCATGGTGTGTGTATAATGAGTGAACAGTGTTTTTCCCCCTCATATTCTTGTATTCTACACTGAAATATGGGTAAAGTGAAGCATCGCATATCCACATGATTATATACAGAGCAAGTGATGGTTTGGGAATTTAAATCCGTGTCCTGTAGCCAAGTCTACTTTCTGTGACCTCATATGTTCTCTTTGAATCTGGCCTAAGAATAGTCTGGACACCACAGAGTACCCCCTCCCCATCCACATGATAACTGGGACCGGGAAAAGCCTGACTCACCTTGAGTGGAATGTGGCTGCACACCAGGCATGTCGGGGCACTCAGCACGGTTATTTTTGCTATTTGGTTGGCCTTTCCCCTTCCTTGGCCAGCAATACTCTGAGCTTGGTCACACTGCATTGCACAGAGCAGCCATGTTCGTGAGGCAGCACACTGACCTTGATACTGAGGCCACAGCTGCGTTGCAGCATTTTCTATGATCAACAGGAGGCTTCCTATGGCATCCTTTGTTGTGTATAGCATCCTCACGAGGCATCTTTGCATCCCCCTCTGCTTGAACAGCTATGCAACTACGTCTCTCTATCAGAGCTTGAGAAAGCAATGCACCAGAAAGTCAGAGACGGTCTGCCCAATTATCCAAAAAGGAAAAACAGGGATCTCTTCCAGCAAATCTGGCCCTAGGGGGTCAAGGGGACACGACACTCTTTCTTCTGGTAAAAAAGAGGAAAACTCAAAAGTTCAAATTGCTAGTGCTGGAGAATGAGGGTTACAGACACTAGTAAATGCAGATGGATACTAAAATGGTTCATAGCCAGGATATTATTAAGTAATATAATATGTACAGAAATAGGCCAGATATAAGACCCATCTGACCATGGCACCAAAGAGCTATCATACTGTGTGAAGGAGAATGTGGCATCCCTGACACATTTTCAGCACAGGAATTGCAAATCCTCAAATTTTACTGTCTTATAATAGGTCTTATATAATTGGAAAAAACAAAAAGCAAAACAAACAACAAAAAAAAAACCACTGGGCTATAGATCAAAAAATTTGAATTTTAATCCTAGTTTTGCCACTAGTTACCTACCTGGCCTTTGGCAAATCATTTATCTAACTTTGACCTCAGTATTTTTGCTGCAGAATGGGAAAGAAGAGCTCAGACTTGACAACCCAGGAGGTGCCTTCCAGCTCTGAAATTCCTTGATCTATATGTAACCCTAATACATTGATGTTTCCCTCCCTGAAAATATAAATGAATGCAGAAATTATCAAACAATATCATTAATATAAAACACAAGTAAAATTTTGCTGAATATCATTCAAAAGCCACTGTAGCAGTACATCTGCAGGGAACTGCCAGAAATTCAAGCCAGATTCAGAAGAGGACGTGAAACAAGGGATATCATCCCTGATGTCGGATCCTGGCTGAAAGCAGAGAACACCAGAAAGACGTTTACCTGTGTTTCGTTGACTATGCAAGGGCATTCGATTGTGTGGATCACAAAAAATTATGGATAACATTACCAAGAATGGGAATTCCAGGACACTTAATTGTGCTCATGAAGAACCTGTACATAGACCAAGAGGCAGTCATTTGAAAAGAGCAAGAGGATACTGCGTGGTTTAGTCAGGAAAGGTGTGTGTCAGGGTTGTATCTTTTCACCATCCCTATTCAATCTATATGCTGAGCAAATAATCCAAGAAGCTAGATTATATGAAGAAGAATGGGACATCAGGATTCGAGGAAGACTCATTAACAACTTGCATTATGCAGATGACATAACCTTGTTTGCTGAAAGTGAAGAGGACTTTGAAGTACTTGCTGATGAAAATCAAAGACCACAGCCTTCAGTACGGTTACAACTCAACACAAAGAAAACAAAAATCCTCACAACTGGACCAATAAGTGGCAACATGATAAACGGAGAAAAGATTGAAGTTGTCAAGGATTTCTTTTTAGTTGGATCTACAATCAATGCTCATGGAAGCAGCAGTCAAGAAATCAAACAACGCGTTGCTTTGGGCAAATCTTCTCCAAAAGACCACTTTAAAGTGTTAAAAAGCAAAGATGTCATTTTGAGAACTAAGGTGCGCCTTACCCAAACCATGGTGTTTTCAATTGCCTCATATGTATAAGAAAGCTGGACAATGAATAAGGAAGACTAAAGAAGAATTGATGTCTTTGAATTATGGTGTTGGAGAAGAATATTGACTATACCATGGACTGCCAGAAGAACAAACAAATCTGTCTTAGAAGAAGGACAGCCAGAATTCTCCTTAGAAGCAAAGATGGCAAGACTTCATCTTGGACATGTTATTAGGAGGGACCAGTCCCTGGAGAAGGACATCTTGCTTGGTAAAGTAGATGATCAGCGAAAAAGAGGAAGACTCTTAATGAGATGGATTGGCACAGTGGCTGCAACAATGGGCTCAAGCATAACAACAATTGTGGGTATGGCACAGGGCCAGACAGTATTTCATTTTGTTGTACATAGGGTTGCTATGAGTCGGAACCTACTCGACGGCACCTAACAACAACAACATTAACAACATTTATGTTAAGCAGTGCCCGGGTGGTGCAAATGGTTGAACACTCAGCTACTAACTGAAAGGTTAGTGGTCCAAATTCACCCAGAGGCGCCTCTGGAGAAATGCCTGGAGATCTGCTTCCGAAAAATCACTGCCATTGAAAACCCTATGGAGCATAATTCTACTCTGCAACACATGGGGTTACCAAGAGTTGAAATTAACTGACACCTAACTGGTTGGTTGGTTATTTACACTAATACTGAAGTTTTATGCTATTACTACCCTTCATGTGTGTAACTGCAGGACCTCAACACCCACGTTATTTTTCAAAAAGTCTGCTCCAGTTATTTCTGAGTGCAGTGGGGTAGCACATGCTTTTGGGACTTTCTCCAGATCCCCCTGGATCCTTTTAAACATTTCTGCATGCCTTCCCTCTAGCTTCTGTGTGCTTTGCTTCTAAGGTCTGGCACCTGCAACTTTCTTCAGAGGACTGTCCTCGGACTGGCTGAGCTACTTCACCTGCCTCAAAGGAGCACAAACACTAAGGTCTAAGGAGCCCAGTGCAAATGGTTAAGTGCTTGACTACTAACTGATAGGCTGGCAATTCAAATCTACCCAGAGGTGCCTCAGAAAAAAGACCTGGTGATCTGTTTCCAAACGGTCACAGACTTGAAAGCCCTATGGAGCACAGTTCTACTCTGACACACATAGGGTCACCATGAGTCAGAATCAACAGTTTGTTTTTGAACATGCGAATTGTTGCCTGGGATGTGACCCTTGCCCGTCCTGCTTCTCCCACTCCCTGGCATGCTTTACATATGCATAGGAGAAAGCCCCCTCTGCTCTTCTGTGCTGTCACTCTTCTTGCTGTCCACTCGCTGCCAGGACTTGAGCGATATGCCTTGTTAGGACCTGGCTGCAGGTGACCTCACTGGGCACACTGCTCTCCTGCCAGGGACGTGGTTTCCCAGAGCAACCCCAAGCTGCAAATATGTGAGCTGCCAAGTGACATGGCCTTCTCTTTGATCCTCTTCACACTACCTGAATCACAAGAAGTTCTTGTCAGAAGAGACACGTGTTTCTCTCAAACTGTGTTGTACTTTGCTACCTACACCCCAAAGCTGAGATGCTGGTGCCTTCTGTTTCCTAAAGACTGTTGTGCAATAAAACCTCTTTACCGTGGTCTGTCTTAGGCTGGGTTCTCTAGAGATGCAAATCCAGTAAAGCTTATAAATATATACATAGAGAGAGAGATTTACATAAAGGAAATATCTCATGTGGTTGTAGAAGCTGTAACGTCCCAACTCTGTGGGTCAGGATAGAGGCTTCTCCTGATTCATGTAGCCACAGGGGTTGAGGACCCAAGATCGTCAGGCAGGAGAGTAGGGCTGATGCTCCAGGCTGTGAAGATCAAAGAATCTCAAGATCAGGGGGCAAGACCACACATAAGCTGCTACCTCAAGTCCAAAGAACTGGAGGTCAGATGAACAGCAGCCAGCTGCAGGATCCAGAATGAGCAGAAGAGCCTACGAGCCCTACCTGAACGTCCACCCACACTTGGTGCAGGCCACACGCCCAAGGAAACTCACCTTCAACAGACTGGCTACTCACAGCAGATCCCATCATGGGGGTGATCACACATCAAATCTCAACAGGGAAGTGATCACAACATTATATGACTGCCAAAACACTGACAATCATGGCCCAGCCAAGCTGACACACAGTCTTAACCATCTCATGGTCCTTTCAGTGGCCAAGCCTACTTGATGAGATAAGGCAGGTAAAAGAGACAACAACCTGGTTTCTCCATCTCCCCATCTCTGTCCTCCTAAATGTCAAATTTTATAAGTAGCCTGATACTTGCTAAAACATGAATGAACCATGAAAACATTTTGCTAAGTGAAATAAGTCAATCACAAAAGAACAAATATTGTATGCTTTCATTTATATGAAATATCTTGTATAGGTAAAGGTATAGAGACCAAAGTTCTATTAGCAGTTACCAAGGATGGGAGGGAGCGGAAAGCGAGAGGCATTGTCTAGGAAGATGTGAGTTTCTGTTAATGGAGATGGAAAATTTGGCAATGTTGTTCATGATGGTTGTAAAACATAATTAATGTAATTGATACCACTAAATTATACACATGAAAAAAGTTGACTTGGCAAAAGTGTGATATATATATATATTTCTATATTTACAACAATAAAAAAATGTGTAAGTAGATTCCTAGAGAGCCACTGGCATCATTATTGCCAACATCTGGAATTGTCTACTACATATAGATAGATCAGAACCCTAAATATGTCCCTTCATCATCTTTCTAAAGCACTCTGATCTTCAAGCCAATCAGCTAACTAAAGTTGGTCCAACCAAAATAAATAAGTGACAGAATTTTTTCATTTATAAAGTAGTTACATTTTTTAAAATATTCACTAATAAAGAGTGATTAGCAACTAATTTGTTTTCATTAATTTTAACTAAAATCTCTATCAAGCTATGTATTTCCTATTTTATTACCTTCTCAAATATCCTTGCAGTAATGACAGTTGTTAATTTTCGTATAGCTTATTTGCTGATCACCAGCAAATCTGCCATTTAATCACTCTGGGAGAAAAAGACTGTAATTAACCTGTCAATGAAATCATACCAGTAGTCGTATTTGTTCTGGACTTCCTCAAGCCGACTTGGACATGGTAGAAGATTCTAGGTTGGTGGAGCAAAATCTAGATTAGGAACAGTATAATTAACACACAACATGCACAAGGCATTAATTAATATCGCCATATTTAAGTCCTTCAAGTAGGCTACTCTTCATAAAGATTAAATAATCAGCCTACTGGTCTAATGCACCTATGTGCAACACAACCATCATTTGATATTAGCTTCCTTATTTAAATCAACAATGTCTTATCAGCTGTTTTCTCTCATCCATTGTTTTGTCTTCCTACATCTAAAATATTTCCATTTGTCTGTCAAAGTTTATTAACTAGGCAGTGGAATAGAAAATGCAATTTTTATTTCCATTATTTTCATTGACTCTTGAGTGAACTTGATTAGACACTTCATCGGCAGGAACCGATCACATTTTTAAAGCTTTATCCTGCAAGGAGAGGAGCCCTGGTGGTACAGTGGTTAAGCACTCGGCTGCTAACCAAAAGGTTGGCAGTTTGAACCCACCAGCCACTCTGCAGGAGAAAGATGTGGCAGTCTGCTTCCGCAAAGATTACAGTCTTGGAGGCCCTGCAGGGTCGCTATGAGTCAGAATGATTCTCCAGCAAGTGGGTTTTTTTTTTTTTTTTTTTTTTTGATGTCCTGCAAGGGACCAGATATTAGGTATTCTTATAAAAAAGATTTCTAAAAAAAAGACGTGATTTGTGTTTCAATCAAGTTTATAATATAAGAAAGCAACATGGAGGCAGACAGAATAAGTATTGTGCAAACACAACACTCTTTTAAAACACATTCTTCAGATGGCTTTTAAAGAAGTTTCCTTTGGTAATAACTTTTTTTTTACAACACAAATTAGTTTTTCATTCCAAAATGTTATACACAAATTGTTTTGTGACATTAGTTGCGATCCCCACAATGTGTCAGCACGGTCCCCCATTCCCTTTCCACCCTGGGTTCTCCATGCCCATTTGGCCAGTTTTCCTGTCCCTTCCTGCCTTTTCATGTTTGCTTTTGGGCAGGTATTTCCCATTTCGTCTCATATACCTGATGGTATATTCATCTGTCAGTTTGTCATACTGTGGTGGCTTGCGTGTTGCTCTGATGCTGGAAGCTATACCACCAGTATCATAAGTGCCAAAAAAGGTCACCCATGGTAGACAGGTTTCAGCAGATCTTCCAGACTAAGACAAACTAGGAAGAGGGACCTGGAGGTCTACTTCTGAAAAAATGGGCCACCGAAAACCTTATGAATAGCAGCAGAACATTGTCTGATATAGTGCCGGAAGATGAACCTTCAAAATATGACTAGATAGATAAGTGCTGTCTCCTCAAAGTAGAGTCGACCTTAATGACGTGGATGGAGTCAAGCGTTTGAAACCTCCATTTGCTGATGTGGCATGACTCCAAATGAGAAGAAAGAGCTGCAAACATCCATTAATAATCAGAACATGGAATCTATGAAGTATAAATCTAGGCAAATTGGAAGTCATCAAAAATGAAATGGAATGCATAAAGATTGATATCCTAGGCATTAGTGAGCTGAAACGGACTGGTATTGGCCATTTTGAATCAGATAAACACATGATCTACTATGCCAGGAATGACAAATTAAAGAGGAACGGCGTCACATTCATTGTCAAAAAGAACATTTCAAGATCTATCCTGAGGTACAATCTTGTCAGTGATAGGATAATATCCATACGCCTACAAGGAAGACCAGTTAATACGACTATTATTCAAAATTACTCAACAATCACTAATGCCAAAGACAAAGAAATTAAAAATTTTTACCAACTTCTGCAATCTGAAATTGATCAAACATACAGTCAAGATGCATTGATAATTACTGGTGATTGGAATGTGAAAGTTAGAAGCAAAGAAAAAGGATTGGTAGTTGGAAAACATGGCCTTGGTGATAGAAATGATGCCAGAGATCACATAATAGAATTTTGCAAGACTTCTTCATTGCAAATACCTTTTTTCAACAACATAAATGGTGACCATACACTTGGACGTTGCCAGGTGGAATACACAGGAATCAAATCAACTTCATCTGTAGAAAAAGATAAGGGTGATACTCAATATCATCAGTTAGAACAAGGTCAGGGGCCAACAGTGGAACAGACCATCAATTGCTCATATACAAGTTCAAGTTGAAGCTGAAGAAAATTAGAGAAAGTCCACGAGAGCCAAAGTACGACCTTGAGTATATCCCACCTGAATCCTATCTCAAGAATAGACTTGACGCATTGAACGCAAATGACCGAAGACCAGCGACGTGGAATGACATCAAGGAAACCATACATGAAAAAAGCAAAAGGTCATTAAAAAGACAGGAAAGAAAGAAAAGACCAAGAAAGAAAGAAAAGACCAAAATGGATGTCAGAAAAGACTCTGAAAGTTGCTCTTGAATGTAGAGTAACTAAAGAAAATGGAAGAAATGATAAAGCAGAAGAGATGAACAGAAGATTTCAAAGGATGGCTAGAGAAGACAAAGTAAAATATTATAATGAAATGTGTAAAGACCTGGAGATAGAGAACCAAAAGGAAAGAACACGCTCAGCATTTCTAAAGCTGACAGCACTGAAGAAGAAATTCAAGCCTTGAGTTGCGATTTCAAAGAATTCTATGGGCAAAATATTGAACGACACAGGAAGCATCAAAAGAAGACGGGAGGAATATACACAGTCACTGTACCAAAAAAAAATTGGTCGACGTTCAACTATTTCAGGAGACAGCATATGATCAAGAAGGGATGGTATTGAAGGAAGAAGTCCAAGCTACACTGAAGGGAATGGAGAAAAACTAGGCTCCAGGAATTTACAGACTACCAAATGAAATGTTTCAACAAGCAGATGCAGCACTGGAGGTGCTCACTCATCTATGCCAAGAAATTCAGAACATAGCTACCTAGCCAAACAATTGGAAAAAATCCATATTTGCGCCCATTCCAAAGAAAGATGATCCAAAAAAATGCAGAAATTTTCAAACAGTATCATTAATATTGCCGGCAAGTAAAATTTTGCTGAAGATCATTCAAAAGTGACTGCAGTAGTACACCCACAGGGAATTATCAGGAATTCAAACCAGATTCAGAGGGGGACATAGAACCAGGGATATCATTGCTGATGTCAGATGGATCCTGGCTGAAAGCAGAGAATAGCAGAATGATGTTTTCCTGTGTTTTATTGACTATGCAAAGGCATTTGATTGTGTGGATCATAACAAATTACAGATAACATTAAGAAGAATGGGAATTCAAGAACACTTAACTATGCTCATGAGGATCCTGTACATAGACCAAGAGGCAGTCGTTCAAACAGAAGAAGGGAGTACTGTGTAGTTTAAAGTCAGGAAAGGTGTGTGTCAGGGTTGTATCCTTTCACCATACTTATTCAATCTGTATGCTGAGCAA
Organism: Trichechus manatus latirostris; assembly: GCF_000243295.1. Classification (NCBI taxonomy): domain Eukaryota; kingdom Metazoa; phylum Chordata; class Mammalia; order Sirenia; family Trichechidae; genus Trichechus; species Trichechus manatus. The sequence continues at coordinate 3,898,025 of NW_004444083.1, read as the reverse complement.
ATAATCTGAGAAGCTGGACTATAT
>NW_004444083.1:3840810-3889939 GCF_000243295.1 Trichechus manatus latirostris | reverse complement strand
AAAAAAAAAGAAATCAAATGATGTATTGCACTGGGCAAATCTGTTACAAAAGACCTATTTAAAGTGTTAAAAAGCAAAGACATCACTTTGAGGACTAAGTTGCCCCTGACTCAAGCCATGGTGTTTTCAATAGCCTCATATGCATGGAAAAGCTGGACAATGAATAAGGAAGACTGAAGAAGCATTGATGCCTTTGAATTATGGTGTTGGAAAAGAATATTGAATATACCGTGCTGCTTAGAAGCAAGGATGGTAAGACTTTGTTTCACATACTTGGGACATATTATCAGGAGGGATCAGTCCCTGGAGAAGGACATCATGCTTGGTAAAGTAGAGGGTCAGTAAAAAAGAGGAAGACCCTCAAGAAGATGGATTGACGCAGTGGCTGCAACAGTAGGCTCAAGAATAACAAGGATTGTAAGAATGGTGCAGGACCAGGCAATGTTTTGTCCTGTTGTAGGTAGGGTTGCTGTGAGTCAAAACCAAGTTGATGGCACCTAAGAACAACAACTTGATTGAACTTAGAAGCAAGTTCCTCAAGTGTGTTGTTTGTTTTATAGGCCTGTCTAATCTTTGGCTGAAAGGTGGACTTTGCGAGTTGTTTCAGCTCTGAGTTAGCAGGGTGTCTGGGGGCCAAAGTCTCGGGGGTTCTTCCAGTCTATCAGACCAGTAAATCTGGTCTTTGTGTGTGTATGTGTGTGAATTTGAATTTGTTGTACATTTTTCTGCCGCTCTGTCTAGGATCCTCTATTGTCATCCCTGTCAGAGCAGTTGGTGGTGGTAGCCAGGCACCATCTTGTTCTTCTAGGCTCAGGCTGGTGGAGGTTGTGGTTCTTGTAGTCCACTTGTCCTTTAGACTAATATTTTCCTTATGTCTTTGGTGGTAATAGCTCTTAAGGAAGCCTTTTCAGGAGGAAAATTAAAAAAAAAAAAATTGGCAAGAACAATATTAAAGCAAAATGCCCCAAATAACATGGTCAAAGAACCTTTAGAGACAGTTCTCAAACTTTTGAGAGGCCATCAATCCCAGAAAAACACATGCATGTATAAACACTAAAGTTTTGTAGAAAATAGTAAGGAATTCAAAGACCTCAGTGAAGCCCCTTTATGAACCTGAGGTTAACAACCCCACTGATCTCACAGTTCGGGTTGTAAGACAAACACACTATGCCGGCATTCTTAAATGTGTCTTAACACTTGGGATAAAGAAAAAAACATTAATGTATCTAGTCATCTGCCATTGATAGACCTCATCATTTTGGTATGCACAGAAACATATATTTAGGAAACTCATGGCACATATGCATTCCCCCTGGATTCAGGTCTCTTGTTTATCACCACATGAACATTTCTTTGGTATATTTTTAGTACAACGTGTTGTCCTAGAGTGATCATATGTTCACAGATTGTGGCAAGTCTGTGAAAGACTTTCTTCTGTGCTTGTTACTGGGCAAAATCACATCTGCTGCCTGGTACTTATGCAGAGTAAACTGCAATGTGTAGACAGATGGTATGACCAAGTTGGAGAGAGTCTCTGTCTGCAAAATCCGGAGAGCTTTGCTCTAGCAGGGGATGAAAGAAGAAAGAATAAGGCCACCCCAGAGTGAAAATAAAATGAAAATTTTAAAGAATGTCAGTGTTGAAGGTCACTTCTTTTTGATTTTGCCAATATCTTAGCACCATGGGAGCAGGTGAACATTCCAAAGAAGACAGTGACTCCAGAGTCTCCACATAGTGAGAGGGGCCTTACTTTTCAAATTTCATACAGGGTTTTAATACTGCTGATTAGAGTCATGATACTTTGTATGAGAAAATTTGACAAGCACAGTCACTCAAGGACATGCTGCCCCAATTTTTCCTTTCTGCAAGAAGGGACATAAAAATTTGATGTTTTTCACTTGGAAGCTGTTTGTCAAATTATAAATCATTTAGATAATTCTAATAAATAAGAACTTTTTTACTGCCTATTAGTCACTAAGACTAAGATCAAACTGGTTTAATTCTTTGGAATAGGAAAAAAATAAAATAAAATAAAATCTCTTTTCTCCATCACAATCCAGAGTTCTTAGTGTTGTTTGTTTAGTGTCTTTCATAAATGGGAAGAGGTTAGCCAAACTTGAACTTGTTTGCCTTTCCCATGTGACCTTTTACTCACGGGCACTTTTCCTCAGAAGTGGCAAAATATGGGAGTTTTATTTTCCCATATTTCCAGAACAATTTTATCCCATTTAAAATTTTTAATTTTTAATAGTATTTCCTTAATTCTTGTTTCAGAATTATTTATTTATTTTAGACAATGTTTGACTTTTTGCATATTTAAACCTTTTAATATTTCAGAGCAAATATTTCCTTTTGTTTTGCTTTGTTCAGATATAACCACACATTTTTGAATAAAGTTTTTCCTAAGTATATTTGTTAATGTTTGCCTTGTGAATGGAATAATTTTCCATTATATTTTCAAACTGGTTATTCTTGGGAAATTTTAACATTTTAGTTTTTTTTGTTTGTTTGCTCATTCATACTTCTAAATAGAAAAATCACATTACCAGCAAATATGACAATATTATCCTCATCATTCTAATAAGTTGTTGTTTTTAGGTGCCATCCAGTCAGTTCCAACTCAAAGAGACCCAGCATACAACAGAATGAAACACTGCCCAGTCCTATGTCATCCTTACAATCCTTGTTATATTTGAGCCCATTGTTGTAGTCACTTTGTCAATCCATCTCATGGAGGGCCTTCCTCTTTTTCACTGACTCTCTACTTAACCAAGGATGATGTCTTTTTCCAGAGACTGGTCCTTCCTGATAAAATGTCCAAAGTATGTGAGATGAAGTCTCGCCATCCTCGCTTCTAAGTACACATATGGCATATTTTATTGCATTAGTCTAAACTTAGAAAACAATATTCAATAGTAATGATGATATTGGATATCCTTTTGTCCTAATTTAAAAAAGAATGTCACTAGTGCTTAACCATTCTAAAGCTGACAGTCGGTTTAATTTAACCAATCTAGGTAGTCCTGCCTTTTAATAGGTTAGAGCAATATAATGCATTTACGTTTATTGTGATTACTAATACTTTTGAATTTATCAGCTGCTAACCAAAAGGTCAGCAGTTCAAACCTACCAGGTGCTCCTTGGAAGCCCTATGGGGAAGTTCTACTCTGTCCTATAGGGTCACTGTGAGTCGAAATCGACTCAATGGCAGTGAGTTTTTACATGTTTTTATTTTATTGTATGTTTCTGTTTACTGCCTCTTTTATTTTCTACTTTACTGGCATCAATTTTATTAATATCATTTCTTTATTTTTTTTTTTGTTTGTTTAAAGCTAAGAAATTAAATTTCTTGTTTAGTGTCTTTCTTTAATTTAATTTATATTATACACATTTATACATTTAACTCACATTATACTTACCAACATGATCTAAATGTATTCAACATCTCTGTCTTTTCCAAAATATATTTTCTCAGACTGCTTGTTTAACTACTCTCTGAACAACCCTTTGTCTCTTTTATTCTTGTTGTCTAGATTGTTAAATTCAAGATTAGTTAAAATGAATATTTTAACATCATTAGTGATACTTATGAATATTGTTTACTATACTCACATCCTTTTCTTTGGTTTTAATTTTTAGTTGCCCTTTTAGAGGAGACCAGTGAATTATAACTTTCCTACTCTTTAAATGTCTGAAAACACACATTATTGTTTTGTCCCTGCTTTGATTAATCTGGAAACCCTGGTGGCATAGTGGTTAAGAGCTATGGCTGCTAACCAAAAGGTTGGCAGTTTGAATTCATCAGGTGCTCCTTGGAAACCTTATGGGGCAGTTCTCGACTCGAAGGCAAAGAGTTTGCTTTTTTTTGGTTTTGATTAAAAGTTTAACAGTATATAGTATTTTAGGCCAATGATTCCTTTATCACTCTGAAGATTTTGTTGATGTGAAGTTTGCAGCATCTTATCGTAATCATTTTTTAGGTAGTCCATTTTTTTCTTTGCAATAACTTTTATTATTGTTGCTTTATCCTCCCTGTTCTACAGTTTACTCTGATGTGAGGTCTGGATTTGTATGTGTTTACCTCTCTATACTCAGTATATACCTTCAATCTGAGAACTCATTGCTTTCTTCAGTTCCAGAAAATATCTGCACATAATCCTTCTCTGTCATTTCTTCTAGTATCTTCTTATGACACACCCTACTAAGTGTTTTTTGGAATTTCCCATCTTATCTTCCATGTCTCTTAACTGCTCTATTGGATGTTTTTATCTCTTTATTTCAATTATTCTTCATGAGGATGGGGGGATTGCCACACCTACTAGAGACTTGGCATTATTTGGAGACATTTTCGGTTGTCACAATTGGATGGAGTTGCTACTGGCATCTAGTAGTAGAGGACAAGGATGTAGTTATGCAGCTAAACATCCTACAATGCACAGGACAGCCTCTCACAACAAAAAATTATCTAATCCCAAATGTCAGAAGTACTTGAGGTTGAGAAATACTGGTTTATTTCTATATCCTGCCTTCTAGATGAATCCTTCATTATTACCTTCCATATCATCAATCTCTTTTCTACTATCTAGTCTAGAGTTTATCGCATATGTTAAATTACGATTTCTTTTTCTTATTTCTAAGCTTTCTAACTTTAATATCCCCTGGTTATCTCATTGCTACCCATTTTTGTTTCATAATTTCTTGTTCTTTTACTACATGTAACCAAACTCCTTATTCCTTAAAGGATTTAAAACATACTCGTTTAAGAATTACTTTCACACATTCTATTATCTTCTAATCTTAATTAGATATCTTCTAATCTCCAAGTTCTTGGTTATCTTTCTTAGCATCAGTTACTTCCTAGGTTTTGGAATTTTAGGTTACAGGCTAATATTGAAAGGAAGCTTTAGTTCTCCCTCTTTTTCCATGCCTTCAATCCACCTTTCCATCCCTCTCACCTAGCCTTTTTTTTTTTTTTTTTGTTATAACTGTGGGCATGTATACATATGACAAATTTTATCGTTTGTCATTTCAACATTTATTACTTGTAGAGTGCAATAGTATTAGTGACGTTCATAATGCTGTGCAACCATCACCACTATGGGTCTGCAATTTTTTACACTTACCTGAAGTTGGCCTCCAGGATAGCAATGTGGAGCTAGATTTCATTCTGGCTGCTCAGACCTCTCAACCCAAGATGATAACAAGCACAAAGTTGATCAAGTAGTAGAAGCAGAGGGTAGCTTAGCCAAAGTCCTGGTTGCTAGGCTCCGTCTGCTCTTCTATATCCCTATACACTTTCAAATATGCAAAGCTTCAGACTCTAGTTAAACTTTGTATTTTTTTTTTAACCTCTTTTCCAGGAGATGGGGTTCCTCAGCTCTTAGTTTCAAGTAATGAGACCGCCTCAAGTGAACAACATTAATCCCCGTCACACCACAGGAATCCTCATGGAATCCCAGCAGGCCTGCAGCTTTAAGTTCAGCTTTGCTCTGTTTCCACCCACAGGAATGTTTAACTTCTATTTATGGGTGATGTGCACTTTAATTTACTCTTTTCATATTTTACCATCATACGGTATGTTTGGAGCAGAGGGAGCCCCTTGACACATGAAATTACATCATCTCAACTAGAAATCTCTTGGCTTCTGGTTCAAAGTAAATAGACCAATAATCAAGTATTTTTATATTCCACATAAAGGTTTTATTTTTAAAAATGAACGAGAATGGGATTGTGTCAAGTGTCTTTCCAATGACTATTGAGACTTTTCTCCTTAGTTAGCCTATGAAGTGAAGTATGTTCTCGTATTATCCAACATTGTTTTCTAGTTGTATTCCTGGCATAACCTCTCTATGCATGTCACAGATATTTCTCCTATTTCATAAAATTAGAATTAGAATTTTACATGAAATATTAGTGCTTATGTTGAAAATGATTAGTCTCCCCCTTTTACTTTACTATGTTTATCAAATTTTGTTTTTAAAAATTTTCTTTTATGATTTACAGGATCAATTGCTTCACTTGAAATATTTTTCCAGGTTGTTGAAAAAAATATTTAGTATTCATAAATATCTGTTATTTGAAAATTAAGAGAATTTGCCCGTCTTTCTATTCTGGTCCAGAACTATTGGGAGAAATATTTTCCTTTGATAACTATCTCATTGTCTTTGGCTGTCTATTTTGGTATTTTTATTGTTGTTGGTTGCCATGGAGTCGATTCCAGCTCATGGCAGGTTTCATGTGTGCAGAGTAGAACTGCTCCATAGGGCTTTCAAGGCTGTGAACTTTCTACCTCTGTTTTCTGTCTCTTAGCCACACTTACTTATTTTATTTTTCTTCATCAATTTTTGTTCTTAGTAGAGAGTTCCCCAATATTACCTTCCAGCTTGCGAATTCCCAGCTTTTTCTTTACTTTTAGCCATCCTTCTTGTCTGTAAAATTTTGTTCTTTGTTCAAGTATTATATTTTTATTCTTAATAATGTCATATATATATGATAATATTGCCATATAAATATATAATGTCAATATATCTATATATAATGCCATATACATATATGTATATATATTTAGGGTCACTATGAGTTTGAATCGACTCAATGGCAACAGGTTTGGTTTTTTTGCTATATAAAAAAAAAAAACCTGTTGCCCTTGAGTAGATTCCAATTCATACCGACCCTACAGGACAGAATAGAACTGCCCCATAGAGTTTCCAGGGACAGCCAAGTGGATTCGAACTGCCGACCTTTTAATTAGCAGCCAGAGCTCTTAATCACTAAGCCACCAGGATTTCCCTTTTGGTATATATATATACATATATATATACATATATATACATATATAAAAGCAAGGATGTCAATTTGAAGAATAAGGTGCACCTGACCTAAGCCATGGTATTTTCAATAGCCTCATATTCATGCGAAACCTGGACGATGAATAAGGAAGACCATAGAAGAACTGACGTCTCTGAATTATTGTGTTGGTGAAAAATATTGAATATACCATGGACTGCCAGAAGAATGAACAAATCTGTCTTGGAAGAAGTACATCCAGAACGCTCCTTAGAAGTAAGGATAGCGAGACTTCATTTCACATACTTTGGACATGTTATCAGAAGGGACCAGTCTCTGGAGAAGGATGTCATGCTTGGTAAAGTAGAGGGTCAGCAAAGAAGAGATGGACCCTCAAGGAGATAGACTGACACAGTGGCTGCAACAATGGGCTCAAGCGTGGCAAAGATTGTGAGGATGATGCAGGACCAGGCATTGTTTCATTCTGTTGTACATAGGGTGGCTATGAGTCAGAACCTACTCAACAGCACCAAACAACAAAAATAAAATACATATATACGTATATATATATATATATATATATATATATAGAAATATATATGGATATATCAATTAGAATTAGACATAGATATTATTGTCTATCTTGGTTCATCTCTTTATGTATTGTTGTTGTTGTTAGGTGCTATCCAGTCAGTTCTGACGCATAGTGACCCTATGTACAACAGAACGTAACACTGCCCTGTCCTGCACCATCCTCATGATCATTGTTATGCTTGAGCCCATTGTTGCAGCCACTGTGTCAGTCCATCTCATTGAGAGTCTTCCTGTTTTTTGCTGACCCTCCACTTTACTAAGCATGACGTCCTTTCCCAGGGAATGATCCCTTCTGATAACATGTCCAAATTATGTAAGACAAACTCTCATCATCCTCACTTCTAAGGAGCATTCTGGGTGTACTTCTTCCAAGACAGATTTGTTCATTCTTCTGGCACTCCACGGTATGTTCAATATTCTTCACCAACACCACAACTCAAAGACTTCAATTCTTCTTTCGTCTTCCTTATTCATTTTCCAGCTTTTGCATGTACGTGAGGCAATGGAAAACATCACGGCTTGGGTCAGGCACACTTAAGTCCTCAAAGTGATGTCTTTGCTTTTTCAACACTTTAAAGAGATCTTTTGCAGCAGATTTTCCCAATGCAATGCATTGTTTGATTTCTTGACTACTGCTTCCTTGGTTGTTGATTGTGGATCCAAGTAAAATGAAATCCTGGACAAATTCAATCTTTTCTCTGTTTATCATGATGTTGCTTATTGGTCCAGTTGTGAGGATTTTTGTTTTATGTTGAGGTGTGATCCATACTGAAGGCTGTAGTCTTTGATCTTCATCAATAAGTGCTTCAAGTCCTCTTCACTTTCAGCAAGCAAGGTTGTGTCATCTGCATAATGCAGGTTGTTAATGAGTCTTCCTCCAATCCTGATACCCCATTCTTCTTCATATAGCCCAGCTTCTCAGATTATTTGCTCAGCATGCAGATTGAATAGGGATGGTGAAAGGATACAACCCTGACGCACAGCTTTCCTGACTTTAAACCATGCAGTATCCCCTTGTTCTTCTCGAGCGACTGCCTCTTTATTCATGTACAAATTCCTCATGAGCACAATTAAGTGTTCCAGAATTCCCATTCTCTGCAATGTTATCCATAATTTGTTATGATCTGCACAGTCCAATGCCTTTGCGTAGTCAATAAAACACAGGTAAACATCTTTCTGGTGTTCTCTGCTTTCGGCCAGGATCCATCTGACATCAGCAATGACATCACTCATTCCATGTCCTTTTCTGAATCTAGCTTGAATTTCTGGCAGTTCTCTGTCGATGTACTGCTGCAAATGTTTTTGAATGATCTTCAGCCAAATTTTACTTGCTTGTGATATTAATAATATTGTTTGACAATTTCCACATTCGGCTGGATCACCTTTCTTTAGAAGAGGCATAAATATGGATCTCTTCCAGTTGGTTGGCCAAATTTCTTGGCATAGATAAGTGAGCACTTCCAGCACTGCATCCATTTGTTGAAACATCTCTCTATGATATATTCAATTTTTTGTTTTTTTTTCTTTCTATTTTAACCTTGTTCTCCACAGATGCCTAGTAATTTTGAGGTGTAAATACCTTGGACACCAGCTATTCTTTCTGGGAATATGTATTGTGGTAGCTCAAAGTTTAGGCTCTTGTCTGTGTCTGTCCCATTGTATTTATGGAGAGGGGTGAAGAAGTGCCCCAGGTCAGAGAGAACTAGACCTCACAGAATCATGTTAACCCCTATACAATTCTTCTAGTTAGAGATTCACTTTCCAACTGTTTGAAATAAGCAGAATTGGTTAGAAGTCTCCTGTTTTGTTTATAAACCCAGGCTGGGGGATTAGAGGAGGAGGACTGAAGAACTGAATGCTCTAGGGCAGGGGCAATCCAGATCCCTCAACTGCCAACCTACAGCTTTACAGCACCAGTGTCCTGGCCTTGCCCTAACATTTTTCATGGCAGTGAAGCAGATGGTGATTATGCTAAGGTAATGCATGGAGAGGTGAAAGCAGAACTAAAGGCTTCCCTCCAACATCTTCTCTCTCTGCCGCCTCCTATCACCCTGTGCCCCTCCCCACACAGGCACTGCTTCTTGGAGGCCTTCGATTTTAACCGGTTGTTTTCCTCAGTTTTTTATTTTGTTGTTAGTTTCTCTTACCCATGCTTTCCATGAACTTTTGTAGTTTCTCCAGGATTGACTTAGGAGAAAATGGCCAGCAGCCCATCCAGGTCCACTCTCGGGACAGGTACTAAAATCCTCTATTATATAGCACTCTATGCCTTGTTATAAGGAGCCTGAATAGCACAAGCAGTTTGTGATCTACCTGGTAACCAAAAGGGTTGGCAGTTCTAATCCATCCAGTGGATCCGTGGAAGAAAAGGCCTGGAGATCTGCTTCCATAAAGATAACAGCCAAGAAAACCCTATGGAGCAGTTCTACTCTATAACACGTGGGTTGCCATGAGTCAGGAGTCAACTGGATGGCAGCTAATAACAACAACATGTCTTGTTACATAAGGAGTCCCTAGGTGGCCCAAATGGTTAAGTCCTTGGCTATAACCAAAAGGTTGAGGCACCTTGGAAGAAAGTCCTGGTGATCTACTGCCAAAAGATCACAGTCATTGAAAACCCTATGAAGCGCTGTTCTACTATAAAACACATGGGGTCACCATGAGTTGGAATCAACTCTGTAACAACTGGTCGGTTGTTGGTTTGGTCTTGTTATATAGATTATATTTATTTTTCTTACTTGTAATTCTGCTTTTGGAAATTAAAATTCTAAGATATTTGTCCAATTTCATAAACAAATAAGTTTAGGATTTATTAAGCTCTGTATTTCTATTTTTTAAATTATATTTGTTTCTACATGTATCGCTATTGCCACTTTTTCTTGTCATCTTTAAGACTTTGGGGGGATTCTTAGGATACTATCTTAGTTCACACATTTTCTATTTTTCTGTATGAATAGTTCAATTTATATAGAATGTAAAACTATGAGTTTTCCTCTGAATACCACTTTGGAAAGATTTCGTGGGTTTTAATATGTGCTGTTTTCTTTATTATAAATAACCCGTTATTTTTGTACTGTTTTTTTCTTCCTTCACCCGATTTAGCAGACTAAAGAAAATTCCAAGGCATTAATGGCTAGGTTGCCAGTGCTTATATAAAGACCCAGAAACAGCCAATACTTTAAGCATAATTAGAAAAGAAAACAGCCACCACAGAGCTGAAAACACCCTGAATGGATAATTTTCTAAACAATTGCTTTTCATCTTAAATGACTTTTCCTATTTTAGTAACAATAAGCAGTTTTTCACAAGGAAGCAGTGGTGCTGTATTCAAACAAGCCCGGCTGTATGTAACATTTCCCCTCTGGTAGCAACATGTCAATCATTTCCCATAATTAATTTCCTAATGATCCTGAAACATTTGCTTTATACCTGAATGATCTCATTCTTAGCACTAGGCAATTTTTGGAACCATTTTAAATGTAAAATTTATCGGTGAACCCAAGTAAATACATTGGGAAAAAAAAAAACAAGGAAAAAGCTCAGGATCCAACCCTTTTGCCAATGAAGTGTATAATATTTTCTTTGACAGAAGCAAAGTGACATATTGCATGTCACGGCTAAGCTGTAAAAATACCGTGACCTTTCATCAGTCTCAATTATTAGAAGTAATAGCCTCAGGCTGGAACAGCTAGGGAATCCCTGCAATATTTAACACAGAAAAAAACTATAGAATCGAATGCAAAGTGCACAGCCAAACCGGGCAGTGTTAGGGTTGCCTCGTGGTCCATTCATCATTTGTTTTCTGCTTACTCTGTGGCTGACATCTACTTATTAAGTCTTTCCCTGGGTCATTTCACACTGCTGAAGAGGCAAAGTAGAAATCCTGGCAGGAGGCCTGCATTTCCAGAGGGAAGGGAGGTGGTTTATTTCTGATGCCATCATCATCTTATTAGGCAGAAGGAAAACTACAGGCCTTGATAGGCCCCTTCCTGCTGTTTCAAAGTCATAGCCAATGTGAGTGAGTGTCCCAATGTGCAGAAAAATTCTAAGAAAAAATAAACTGCTCTTGTGTAAAATGGTAATATTTTTCAGTACCTAGGGACCACACCTTGCTGATGGGGGAAGCCAGGCTGAACTGAGGACTGTAAACAGACTATGACTGTCTTCCAGGGGAAAAGAAGAAATGGGAAGAATTAGTGGGTGGAGTGACACATGGAAATAGTAAATCTTTCACTGAATTCTACGGGCTAAACCTCCCTAACAGAGCTCCTAGCAACATTTCACGGAAACAGGTAGTGATAATATGCAAACAGATTGCTTTAGATCGGGGATGGAATCCAGAAACCTATGTTTTCCCTATATTCTAACCAAAATTTAGCACTTTATTTAACTAGCAAGCTATGAAACAAACCACAGTCATATTTGCAATACCTCTGACCATGTCACCAACAGAAATCACCAATATCACATACCACACTTCACGTGTAGCAGATATTGTGAAATATTGTTTACACTCATCAACACTTCAAAATTATAATAATTCTGAACCTGCTACTAGGGCTTGTTACGTCATGAAGAAACAGATACATTGTCATATCACTGTTTTATAATTTGGTAGCTATATCAATATAATTGATTTCCTTCGGAATCCTTTACATTTTATTTGATGCATTTAAAAACTTTTTTTTTTTTCCTCTGAGAAGGGAGTCTGTAGGCTTCACCAGAGTGAAGAATCCCAGGCCCCCTCGAAAAAAGAAAAAAAACCTCTTGCCTGATGTTGAGTTGAATTCATTAGGCAAAGCCACGACACTGTTCCTTCAGTTTCTGTGGTACAATCTCAGTAATAGGCAGGCGCATCCAGGTCAGTGACAAAGTCAGTCATTTCCAAGAATTGTTTTTCCCCAGTTTTGAAGGCCTAGATACAACAATGGCATCTAAAAACAAAGACATTTAAAATAAAGTCTATGTTATGTGTACTTTCTCTAATACTCTCAAACCACATATGTATAAATCACTTCTAATGTGACCTCAGAAATAGAGAATTTCTGAACTTAGAAATAGAAACCTAGAAGTACGTGAGATGTGAAATAAACAACCTCTCTAAGATAGCCATGCACCTGCGTGGGTGATGAAGAAAATGTAACATGCAGTTAAATTTCTATAATTTGGCCTCGAGACAAAAGCACCATGCTGTCTCTCTGCAGCAAGGACATGAAAAACTAAGTAAAACAGATGTTGTCATCATTGTTGTTAGGTGCTGTCCAGTTGGTTCCGACTCATAGCGACCCTGTGTACAACAGAATGAAACTCTACGCAGTCCTGCACCATACCCACAATCTTTGCTATGATTGAGCCCATTTTTGCAGCCACTGTGTCAATCCGTCTCATTGAGGGTCTTCCTCGTTTTCGCTGACGCTTGACTTTACGAAGCATGATGTCCTTCTACAGGGACTGGTCCTTCCTGATCAAGTGTCCGAAGTACCTGAGACAAAGTCTCGCCATCCTTGCTTCTAAGGAGCATTCTGGGTGTACTTCTTCCAAGAAAGATTTGTTATTTTTTTCGGTCAAAACCAAAAAGCTAAACCTGTTGCCGTCGAGTTGATTCCGACTCATAGTAACCCTATAGGGACCCTATCGGACAGAGTAGAACTGCCCCATACAGTTTCCAAGGAGCACCTGGTGGATTCCAACTGCCCTTAGTTTTGGTTAGCAGTCAAACTCGTAACTACTATGCCACCAGGGTTTCCTGTTCTTTTCTCAGTCCATGGTATATTCAATATTCTCTGCCAACAGCATAATTCAAAGGCAACAATTCTTCTTTGATCTTCCTTATTCATTGTCCAGCTTTCAAATGCATATAAGGTGATTGAAAACACATGGCTTGGGCAGGCTCACCTTAGTCCTTAAAGTGACATCTTTGCTTTTTAACATTTTAAGGAGGTCTTTTGCACCAGAATTGCCCAATCATCATGGTTTGACTTCTTGACTGCTGCTTCCATGGGTGTTGATTATGAATCCAAGTAAAATGGATTCTTCAACAACTTCAGTCTTTTCTCCGTTTATCATGATATTTCTTGTATGTCTCTCCATTATAAGTCGAAACCGACTGAATGGCAACAGGTTTGGTTTTTTTTTTTTTTCCTTTTTCTTTTTTGGTAATCTTTGCAGAAGCAAACTGCTGCATCTCTCCCTGGTGGAGTGACTGGAGTGTTCGAACCTCCAAACTTTCGGTTAGCAGCTAAGCACTGAACCGTTGTGCCTCCAGGGCTCCTTAAATTTAACTTAGGGAGGAGATGTTTCTGTTTGTTAGATTCGAAAATGATCTGTTTTCATTGGCTTCTATTTCTTAAGCAGTAAATCTTTTGAAATTTGAACTCTACCCTTGTTTACCACTGTGGTTACTGCATTAAAGGTTAAAGTTTGTAAACTAGCTCCTTCTCTATCCCTGAAACACAGGGCCATTTGGGAAATTCTATTGGTGAGATTATTCCCAATGGTCTCATTTGAGGCAGATTATGCGTTTCAAAATATACCACAAATCTATATTTTCTTTTTTTATTGTGCTTTAGATGAAGACTTACAGAGCAAATTAGTTTCTCTTTAAACAATTAGTACCCATATTGTTTTGTGACGTTGGTTGACAACCCCACAATGTGTCAACACTCTCCCCTTCTTGACCTTGGGTTCCCCATTGGCAGTAATCTATATTTTCTTGACTGTAATAAAGTAGTTGGTACTAATAAAATATGCCCTTGTCACTTGACCAAGCATCTACAGAAAGAAAGCTCCATTTTTGAACTTATAGAAGAAAATTTCCATGGTTTGGTGTCTTTTACAAATACTTACCAATCATCACTAATAAATATTATCTTTCTGACATACTCCCTGGTTTTGCACATTTTTTAATACTTTCAATATTTAGGTTAATTCTCGTCTTAGTCATATTTCTAAAACATTGAAGAATGACTAAGAACTCTTGCTATGCGTCTTATAGGTTGATTCTAATATTATGTGTCTAATAATACCTAAAGTTCCTTCCAACTTATAACCATCTATTTATGCTTCTTATTTACTGTATTTTTACACAAATAATGTAGGCCTTCTACATTTGTTTGCCAACCGTGCCCTCTGTCCGTGAGGTATTTTCGTAAGCACTGCTGTGCCAATTTTTTTTGTAGCAACACAAAGCAGTGCTTATGGAAATACCTCAGGGAGGAGGAGGAGGTAGGGCACAACTGGCAAGCAAATGTAGAGTGTTATCTACATAAAAGTACATTATTCCCTTGTGGCGAGATTTTAAAAGGAAAAAAAAAAATCCAATATAGAATTGAAAGCTAAACCTAAATTTTAATACTATAAATAGATCATTAAATAGAACACTTCCAAATAATCCATCAATTAACAGTGGAATAAAAATCACATATAGAAAAATAACCAGGACATTTTGGTTTACTGAGAAACGGAAGTGCCATGGTGGCATCAAAATCCCAAGTCACTTGAAAATCTGTTAAACTTGATGCACTCTAACTTCCTAAGAAGCTAGACATGTCTTTAACATCAGAGGTCAGCAAACTATAGCCCTCTGGCCAAATCTGACCCACCACCTGCTTTCGTATGTGAGCTAAGAATTTGTTACATTTTAAATGGTTGAAAAAAATAAAAAGGAGAGTAGAATTTCATGTCATGCAAAAAATATATGAAATTCAAATCTCAGTGTATATAAATAAAATTGTCTGGAATATAGCCATGCTCCTTCATTTACATATTGCCTTCACACTGCCATGGCAGATTTGAGTAGTTGAGATGGAGAACTAAAATATTGGCTATCTGGTCCTTCATGGGAAAAGTTTAAGATCACATGTGGCTTCTGGAACGATCCACTGATGTCAGCACATGTACTCACTGACTATTAAGTTGTCATGAACATGATTGTCTTACATTGTCTTGCAATATAGCTTGTCTACTCTTCCAGCAGTGAAGACTTTAATGGCTATCTAGCATGATAGATGTTGATTTATCTTTATACTTCTGTCCAGTTTCCCTTTGACAACCATACATTTGTTTTCAAAACACATAGGCAAGCCTATATGAAATGCACTCTTGGTTCAAGAAGAGCTTCATTTCAGTGCTATGATATTATTAGATTTTTTGATGGAGAGACATACCTTTTCATTCTGCACTCAATCAACTACAAGACAATAAAACTCAAACTAAAAAGAAAAAGATAATTTATTGGCTTATGTAATTGAAAAATCCAGAAGTTAAAAGGATGCTAATTGGAACTAGCTTTCACTCTCTCTTTTGGCTTAGCTTGTCTCTGTTCTCCAAGTGTTGGCTTCTTCCTCAGTCTTCAGGTGGTGGGAAGAAGATAGAAGCAGCTCTCTATCTTCATTCTCCCACATTCAAGTCCAACAGAATAAGAAAGCATCTATTCCTAGTACCTATAACACAAAAACACAAATCCATTATGTTTGGAGCAACTTGGGACATATGAGGTACTTCCTATGACTAAGGGGGGATTTGGAGTAAGATTGTCCAGGACTGGGTGCTATGCCCTCTCTTGACCAGCCTTTGCACCCTAGCCAACAACTGGCTGTAAGAAATGAGGAGAAATAGATCCCCAAAAGAAAGTTGGGGCTTTCCTTTCTGAAGGGAGAAGGAATGTAAGGCAAGCAAAAGTAACTATTAGAATTAGATTATTAGCACATTTAAAACTATCAGGGAAATTGTACATGATGTTTTCCATTGCTAATTCATTTTTATTTTTCATGAAGAAAGTTTTAAAATGTTATGTGTTAGGTGGAACCGAGATAAAAGAAAAGGAGAAGAGCTTGGAGGTGACTTTTGGCTGTTTCACTTAAGCCTGCCCCTTAGCCACGCAAAAAGCAGAGGTTGGCCCACTGGAAACAATAATTATTCACCTACTTACTGCATTTTGCTCAGATCATCCCCATACATTTCTCCCTGACCCCATGCCTTCTGCTTCACAACCCCAGGCCAATGAAATACTTGCCCCACATGTTCTAGAAGGGATATGGTAGTCAGATGCCTGGGAAGAGCATGCCAGGCCAGAAGAGGAGCTGAATAAGACCCAGGATCAACCCAGGCCCAGTTAGTTGACTTATGGGTGTAAACTGGGTTTCGTCTGCTCTTTGTGGCCCCCTCAATTATCATGGTCTTTTTTCTCTAGACGTCAGTCTGTTAAAGCAAATAACACAGCACAAAACAAAGCCTTTCATTTCCTTTGGCCTTACGTAACTTCCATGCCCTGCCTGATCTCATGTCCCAACTCAGTGTTCCATGTCTATGAGATCCCAGAGCTTATAGGGGTGGGGTTGGTGAAGGGAGAGTGTCCAAGACATCGTTCCAGATGGCAAGATCCACTTTATTGAAACATTCAGAATATAGTCTGTATACTTGTATTTGAAATATAATTTTAATAGAAAAATATTAAATCACATATCATAAATATGCACCTATTTTAAAAATATTAGAAAACCTTGGCTCACAAATTTTATCAACTATCTCCTTTTAAAAATAATAGACCAAGATACAGCATGTTCTCATTACCAAGAGATTCTTAGCAATTTTTCTTAAGATAAAAGGAATATTTCACTTAAAACTTTGTAATATAAAATCATTCTTAACCTAAGTTCCTTGCATATTCTATTGGCTGGAACTCAATTGCTCTAAGGGAATTGGAGGCAAAATTTAGTCTTCCTGGGTATCCATAAGGAAGACTAAAATGGAGTGTGAGACTCACTTAGCGTTGTCTCTGCCAGAGGTATTAATGTGGGGTCCTGGGGGGCACTCATGGTTTGCACTCCAGTTGTAACGGTTGGCAGTTCGAACCCACCCAGCAGCGCTATGGAACGAAGACCTGGCGACCTGCTTCCATAAAGATTACAGCCAAGAACATCCTAATGGAGCACAGTTCTACTCTGTAACACACGGGGTCACTATGAGTCGGAATACACTTGACAGCAAGGGGTTTGGTTTGGGCTTTCTCTGTAGGAGGTAGAAATTAATTAGGCCTGGAGAGTTTATCTAAACACATCTCATCTCTGGTTTTGGAATGTCAGTAGGACTTTCAGGAACAAGAAATCTAGTACTCTGTTAATATTGACTCTAGGATTTGAGATTACGGTTATGACTAAACATTCAGAACTGCAGCAATCAGTAACAGCTCCATTCCTGGAACTAAAGTAGAGCCTGTAGTGACTGGTGGAAACCCCAGACAACCACTGGATCATAAAGCATCTGCAGCTAATCAATTCCCCCCTACAGGATGCGTTGTAATGATTCTGGATCAGTATGGCTTCTGAATGGATGGATACAGCCGGAACCATACTCACTTCTAGAGTTTCTGCTTTCTTTGCCTCATATGTAGTAAACATTTGGAAACATTTGATAGATGAGAGAGACAGAGAGAGACAAAGGCAGAGAGAGACAGACAGAGACGGAGAGAGCTACAGAGAGGTGGCTAATAGATGTAAAAATAAAACAAATGATGTAGTAAAATAGCAACTGGGAGACATAGGACAAAAATCCACCCTTTCCAAGATATTTTCAATTCTCTCTGCTTTTTTTTCCTGCAAAGACTATACCAGGGTTAGCGATCAAATGAAAAGTAGAGTTTTATAAATTGCCTGGATGTGGCTATACAGAATTGTAGGAATGTGTATAGTGTGATTAATTAACTCTACTCTTGTCTAATTACCTTACTGTTATCACTGCATCTGAATGATAAATATTTAGAAGTCGCTGGTTAAATATTTCTCAGTATATACTAAGAGATACAAGCTATTGATAAGGCCCTACTATTGAACGAGTATTCCAAGATGTTAAACAGTGTCATCTAAGGTAAGGTAAGAATGGAATTTTAGAACGTGAACCCAAAATGTTAAAAAAAAAAATGATAATAATAACGTTTGAACTAAGCTGTAGTTTGCACAAACTGGTAGAATTCAATCTTGGAAAAATTACTAATCTGAACATGTGGTGCATACAATTACCAGCTTTGAAAAATTCTAGCACAACAATGTTCACAGTGGATAAACAAAATCAATTTTGCCAGCCACAATGTAAGAGCTTTTCGGAATCTTACCTTTTCTTGCCAAAATGAATTTCTTGGTTATTTTTGATTGTCTTGTGTTGAGTACTGAAACCGAAAGCATAGGAGCCCCCAGTTTTATTTTTCTTACTAGCTTCATTAAATTTTTGTTTGTTTCTTGAAAAATTGTTAGTTTCAAAGCTTTCTTTTAGTGTTAAATTTTAAAACTGCTTCCTATAACATGCTAGCAGCCCTGGTGGCACAGCCATTAAGCACTCAGCTCCTAACTGAAAGGCTGGCAGTTCAAACCCACAGGTCGCTCTGCTAGAGAAAGATGTGGCAGTCTGCTTCTTTAAAGATTTACCTTGGAAGCCCTGTAGGGCAGTTCTACTCTGTCCTACAGGGTTGCTATGAGTCAGAATCGACTCAATAGCAACAGGTTATAACATGCTGTTTGTATTAAACACACACACACAAGGGAATGAGTAAAATTGCAGGAGAAAGTGAGGTACAGAGGTTAAGATCACAGGTGTAATCATCAGACTATTTGGCAAAACGTCATTCTACCACTTATCAGCTGTGCTGCTGTGGGCAGATTATTCTACCTTTGTGCACCTGACTTTATAACCACGTATAATATAAGAATAATATTAGTACTCACAGGATAAGTGATGTGAGGATTAAGTGAAATAACCCAAGTAAAATACTGCAGATAGTGCCTGGCAAGATACAGGCCTTTGATAAATATCATTGTTCTGTTGTTGTTAGTTGGCATCGTATCAGCTCCGTCTCGTGGAGATCCCATGTACATCAGAGTGAAACATTGCCCAGTCCTTTGCCGTCTTCACTGTCTTCAGTATGCTTGAGTCCATTGTTGGCAGCCACTGTGTATTTGGAGTGCCTTCCAACCTAAGGGCTCTTCTTCCAGCACTACATCAGACAACACTGTGTTGTGATCCACAGGGTTTTCATTGGCTAACTTCCAGAAGTAAATTGACAGGCCTTTTTCCTAGTTGTAAACTTGTCTGCCATGGGTGACCCTGCTGGGATTTGAAATACTAGTGGCGTAGCTTCCAGCATCATAGCAACACCCAAGCCACCACAGTACGACAAACTGCAGACAGGTGGTGGTCTGTAAACATTAGCTAGGTTGTTGTTGGGTGCCTTTGAGTCAGTTCTGACTCCTATCGATCCCATGTGACAGAGTAGAACTGCCCCATAGGGTTTCTTTGGCTGTAATCTTTATTGAAGCAGATTGTCAGGTCTTTCTTCCATAAAGCTGCTGGTTGGGTTCAAACCACCAACCTTTTGGTTAGCAGCTGGGTACTTAACCTTTGTGCCACCAGGGCTTCTTACATGAGCTATAGTTATTTAATAAAATAAATTCAAGCCTGACTTCAAAATGATCTGGCAATGTTTAGCATCTGATAAGGCAAACTTATATGAGTCCATCATGGTAGACCTGTATAAGACATGTTCTACTTTCCACTGATCTGCTTATGAAATATTCTTTAGAGAAATGTAGAAGACATGAAATTCACATTATGAATTGTCTAATAATGTTTACTAATGAGTCTATTTAATTATTTTGGGTGTAAAAAAATCACAACATGTTAGACAAGGTCCAAAAAGACTGTTTGACAGATTTTTGCTTAAACCTCCAACAGTACTTTTGATTTTTAGCCCACTGATATTTTGTTTCCACCTGGACAATTAATTAAAAAATAATTGATTCATAAGACACCTAGTGATCTCAAATCACCAGTAATTACTGGATTTTACTGGTGATTTGAGATCACTAGGTATCTTTTTGAATGACTCAGGAAGCATCCAAAGAAGATGGAAGGAATACAAAGAGTCGCTGTATCAAAAAAAACTGGTCGATGTTCAACCATTTCAAGAGGTAGCACAGATCAGGAACCAATGGTACTGAAGGAAGAAGTACAACTTGCACTGAAGGCATTGGCAAAAAAGAAGGCTCCAGGAACTGGCGGAATACCAAGTGAGATGTCTCACGAAACGGATGCAGCACTGGATGTGCTCACTTGCCTATGTCAAGAAAATTGGAAGACAGCTACCTGGCCAACCAACTAGAAGAGATCCATATTTGTGCCCATTCCGAAGAGATGTGATCCAATAGAATGCAGAAATTATCAAAAATATCATTACTATCACACGCAAGCAAAATTTTGCTGAAGATCATTCAAAAGCAGTTGCAGCAGTACATGAACAGGGAACTGCCAGAAATTCAAGCTGGATTCAGAGGAGGACAGGGAATGAGGGGTATCATTGATGATGTCAGATACATCTTGGCTGAAAGCAGAGAATACCAGAAAGATGTTTTCCTGTGTTTTATTGACTATGAAAAGGCATTCAACTGTGTGGATCATAACAAATTATGGATAAAATTTCAAAGAATGGGAATTCCAGAACACTTAATTGTGCTCATGAGGAACTGAACATAGACCAACAGCAGTCTTTCGAATAGAACAAGGGAATACTGCATGGTTAAAATCAGGAAAGGTGTGCATCAGTCTTGTACCCTTTCACCACACTTAATTAATCTGTATGCTAAGTAAATACTCTGAGAAGCTGGATTATATGAGGAAGAAGGGGCATCAGGACTAGAGGAAGAAACTCATTAACAACCTGCAATATGCAGATAACACAACCTTGCTTGAGGAAAGGGAAGAGAACTTGAAGCACTTACTGACGAAGATCAAAGACTACAGCCTTCAGTATGGATTACACCTCAACATATAGAAAACAAAAATCCTAACAACTGGACAAATAAGCAACATCATGATAAAAAGAGAAAAGATTGAAGTTGTTGAAGATTTAATTTTACTTCAATCAACACCCATGGAAGCAGCAGCCAAGAAATTAAACAACATATTGCACTGGGCAAATCCACCGCAAAAGACCTCTTTAAAGTGTTAAAAATCAAAGATGTCACCTTGAGGACTAAGGTGCGCCTGACCCAAGCCATGGTGTTTTCTATCACCTCATACGCATGCAAAAATTGGACAATGAGTAAGGAAGATTGAAGAATAACTGATGCATTTGAATTATGGTGCTGGCAAAAAATATTGACTATACCATGGGCTACCGGAAGAACCAACAAATCTGTCTTGGAGGAAGTACAGCAAGAACACTCCTTAGAAGCAATGATGGCAAGACTACCTTTCATTTAATTTGGATGTGTTATCAGGAGGTACCAGTTGTGGAAAAGAACATCATGCTTGGTAAAGTATATGGTCAGTGAAAAAGAAGAAGACCCTCAATGAGATGGATTGACATGATGGCTGCAACAATGGGCTCAAACATAGCAACAATTGTGAGGATGGCACAAGGCCGGTCAGTGTTTCTTTCTGTTGTACGTAGGGTTGCTACGAGTTGGAATTGACTTGACTGCACCTAACAACAAGTGATCTCCAATGTAGCAAACAGAAACTTCTGAACTCATACCTAACTTGATCTTCTTGGTCTTACTAAGGTCCTTCTTGTCCCCACTTAAAGTTGCCAAGTCAATTGAACTTAATAAATACTCATTGACCACGGACTCTGTGTCAGGTACGTTAGGTCTTATACTTTATGATACTTGTCTCTCCTATTTTCCTTCCTATCTCTCTGACCAGCATTCCAGTCTTTTTTATAGGTGTCTCTTCATTTATTGCTATTGAAATAAATCCTCCATATTTCTGTTTCTCTTTTCACTGTAGATGCCTCTTATCTAAGACCATGATTTATGAAATTTCTATTTACCAATGTATGTAACTACACCATATGTTTCTATTTAACTCCTTCCCATATTTCCTTGAAAACACAAATGCAATTTTCTTTTGAACCATAATTTTAACATGTCTCAACTTGAATTAATGATCTTGCCTCTATTTTGGCTCCTCTTCCATTTTTTCTTATTTTGATTGTTGCTAACATCATCGACTCAATCACTCAAGTTGGAAACCTGGGAGGTCTCTACCTATGCATCTTCTTCTTCATCACTTTCTACCTCCAATCCATCAAAAGTTAACATTGATTTTCCTTCACAAATATTCATTCACTTCAATCCTCACTCTTCTTCTCTAATACCACTGACCTAGTTTACTATTTTTCACTGACATTACCTCAACAGACCTCTAATTGGTCTTCTGTCATCAGTTTACCCTTCACTAATCCAATTCTACATGATATTCTACATGGTCTATAATGTGATCTCTTTAACATCCAGCTTAAAAACCTTGATTGGATCCTAGACTTTTAGGTAAGACTCTATGTGCGTGGAATTGTGGTGCTGCTGCCTTACTCTCCAGGCTTATCCCTTACAACTCTCTCCCAAAACCAAAAACCAAACCTGTTGCCGCCGAGTGGATTCTGACTCATAGTGACCCTATAGGACAGAGTAGAACTGCCCCATAGGGTTTCCAAAGAGCAGCTGGTGAAACTGCTGAACTTTTGGTTGGCAGCCAAGCTCTTAACCAACTCTCTCTGGTTAAGACTGGGCCACTCTCTCCCATGTGCCAAATGTGCCACTGTGCCAACTCTCTCCCATGGATATTCAAATTCTCCCTCTCCCTGAGCTTCATTCCTTTTGGTTTCATCTGAAAAAACAGTACAAAATAATATTTTCATCATCCTTGGTGTATCACTGCCTTGTAACTCATACTTTTAACAGTTCTCCAGCTTCTTAAAAAAGTTATCAACTTCTATTATCTCTAATTCCTCACTGCCCATTATTCATAAACTCACCATAAAATCTGGCTGCTCTTACCAGGATCATAACTAGCCTGCCAATTGTCAAATCCAGAAGTTATCCCCAAGCGTTTGTCTGGCTTGATTTATGAGTATCTAATACTGTTTCTTGAGCCTGTTAAGTCACACAGTTTTAGGCTCATGTCTTTCTCTGGTGTTTGTTTTGCTTTCTTATATCCTCTTACATCTTGGATTGATAAGTCTCAATCTCCTTCCTAAATCCCTCTTTTTGTGCCAACTCTTAAAATTGGTTTCTTTTCCAGAGTTCTTTCCTTAGCCTTCATGTATTATTCCAAGCCCAGTTGTTCCCTAGTTTATTTTAAGTCCAATGAACCTGGGGACCACAATATGCAGCAGCAACAGTGGCACATTGCATTTTTAAAACTCAGTTGGAAGAAGGAGATGTCTAATTTGAGAAGGTACCTTGGGTAATGCTGACATTTTGTCCTTCTCTGGTCAAGATTCTTACTCTTTCTGATTGACCTCATCTCTGCCTAGTTCTTCACTACCACCTATGTGTAGATGACTCACACATGTTTACCACCAGTTCTGATCTATGTTCTCAGTTCTAAATTCATGTTCTAACTGCCTCTTGCTATCTCAAACTACATGTCCTACCAACACTTTTAAGTAGAACTGTCCAAGCTAAACCCATTACTTTTCCCCTAATCCTGCTTATCTCCAACATTCCTAGTCCATAATTATCCAAGCAAAAAACCTAGGGTTTATTTTACCTTCTTTCCTTTCCAGTGTTCATCACATCCAATAGGTCCTTAATCATATCATTTCTCCTTTCTCAGTCACTCTTATTACTCTCCACGTCTTTCTCTTCTGACTGATACTGCCATTGTTTAGTCTTCTGTCTAGTCTATTATTATCATCTCCCAATTAATTGCCATGCCTCCAGCTTTGCTTTCTGCAATCTATCTTCCATTCAGCTCCCAGAGTAAATTTTAAAAATACAACTTTTATCATGCCACTACCCGGATTACAACTCTTTTGAACTCCCACCATCTACAGGATAAAGTCCAAATTCCTCAGCCTGATGTTAGATCTCCACTGTCAGCTGAGTAGGAACAAAGTTCACTGACCCAGTTTCATTTATTTATTCAACAAATATTTATTGAGTATCACCAGACAGTATTTTAGACACTGGGGAAACTAAAACAAAAAGACAGGAAAGCTTCTAATACTAAGGAGTTTACATTCTCAGTCAGGGAAAACAAAACAAACAAAGAAACGTGCATGAAAAGTGGTAAGTTCTGTGTGAAAAATTAAAATAGAATGATATAATTGTGATTAACTAGATGACTGTTCTATATTGTGGTTGAGAGTCAGGGAATGCCTCAAAGAGAAAGTAGCATTTGACTTGACACCTTAATAAATGAAAAGAGTCAAAAGTCTTAGGGAAGGCATTTTTTAGTGGAGGGAATAGCAATTGCAAAGATCCTAAGGCAGGAAAAACTTGGCATATTTGAGTAACATATATAAAGGAAGTGAGATTAGAGTGTGGAAAGTGTATGTCATGATGTATGTCAGAGAGATAAGCAAGGGACATATCATGGGACTTTATACAACTTGCTAAGAAACGTAGATTTTATTTTAAGTTGAATAGGAAACCAATGGAACATTTCAAGTGGAAGTGACATGATTTAATTTCTCTTCTAAAAAGATTATTGTGGCAACTCTCGTGCAAATTGGTAACAGGACAACAAGTAAGACGGCTATAGTGGTGTCCCAGGTACCAGAGAACAGTGGAGTAGATTAGCATGGTACTAGTCACTGAGATAGAGACATTTGGATTTGAAACACGGATTTTAAAATGGAATAAATAAATGTTACTGATGGACTGGATATGGGGGAGGATAAAATGAGAAGGATCAAGCAAAACTTGTAGATTTTGGAGACATTAAACCCAAAAAAAAACAACCAAACTCATTACAGTCAAGTTGATTCCGACTCATAGTAACCATATAGGACAGAGCAGAACTGCCGCATAGAGTTTCCAAGGAGCAGCTGGTGGATTCCCACTGCTGACCTTTTTGTTAGCAGCTTATTTTTTTAACCACTGTGTCACCAGGGCTCTTTGGAAGCATTAAGTAAGTGAATATTTAAATTTGAATTTCAGGAAAGCAGTTTGAAATGTATCTATGGATGATGAGCTAATAAGTATTTAGATGTTACTACAAACCAAAGAATTAAATGAGGTAAACTGGGAAGAGTATATAAATAGAGAAGAAGCTGCAGTACCAAGTCCCAAAGCACCTCACATTTAGAGACCAAAGAGAAGTGGAGGAAAAAGCAAAAGAAATCCAGAATGGTTATCTGATAAGATTGGTGGAAAACCACAAGAGAAGGTTTTCGTGGAAGCCAAGAGTGAGTTCTCAGGAGAAAATGGGCAATTTTGCTGAGTGTTACTAAAAGCCAAGGATGATTAGAACATAGACTTTAACAATGTAATACTCAGTGGTCTCAGAAGGGTAGTGGGAATGCAAGTTCAACTGGATCAGGT
The DNA here is from genome assembly GCF_000243295.1 of Trichechus manatus latirostris. NCBI lineage: Eukaryota > Metazoa > Chordata > Mammalia > Sirenia > Trichechidae > Trichechus > Trichechus manatus. The sequence continues at coordinate 3,864,242 of NW_004444083.1, read as the reverse complement.
TAGTGAGAGAATATAAGGTACAAATATGGAAATGGTGACTACAGAAAACTCTTTTTGCTATGACAGGAAGCACTGTGTGGGGTCATTAGCTCGATGAGGACTGTGGTCAAGGAAAATTCTGTAGCATTTCTGCATCTTAACAAGAATGGTTTAGTAAAGAAGAGAAATTGATACTGCAGGAAAGATAGGGAATGACTTCAGAAGCAATGTCCTTGAGGAAGGTGAGACTAGCCGATTCTCAGTATAAGAACTTACCCTTAACAGGGGCAAGGACATTTTGTGCATTAAAAGCAGGTGGGCAGGCAGAGCAGGTAGAATGGTGCATGGGGCAGAGGGAAGAAGAGGAAAAAGAGGGCAGTCTTAGGCTGAGTTCTCTAGAGAAGCAAAACTAGTAAAGCATATAAGTATATATAGAGAAAGATTTATATCAAGGAAATGGCTCATGTGGTTGTAGAGGCTGGAATGTCCCAAGTCCTGTGGGTCAAGATAGAGGCTTCTCCTGATTAACATAGCCACAGGGGCTGGTGAATCCAAGATCGGCAGGTCAGACAGCAGAGCTCCTGCTCACAGGCTGTGAAGATCGGCAAACCCCAAGATCGGCAGGCAAGACAGCAGGTAAGCTGCTAACTCAAGTCCCAAGAACTGGAGATCAGATGAGCAGGAGCTAGAGACAAGATCCAGAGAGAGCAAAAGCCCATGAACCTTGCCAGAATGCCAAGTTATATTCAATACAGGCTACAAGCCCAAGGAAACTCCCTTTCAGCTGATTGACTACTCCTGGCAGATCCCATTATGGATGTGATCACATTATATCAAAACTCATCATGGAAGTGATCACATCACCATCTACTGCCAAACAAATCATAACTGCCAAACCACTGAGAATTATGGCCCAGCCAAGTTGACACAACATTAATGATCATGAGGGCTGTTGGTGGGCACTAGACGAGAGGTTAGGGATAACTTGCCCAAGAGTGATTCCTTAATCACTCTCAAAGCACCATGGAAACCATCTACCATATTACACCATTTCGTGTGTACGACACTCAATCCTGGAAGAGTTCTGAGGTGGTGAATCAGATTTTCCATCTGCCCTTGTTGTTGGGTTGAATCAATTTTGACTCATAGCTATCCCATGTGTCAGAATAGAATTGCCCCATAGGGTATTCTAGGCTGTAATATTTATTAGGAACAGATCACCAGATCTTTTCTCCCACAGAACTTCTGGGTGAATTTAAACCACCAAACTTTGGAATAGAAGCTGAGTGCTTAACAGTTGCACCACCATCATATAAATTGTATCCACAAGACTTGTTGCCACCCCACTGATTATACTAGGGTAGGAGATGATGATGCTGCATCCAGGCACGCTGAGCTGGTGGAACCTGGCTGGAACCAAAGTTCTGCCATATGATACTGTTATCGGTCCCAGGCCCTGGTCACATAAGAAAAGGGGCATGTGCATAAAAACTCCATGCCCCAAAGTTTGGAATCCTTTGCTTGGAGTCTGATGCTGGTCCTGTTCATTGCAAGATTGCAACAAAGGGCCCACACGCCTGCTAATGTTCCTGCTTCTTTTACTTTACCCTGGTAAATGCTGTTCCAAAAGCCTAGCTGAACGCTATCTGGCCTTCTGCCTTTGTTTGATCAACACTGGCGGTCTTTGCCACAATATTTATGTTTAAATCTTAGGCTTCCACCTAGTTTCTGGCTAAAGCTGCCTTCTTGTGTCTGCATGTGTCCAGCCAAGTCTCCTCAACCTACACTTTCCTCTGAGATTCAGCCTCCACCCAGACTCATACAGATCTTGTATGGCCCCATTTGAGTAGCAGACACTCCCCTACTACACCCGATTCCTTTCCATCCAGAGAGGCAACAAGGTCTCAAGTATAAGGGAGTCAGACCTTTTGCAGACAAGTTACCTGACTGATCCTTTGAGATTATCAGTTTATGAATGCTTTGGTAGCTTTTAACTAAAGTTTTTTTTTTTTTTTTTTTTTAACCTAAAAGCTAAAATAGTTGGTAGTAGAAAATCATTTAAAATATTATTCCATTTATTGTATGGTTGATGCTAGAATGCATTAACTCCATCATCAGAATTGTTAAAAATATGTTGTCACATATCACATATTTGTTAATCACTTGTTCACTTACTGTATTTTGTGCAAATAACGAGCGACTTCTACATTTATTTGTCAACCACCCCCTCCCCCTGAGAGGTATTTTCATAAGGTTCTATGCTAATTTTTTTTTTTTTTTTACAGCAACATGTAAAAAAAAAATTGGAAATGTGAATTAGCCAAAGAGCAGGGAGAAGAGTGTCCCAGCCAGAGAAAAGGGCGTGTGCAAAGGCTGTTTGGAGAATTGGAAGAACCAAAAAATGACCTGTATGGCTGAGTAGAATGAATCAGTGTGATAGAGGATACAAGAGGGGTTGAAGCAATATGAAGCTAGAGAAGAAGACAGATTGTGAAAAACATTGTAAGTTGTTGTGGGTTGAATTCTGTCCCGTAAAATAAGGGTTGGAATTCTAACCCCCATAACTGTGGGTGTAATCCTGCTTGGAAATAGGTCTAATTTGTTATGTTAGGGCGGGTTCTAAATCTAATCACTTCTGGGTTATAAAAAGAGCAGATTAGACACAAAGGACGAACACAGGCAGCAGGAGAGAGGCGTGGAGATGAAGGACATGTGAGAATCATCTACAAGCTAAGGAACCAAGGAATGCCTGGGGCTACCGACGAGGAAGGAGTCAACGCAGCTGAGACCCTGATTTCGACTTCTTGCTTCCAGAAAAGTGAGAAAATAAAATTCTCTTCTTTAAGCTACTCCCTTATGGTATTTGCGCGATGGCATCACTAAATAATGAAGACATAAGTCATATTTTTAAATTTGGATTTCACCGTAAGGAAAATAAGAGGTCTTTGAAGGATTTTAATGTAGTGTCTGAGGTGATCAGAACACTCTGACAGCCCCATGGGGGAATGTATTGGCAAGGGGAATGAGTGGACGTAGGGTTATGGAGGAAGAAAGGTTTGGTAATCTTCCAAAAACCAGCAATGAAAACTCTACGGACCACAATGATCCAAACTGCAGATGATCATGTGCTTCCTTCCACTGTACATGGGGTGGCCATGAGTCAGAGCTGACTGGACAGCAGCTAACAACAACAGAGTCATGGAGGCTATTACAGGCCCTTAAGTAATAAGCAATAGTGTGGTTTAGACTTGGGCTGTAACTGAAGACAGAGAGCTAGATACTTACTTGAGAATTATTCTGGTCATGAAATGGGCCATAATTAAAGGCCATAAGTTATCTGAATCCTAGATAATAAAGGCACTATTAGGGATACATTTAAAACATTATCATAAAATGATTTTTATTAGAAACACAGAAAAGTCATCTCGACCCTACATATCTACAACATTGTCTTTTGGGTATTGCAGCCCTTCTGCCTAATTAGGAATTGTCAGCTATTCTCATAAAAGTACTATGCCAAGAAAACTGGAGGGAAAAAAAAAAAAGCATTGTTTCCAATAATCCTCCAAAAAACCATGCTGTTAATTTCAACACAATGAAATATAATGGAGTTCTAAGAACAGTGCAGTACATGATGGGGCGTTTTGAAAGAAGAGACTACCCTCTGGGCTTGGGATTTATAGCTGCATTTTCAGCAACGTTTGAAGGTGGAACTCCCCACCGAGAAGTAGAGGCTACAGACCCTTAAAGGGGTGCTTAAAACCCATAAAATCAAACCCATTGCCGTCGAGTCGATTCCAACTCACAGCAATGCTATAGGACAGAGTGGAACTGCTCCAAGGCTGTAATCTTTACTGAAGCAGACTGTCACATCTTTCTCCCGAGGAGCAGTTGCTGGGTTCAAACCGCTGACCTTTAGGTTTGCAGCCAAGTACTTTAACAACTGCACCACCAGGGCTCCTTAGAGGAGGTGCTTAGGTCGTTTCGTTATAGCGGATATTAAAAAAGTGTCCAGGTAAGTCCCATGAAAGCCTCATGGGATCCTTTGAAGGATCAATCAGTCCATGGCATCAGAGAGTCTGTTTTTGCCCTGGGCATTTTCAGACTTTCAGGGACAGAGGATAACATATGATCTTATTATCTTAGCTCAGTATATGAGATTCTCAAACCCTTCCCTTCCTAATAACAGGTTTTATTATTTTTTGGGGGAGGGTGGGGGTGGAAGTGGTAAGGGTTATTACAGAGGGGATTTCTCTCTGCCAGTGTTTTACTTACATGCACCGAGGCTGGGTGGGGGTTTAATTAGAATAGGCTGGGGGGTGCCATTTTCCTGTTATTGGAATCTCTGGCTCTTTTTGTCTCACTTTGTCCCCAAGTTTGAGCCCTAGACTCTGATTCCAGGACAACAGGAAAAAGCCTATTAAAGATCCCATAGAGACAGAGCAGGCTAAAGAATTTTTGAAATAGCACAGTAGCTAGATTGAAAAAAGTAAGAAGATAGATTTTCTGGATGTGAGGGACTTTTCAGTGTCAAGAAGAGTCTTGGAAGGACTCTGTTGAGACCACTGCCTCTTATCAGATCAACTGGTGCCTTCCTGGTGCTGTTGGGAATCTTCTGTTGTCTCGCTCAGGGAACCAGTTCACAAGTGCGTCTTGGCTGCCTGCTTTCCGAATGTCCGCGCAAGGGAGATGACATCAGCTGAAGCAATTACTCTTTACTTAGCACGTTCAATGCGGTAGCATGGCCCCGGAAAGAGCAAGCAGAGCACCTCCCTAGTGAAAACAAAAGCAAGCAGCAGGGAGAATGCTACTCTCTTTAAGCTACTGAGGGTTCCCTGTTGACCAGTTGAACACCGAGAAACCTGAGCACCAGAATGGGGTAACTGAAGGAATCAGTGTCTCCTACTGTGGTGGTTTGCATGTGGCTATGATGCTGGGAGCTGTGCCACTAATATTTCAAACCAACAGGGTAGATCACCCATGGTGGATGGGTTTTAGTGAAGCTTTCAGACTAAGAGAGACTAGGAAGAAAAGCCTGGCAATCTACTTCTGCAAATTAACCAATGAAAACCCTATGGATCACAACAGAATATTGTGCAATATAGTGCTGTAAGATGAGCCCCCTACACTGGAATAGATACATATTTGTGTTACTCATAGATCCAGACAAAGCATCATCCCCTAACAGTCCCAAGGTGAGGCTTCCGTGAGGGACATTCTTTGGTTCTGTGGGCAAGTTTTGATGCTTTCTGACAGCTTTAGATACATTCAGATTACAACAAGCCAAGAAAAGTAGACCCAGGACTAGGGTGAGAAGAGTGAGGCACTCGCCTTAGATGTAAAATAAACCAAAACTAAACCCGCTGGCATCGAGTCTATTCTGACTCATATCGACCATACAGGACAGAGTAGAACTGCCCCATAGTATTTTCAAGGAGCAGCTGGTAGATTCGAACTGCTAACCTTTTGGGTAGCAGCCGAGCTCTTAGCCACTGCGCCACCAGGGCTCCACCAGATGTAAAATAAGAGTCTTCAAAAAACTCAGTAATCAAGATAAATACTTTAATGCAACATTTTTAAAAGTCCATGAACAAAATAAATATCGGCATTTTAAATTAAAACAGGCTGTTGTTTGTTCAGTGACCTTGCGTTATTGGGCTATGGGAACAGTCTTTTCCAATCAGCCCGTGGTTCCTGGGTCACAGGCTTCCCTCGCTAGGTGGGTTTATGAGGGCTGATAACGGTGAGCAGCCAGATGGGGCAGTGCAGAGCCTGATATAAAGTCATGTTTTGTTGTTGTTTTTACGGTGGAGCATTTATTAACTTTTTTTACTTGGCTCAAAGTATGGGAGGGTATTTTGATAAGTATGTGTAGACACATACTTTTCCTTTTGCCACAGGATCCAACGTGATTTGGCAGGGCACTGAAAAACAGAGTCGTTTCTGTGAAGCCTACTTTTCAGTGGCTTGTGGTGGGTGTGCAGCGGGGGGAGGGCGGGGTTCACATTGGTGCGTTTGTTTTAGGAAGGGTCACATCGGAGGGATTGGACGGGATGTTTTATCAATTCTTGGCCTATCAAGTTCTTGACATTTTGTCCCCAGTTCAGCAATACACCATACGATAATTTCTCAAAATGGAAAACTGACTCAAATATATACAAAATAATAACTTTAAAAATTCAAGGTCATATATTTTCAGGAAAAAAAAAACCCCAAAAACAAAAAAACCCATTGCTATGGAGTCGATTGCAACTCACGGTGATCCCATGTGTTCGAGTAGAACTGCTCCATAGGGTGTTCTTGGCTGTAATCTTTACAGAAGCAGATTGACAGGCCTTTCTTTCACCGTGCCACTGGACGGACTCGAACCACCAACCTTTTGGTTAGTACTCAAGTGCAAAACATTTGTGCCACCCAGAGACTTATTTTCAGAAAAGAATGGTTAAATATTTAAATCCTCAGTTCCTGATCTCTATGGGCTAAGACATGGTCCTGTTTGAAAAGATGATGCCACCGAAAGCTTTGCTTCAACTGGTCCCCATTTTCCCTTTTCCGTTGGTAATTTCTCCACTGTCAGCATCCCCACAAGCCAGCACCGGACTGAGGTGTATTTTTCGTGTATTCCTTTCATGTATTAGCCCTATCAAGATAACTCCACAGCTGGCTTTGCTACTGTTCCCCAAACGTTTACCTAACAAAGTCCTTCAGATTAAAGGACATTTGATTTTTTTTTTTAAACTTAAAATGGAAATGTTATCTGGGAGGTTAAGAAAATCTAATGTCAACCATTAACCTTAAAAATAACAATGAACACTTCACTGCAAATTACTTTATAATATTTTCTTTATTAATGAATGAACCAGTGGTTGTTAAATGTTCTGAGTTAGTAGAACTGGAATTTGGGGTAACACTGAAGGAATTAAAAGTGAATGCCAATTTTCTGAAAAGCAAGTTTTAGAGTCTACCATCATAGTCTTACTCACCTGGCATTCTTTTAGTACTATTTGGGTAGAAATGTTGATTGCTTGGACCTTGCTCTATGAAATACAAATACAAAGAGGTTAAAAATTCCCATGGATTGTAGTAAATAGGGATCCTTTTGGTGGCAACAACTTGCCTCTGACGTAAAGGGACATGTTCTGCCCTACTCCCACTCACTTTACCCCACACCTCAACACAGCTCCCAACCTGAACATCAGAATCCATTGTTCTGACTGACATCCTAACATGGAGTATGAATCCTCCACTGTCACAAAAATGCATTCTCACATTGATCAACATGTTATCGGCAAGACTATATATGGTTTCAGATTCCAATAAAAAGAACCAGAACAAATCTTAAACTCTTCTAGGGCAGGGAACCGTCTTTGTCACCTTTCTGCCACCAGAATGCTGCACAGTGATAAGCACAAGAGAAACACTCAAGAAGTATCTCTTGGCCTATGTAATGCCAGGTCCTTAGAGTCAGGGATTTGTGATTGGAAGGTTGAATGGAGAGAAAAGGTTTAGAATGTCTATTGCTTACGGTGGTTGGTTGCGGGGTGTGTTGTTCTCTGTTGGACACCATAATTTTCATATTTCCTGGTAGAAAATACTAAAAAAAAAAAGATGGGTAGATACAGTGAGTATATAGGAAGCAAAAATGGAAGAATACAGAAAATCAACTGTCTTCTCTTTAGTTTTACTGATGCACACTTTTCTTTTAAAAGAATCAATAGAAGGTTAAAATGGGGCACTTCCCGGCTCAGCTTTGACTGAGGACCTGATAAAATTAATATCAGATATCAAAATGTGTGAGAGAGTTTACCATAAACAGATTTACAAAGGAAATGATCGTGAATCTGTTCCATTATTCTTGTTGTGGTTGTCAACATTATTCTTGTTGTGGTTGTCAATTGCCATCGAGTCGGCTCTGACTCATGGCGACCTTATGTATAACAAAAAGAAATGTTGCCCAGTCCTGATCCATCTTCATGACTGTTAGTGTGTTTGAGTCCAGCGTTGTGGCTATTACCATTATTCTTGAGTCCGCTCATTTGCTTCAAGAATGTAGAAGTCCTTCATAAGAAAAAAAGACCAGACTTACTGGTCTGACAGAGACTGGAAAAACTTCTAGAGTACGGCCCCTGGACATTCCTGAGGTTCACCCTTCAGCCAAAGATTAGACAGGCCTGTAAAACAAACAATAATACACATAACTCAACCATGTATATGAGACTAAATGGGCACTCTAGCTCAGGGGCAAGGACATGAAGGCAGGAGGGGACAGGAAAGCTGAACAAATGGAAATGGGGAACCTAAGCTCGAGAAGGGGAGAGTGTTGACACGACACGGGGTTGGCAACCAAGGTCACAAAACAATATGTGTATTAATTGTTTAATGAGAAACTAATTTGCTCTGTAAACTTTCATCTAAAGCACAAGAAAAAAAGAATGTGGAAGTCTTCACAGATAGGAAAGAAGGAGAACTCAGTGAAGAAATCTCTTGGGAGAGAGCTGTTGCTGGCTATGGCGTCCATTCTTCCCTGTAGGGTGGTGGGACCTCCTCTACTCAGGCCTAGTGAAGGAGTGACTATGTAACAACTCAGAGAGCTGTGAAATGTGCGCTCCACTTGACTCATGACTGAGGTAGGTGAAGTGATCTGAGGCAGGAGGGTAGGGGTAGCATCCCTGGGGTGAGCCTGCCGATACTCCAAGGTCCAGCACATGTGCTACATGGAAGACAGAACCAAGGTGGAGCTTGTAAGTCCTTTCTAAGAGGGCCAACTAGAAGGGTCAAGAGATCCCAGCAGGAGATGCTGGAAGTGAGCGCCCTGTTCCTGCGAGCTGCAAAAGCTTTGCAAACTACCCTTGGAAAGAGAGATTCGTTTGCCCAGGTCAAGGGGACTGCAGGGGTGGGGGCGTCCTCTGCAAAGCCATGCAAACAACTCATGAGCGAAAGTATCAACCATAGCCATCTACTAACCCCAGAAGCCTACTAAAGACAGGCCCAGCTTGAGTTAGACCTTTCCTCTCTCTCCTCCATTGCTGAGACCTGGAAGACAGACACTGGCTGGTGAGCTGCTGGAGGGAGAAGGAGCACACTGTGAAAAATAGAGAGGAAATCAGATATATCCCTCAAATCCTGCTGCACTGCCCTTTTCCCTGGGTAGATTTCCAGCCTCTAGAAGCAGGTCCAAGTTGGGAAGGGAGAAGATTTGATATTTGATGTCACAACAAGCTGCAGTTTTGATTAATATCTTGGAAAGATATTCAATTTTCTAAATAGAGACCATGTGATATACAGTGATTATAAGAGCTCAGCTGCGAACCAAAATGTCGGCAATTTGAATCCACCAGCCACTCCTTGGAAACTCTCTAAGGCAGTTCTTCTCTTTCCTATAGGTCGCTATGAGTCAGAATTGACTCAACGGCAATGGGTTCGGTTGGTTTTTATAGGGCCAAAAAGGAGCCCTGGTGGTGCAGTTGTTAAGTGCTTGGCTGGTAACCGAAAGCTCTGCATTTTGAACCCACCACTGGCTCCACGGGAGAAAGATGTGGCAGTCTGCTTCTGTAAAGATGTACAGCCTTGGAAACCAATAGGTCCTATAGGGTCACTATGAGTCGGAATTGTATCAATGGAAATGGGTTTAGTTTGGGATTTATAGGGCCAAAACTAAGTAGCAACTTCATGGACCTCTTGGAGTTTTCGTTTGGGCAAGACGGGATTATTACTGATTAAATCTCAAAGGTACAAGTGAGCAACTAAATAAATAGATAGATAAATTAAGTAATGTAGCATTTTGATTACATCAAGTCATTTCATCATTTAGAACTACACTGTAGCAATACCATTTAATATATTTGATAAAATAATTATATTAATATTAGTGTTAATACAATAGTTGATATAATGATTGTATTGTTGTTAGCTGCCATTAAATCGACCTTGACTCATGATGACCTTACGTACAACAGAATGAAATGCTGCCTGGTTCTGTATCATCCTCACAATTGTCAATATGTTTTTGAGTCCATCAAAGTGGTTATTGTGCCAATCCATCTCACTAAAGGTTTCCCTCACCCTCTCTGACCCTCTACTCCACAAAATCTGTTGTTCTCCTCTGTCTACTGATCCCTCTTGACAACATATCCAAGCAAGGGAGTCAGATAATGTTCTGTTGTAATCCATAAGGTTCTCATTGGCTAATTTCCAGAAGTAGATCTCCAGGCCTTTCTTCCCAGTCTGTTTTACTCTGGAAGCTCTGCTGAAATCTGTCCATCATCGGTAACCCTGTTGATATTTTAAATACCATACTGGTGGTATAGCTTCCAGAATCATAGCAACATACAAGCTGCCGTAGTATGATAAACTTAATACAATATTTCCCTCATCTTGTTGGTGTGATGTGTGCCTTACCACCTGTATCTGAAAGGTGAGATGACACAGCTCTTTTTGGTGTTACATTAGTGTTATGATTTTGGAAAAGCCAAGCAAAGCATGGGCTTCTGATCTCAGAGTGAATATAAGCAAGTGAAAACACAGTCCCATCTACCCCCTTACCCTCACACGCACTGTGGTGGGTCTTCAATGGTGGGATTGCCTTAGCATATCAGACATAGCAGGGGATATAATCTCATCAACCACCAGAGGCAACGATGGGATAAGGCCCCCAGCAGCAGAGTCTACTAACTCTCTGGCTCCTGAAGGATTTAATTCCAGGATTGCTTTAGTGACGGGATTTCTTTCCTGTCGGGGAAGGAAGTGGGATTTGCTTCAGTGGCATTGCATTTTCTGCATCCGGGTGATACGTCTCACTATAAAGCTGTTTCCCAATGCCACTACTGGAATGCTAGAAACTGTTTACTTCGAAGCCTGTGTGGCTCACTCTGAGACCAAAGGCCACTCTGTGTCCCTGTGTTTACATTCCTAACTTTCATAGCCTAGCATTCTCAAAGGCCTTTGTAAAAACAGAGCAGAGTCCTCAGCGGACAGCGCTCAAGGTTACTGCTGTAAATTCTGTCCTCTGGCTCTGCTGCTAAGCCTTCTACAATATTCCTTAATTTCTGAGTTTCTGAGGTCAAGGACCTTGCCTTTTTGCTCAGCATCCCACACAGAACAAAATCCCTGTCTCCCCCCACCGCCCCCCGCCCTACCATGTTTGAGGTGAAAGGCTTAATCTCTGAGGACCTTCAGTCATGGCTGCCTCTTCTTCCCACAGAAACCTGCCCTCAGAAGTGAACATATTATGGATGAGTTGTGGGCCTGTGATGTTTTCCTTAACCATGCTATGTGTTCAATATGCTGTCAATAGGACTATTTTAAGATTTTGCCAAGTATTAAAGCATAAAGCTCTCAGTTCAGGGCCTCAGGAACTCACTGGGAAGCAAGTCAAAGACTGAATCATCAGACTTGACAAAATCAAGAGAGAAAAAAACAAACAAAAAAAGGAAAGTTAAATCTTGTCCTTAAGGAACAACTTTTTGGATGATTTCATTCTCAAATATACTCTGCTTCTAGAGCACCTGGAAAATATTTGTTTTGAGTATGAGCGAATATTTGAAATCACATCTTTGGGGATTTTAACGTGTCCCCAAACCTTGGAGATTGCAGGTATATGGGTGTAAACCCAAGCAATGAACAGGTGTGTTTAGAAAAAAGGCAAGATTTCTAGCAAGTCTACTCCAGTCTCAACCATCATCTCAAATGGACTCAACAACAGCCTCCATGTCCTCTCCCTAATTTCATCTTTGCCAACATTTAGTTCATTCAGTTGGGGGGTGATTTCACTCCCAGGAGACATTTGGCAATGTCTGGAGATATATTTGGTTGTTATAATTGGGGGAGTGGTGCTATTGGCATCTATTAGGTAGAGGCCAGGGATGCTGCTAAACATCCTACAATGCACAGGACAGCCCCCACAACAAAGGATTATCCAGCACCAAATGTGAATTGTGCTGAGAAACCCTGGTGTGTTCCCGCATCGCGGTAGGAAAGATCCTTTCAAAATATACAACAGATAATGTTACTCTTCTGCTCAAAGGCTTCCAGTGGTTTCCAGTTTCCCTTGGCATAAAAGCCAAAGGGTTTCTCATGGCCTGTGAAGCCCAGCATGACCTGCCCCTGTTACCTTCCCAACCTGCCCCCTACTGCTGTCCTCCTCTCCCTTACCCACCCTGCCCCGCGCTCCACTGGTGGTTCTTCTGGCTACTCCCCTCAAACCATTCAGGACTCTGCTCAAGTGTCATTTCCTTAGACAAGACTTCCCTGACAACTCTATTAAAAACAACAACAACAAAACATAAAAACAAAGGAACTACCCCATAACTCCCCTGCCTACAACCCCAGGGAACAAAATTAGATTAATCATAATCAAACCTTGGTTCATGACAAGTATTAGCTTAGTAGTAGTTCATAAATGGCCCTCTCTCCCTTCTTTCCGTGCTTCTTTCCATTTTTCTTCTATTCATCTTTTCTCCCTCCTTTCTTTCCTCTCTCCCTCCCTTCCTTCCAAATAATCTAATGAAACCCAATGAACCCACTGTCCAACATAAAAACTTGAATGTTGACCAAAATCTATGTGATCATCACAATCATTTCCTTTGTCCCCTACCCAAGTGACTACTATCCAAATCCTTGTCGTAACAATTGCATTGATTTTTTTAATGTATTTTTAACATATCTATGTGTATTCCTTTAAAATAGATGTTTTGGTTGTATATGTGTTATTTAACTTTATGAAAAATACATCACGATGTTTTTACTCTCCAAGAACCTATTTTTCACTCCTGTATAGATTGCTAAGATCCATCTATAATGTTGCATGTGGTTGTGATCATTCCTTCTGATTTCTGTATAAAGTTGCCTGATTGAACATTATGCTAACATTTACTTCTCTAGTCTTTATATAAGCATGTGGTTATTTCTCGGTATTTGGCAGCATGAACTGGGTTCCACCTGGGGAACATGTTCCAAAGTTGTTTTTTTTTTTGGCCAGGTGGAGGGGAGGGTTCCTTAATGGTATTTATCACTACCTAATATTGCACCACACACACACATATTCACATATGTTGTCATTGCTGTTAGTTGCCATTGAGTCAGCTCCAACTCATGGGAACCTCATGTATAACAGAACAAATGCAGAACAAGTGAACTTGGGGATATTTAAAATACTGCTGGCATAGCTTCCAACGTCGTAGCAACATGCAAGCCACCACAGTACAACAAACTGACAGACAGATATATATATTATTATAAAACCAAAAGCAAACTAAATCCATTGCCGTTGAGTTGATTCTGACTCATAGTGACCCTACAGGACAGAACTGCCCCATAGGGTTTCCAAGGAGCGCCTGGTGGATTTGAACTGCTGACCTTTTGGTTAGCTGCCAAGCTCTTAACCACTGTGCCAGCAAGACTCCATATATTATTATAAGCATTTGTATATTATATGCTTATAATAAATCTAATAATACAACTATAATAATACAGGCTTATTTATTGATTATCTGGCTCCCTCTGGTAGAATATAAATCCCATGAGTGCAGAGCCTCTATTTTCCACCTGCTGTTTCCACAAACCTACAACATAGGTGCATAGCAGAAACTCCATTAATATCTACTATTTCCACTTTTCCACTTTGACCGCTTGTCCAGTGATTTTGCTTCCTAGCCTTGCCATAACAAAATACCACAAAGTAAGTGGCTTTTAAAGAACAAAAATGAATTCCTACAGTTCTGGAGGCTGGAAGTCCAAATTCAGGACATTGGCAGGCCAGACTCTTTCTGTCCTCTCTAGGGGAAGATCCTTTGTTGTCTCTTTCAGCTTCGGGCTTATAGACAGCTCCTTACACGCTGTCTTCCTCTGTGTGTGACTTCCTATTTCTATGTCTATCCTTCCCTTTTATAAGATGCCACTCAGAAAAGATTAGGTTTAGGACCCACCCTACTACTCTACTCTGGTATGACTTAACTGGTAATATCTTCAAAGAAAGACTCTAGTTCCCCAAACATGGTCACATTCACAGGTACAGGGGTTAGGACTTCAACATAACTTTTTGGGAGACACTAGTCAACCCATAACATCCAGTTTATTATAATAGCTTCCCAACTGGTCTCCCTGATTCCTCCTTGCTGCCCTTTCATCAGCCCTCCGCATAGCAGCCAGAGTAATCTTGTGGAAAAATAGGGCGGATTCCATGACTTTTCTGTTCAAAAATCTCCAATGGCTTCCCGTATCTCAAAGTTCTTAGAGTATACAATGGTTTTACATGATTTGGCTCCTTCTTACGTCTCTGATCTTATTCTTTAACATCTACTCCCTCACTCTCTGCACACGGGCCTCCTTGTCCTTGGTACTCTTTGAAAACACTAAGTTCAGGACACCTCAGGACCTTTGCACTTGCTAGTCTGTTTGCCTTGACATATCTCCACATAGCTTACATCTCACTTCCTTCAGGTGTGTGCTCCAAAGTCACTATCATTAACCCCACCATTAATGTACTTTATGGTGTTTTAATTTTTATCCTTCGCTTTTATTGCTATTTAACCTAATAATTTTTTTTACTTAAATATTTTGTTTATTATCTGTCTCCCCCTAGTAGGCTATAACCTGTATGAGGTAGGGATTTTTGTTTATTGGGTTCACTGCTGTACCTTAGGTCCTGAGAAAATGTCTGGCACATACTAGGTGTTCAATAAACATTTGCTGAATGAATAAGTGAATGAGTACAATGAGGAGTGTGAACAGTAATTTTTCATAGAAGTGTTTATTCTACATTCATCAGATGGTATTTATATTTTTAATGGTCTAAGGAAAAATATAGAATTAACTTTATTAGAGTAAGGGTGATACACAAGTAATAAAAAAAAACGCCCTATAAGATATGAAGATATTTTAACATCAGAGGAGCCGGGGCTTAGAATACTTATTTGTTAACTTTAGATAAATCTTAAATTGTATGAATCCTTAAAATTTCAAGATAAAGCATATCCAGTTTGGAGTCATAGCCTGTCACCGCTCATGTTACTGGAATTTTGAATTTCATATAAAGGAAGCATTCATTTTGCTATTATCCTCCTGATCAAATTCGTTAAGTATGTTATATAAAACTTGTATCCACGTACAGGGGTTTGACTTGGTGTTCTTTTCCATAACTACTGCTTAACTAATTTTATAAAAATAAAAGTCCAAAAATGAGAATTTTTTTTTTTTGCCTTAAAAACGATCCTCTTCCAGGGAGTCCCAGTGCCATTTAAGGAGATACGAGGGGGAAATTCCAGCGCTGATAGATTTTATCCACAAATGACATGACAAGGTGAACAAACACGTGTTCGATCTGTGCCCTAGAAGTTAGCATGGCTAAAATGAAGGCTGCCTCCCTTTCTGTGATCTGGGTTCCCCACCCAATCCCAACCATCAAAGTGGAAAATGTACAAGCTCTGAATGATAGAACTAAGATATGTGCAACCCTCTTCCGATATTTCTTTACAAACCCTTTGAAAGCAGTGGATGGAATTTGGATACTGAAAGCAGAGCTCAATTGGTCCTTTTTGGTTTTTCCCACTTTCACATTTTTAAAAAATGTTCCTTCACCACCTCCATGAGCAGAAGGCCATGAGCTTGCTTTGTCTCCCCACTGACCTATTCACATCAAGTTAGTTACGCCCACTTAGTCTTCCCCACTCTTTTTGGCTAGTTCCCTGGAGCCCTCCTTTGGAGCTGGGAACTCATATACTTTTGTTTTTAATACAGAATCCAAACACTGTATGCCACCAGACACCCTTTCTTATTAAAACAAGAACAAAATGCATGGAAGCGGTTAAAAACAAATCATTTTCTGTTAGTAAAAGTTACAGGATTGGGAAGAAGGAAGAACACATTGCTATAATTGCCTGTACGGGTAAGCAGGGGGTGAACAGCTGTGTGATCTTGGAGTCGGGAGGAGATCAGCCACTGAGCCAGCTTCCCCATATGCTCTAAGGGAGGAGGTGGGGCTTCGAGCTGCTTAGGGGTTGGGGAGAGGTGAGGAGGGGGCAAACTCGAATTCCATTCCAGTGAGAATCTCTGCCAAGAAATGTCTGGCTTCCCAATCCAAGCCCAACTTCCCCTGCACTGCAGTGGGAAAATCCCCCTGGCCTCCAATAACAAAAGCCTCTAAAATCAATGTTGTTTTTTCCTAAAGAGAGCAAAACATGAACGTTTTCAGACTTTTGGCTACACTGCCACTAATAGAAAAGATGACCTCAGAAAGACTGAATCACTTCCTCAGTTTTCGTGGGGTGTGGCTCTTATTTGGAATGACTGGTATCGCTTCATAAACACTGTATTTGATCTAGCATTTATTGGCCTTCTCTCGCAGTTAGGGGTAAGATCCTGGTCTCCACCACCAGGTACTGCCCTCAGTCTATTTCAGGGAAAAGCACTGCTGTCTTCTAACTGGTCTTCCTTTCAGAATTTGGCAAATTTGATAAAAGTAGGCCGGCACCACAGTAACTTTTCATTATCGATGCAAATCCTAACAGAAAAGCATTCCATTCTTCTTACATGATACATCATAAATTAAACACAATAAATTTTATTGTCAAACCTCCTAGGAAGACATTCCTAAAGAGACGAGGCAGAAAATGCTTGCATTATACTACACAGAGCTAAAATTTGATAGTCGCTGGAAGGGTTAGCTATAAGGAATCTAGCAATTTACAAGGGGAAATACCAAATAGCCGACATCATTTTCAAGGAGATGTTTTTGTAAGTACCGTGTCCAAACCCATTTGGGTTTCGACTATAGGAAGGTTATTATCACAGAGGATGGTGGCCAGCTGTCCTGCATTGCCACTGAAAACCGAATGACAAAAAATGGCATTAAAATGGAATTGGAGGAATTCAAGCTTCCTGAAAATATGACTTTGGTAACAAGGGAGGGATCTATTGCAGGGGATTATATAATAGAAAACAGCCTTTTGTTTGTTGTTGCTGTTATAATTTTATTTTGTTCTTAACAAAAAAGAGGCATTCTTAAGGCAGTTCAGGTACAATTTTGTCCATCAGTATTATGAATTTGATAACCTTGTAAAATTTCTCCTACTGGAAAAAACGTGAAAAATATTTTAAAAATATGGCTATTGGAAGTGAAGCTATATTATGGAGGCTAATTTAGTCAGTCATGCTATGGTACCTGGCATTTTATAAAAATGGAAAATATTATTAAAGGAATCCTGTCAGAAATGGTTGTATCTCACAGCATTTATTTAGCCAAGCTTATAAGCACTCATCTAGTAGCCAAAAGGTTTGTGGTTCAAATCCACCCAGAAGAACCTCGGAAGAAAGGCCTGGCAATCTACTTCTGAAAAGTCATAGCCATTGAAAACCCTATGAAGCACAGTTCTAGTCTGAAGCACATGGGGTCACCATGAGTCAGAATTGACTCCATGACAACTGGTAACTATTCCTTGAAGGAGTATAATAATTTTCCTGCCAATTAATACCTGGCCATCATTAGAAAGGAGCCCTGGTGGCACAGTGGTTAAGAGCTCAGCTGCTAACCAAAAGGTCAGCTGTTCAAATCCACCAGCTGCTCCTTGGAAACCCTATGGGGCACTTCTACTCTGTCCTATAGGGTCGCTATGAGTCAGAATCAACTCAACAGAAGAGGTTTGGTTCTTTTGGTATCTTTAGAAATATTTAAATTTAAAAATAGAACAAAATCTACAGTACTGTACTCAAATTAGGCACAGTATTATCTCTTAGGGAATTATCAAACATGAGATAGATAGATGGATAGATAGATAGATGATAGATAGATAGATGGACGGATAGATGGACGGACAGATAGATGGACGGACAGACAGATGGACAGAAAGACAGACGGATAGACGGATGGACGGATAGATGGATAGATGGATGGATGGTTAGGTAGATAGATAGAAAGACAGACAGACAGATAGATTAGATAGATGGATAGATAGATGAATGGATGGATGTAGAAACATCATTTGATGGGTATGGGGCTTCTATTTATATTTGCTTTGTCTTCTCTCTATTCTAAACATGCTTACTGTATTTCAAATAGGTAGTGCGATACTAACTTGAAGGACTTTCTTAATAAACCCACTGTGAGAAGGACACTCATTCCAAGTGTTTCATACACACAGTACTTCCATCATTGCCAGACTTCTGGGTTCCATAGAACACTCCCTTTTATGTTTTCCATTCAACTTGAATGAAAATTTCTATTAGATCTCATTCCGGATCCCCCATGAGGCACAGCCGCCTTTCAGCATCAGTATTTTACCAAAGGCCATGCTCAAATTTGAACATCTCAGTAGACATGGAATCAGAAATGGGGGATTATTGGATTTCACTCTGAAAGCTGTTCTTCTCAGAGATCACCATAAAAGAACATCACCTTCATATCAGATGATTCGCAGCATTTCTAAGAGCTAACATTTATCTTTATGACCCCTGCTTTCTGGGGAAAAACGATACAATTTTTAGATACGTCTAAACTTTAATTTTTTTCCAAAGAAAGAAGGAAAGGGTGAAACAACCACAAAAAATAGATTTACTATATAAATACATCTTGAATTAAAATGCTTAGGCAATTAGGCCATATGCATGGCCTTCTGTATTGGTTAAATGCAGCCAGAGATTTCTGGAAAGTTATAGGGCTGGTTACTTACTTCCAGAAATACTCAGTTACTGAGCTTGAGATACAAATTGCAGGAACATGCAAAAGTTTACCAGGACCTGAAACTACAAGTGCAATGATTATTATTCTCTTCTCTTTATCCTTTTCATGGAGCAATTCCAAGGGATCCTTTGAATCAGCTGCTCCACATTGTTCTGTGTGAATAATTTTCCTTCAAGCAGAATAGAGTTGACTTCTGATGAAAGAACAATGTATCATGGCAGGGATGAGCACAGATTCTCAACCCAGACTGAGTGGGTTTGAATTACAACTCTGCCACTTAACAGCTGTGTGCTCTATGGGTAACTTACTTAACCTCTCTGAGACTCCATTTCCTCCTCTAAAAAATTAGGATTTAATATAACTCCTGCCTTATATGGTTGTTGTGAGGACTTTAAAAGGTGCTCAGAAGCTTGCCTGGAACTTTTTGCCTATAGCTCTGTGAAATGGGGAGAGGAGGAAAGAAGAATGAATGAAACAGACCAGCGCAAGAAGGCCACAAGATCAGAAATCACTACTCCCCACACAGTAAGAAAAACAACATGCTGTTTGATATTTATCTATGAGTTTACTCTGAAGCAAAGGTAAGTCTTTCATTTGTGAATGTGAAACACTGGGTTCATTGAGTCATGGTCACCAGTTGCTGGAGGGAGTGATGCCATACTATGGATTTCCTACATTGTCTCACTTGTTAAATGCTCCTTGAAAAGAAAAGCAAGAAACATTAAAAACCAAAAAAACCAAACTTGTTGCCATCGAGTCAATTCCAGCTCATAGCGACCCTATAGGACAGAGTAGAACTGCCCCGTACGGTTTCTAAGGAGCACCTGGTGGATTTGAACTGCCCACTTTTGATGAGTAGTCAAAGCTCTTAATCACTATGCCACCAGGGTTTCTGCAAGAAACATTAGGGAAGGAATATAGGTGTCAAGTCCCAGAAAACAAGTCACAGATGTTAGAAGCCTACAGTTTCCATACCTTCATGTACTCTTCCTTTCAGACTCATTATCAGTATGACTCTATTTCACTCACTTATTCACTCATTAATTTAAGCAACATTCATTGAGCACTTACTATGTGCCTGGGATTCTGCCGAGTAGTAACATGGTAGAAAGGTCAAGAGTGTGTGTAAAGAAAGTTCTAGGTTCAGAAAGATGAATAAGATACAGCATTTACCCTCAAAGTACTCATAGTCCATGTAGTTGCTGGATGCCATCAAGTTCATTCCGACTCATAGTGACTCTATGTGACAGAGTAGAACCGCCCTATAGAGTTTTCTTGGCTGTAATCTTAAGGGAAGCAGATTGCCAGGTCTTTCTCCTACAGAGTCACTGGGCGGGTTCGAATTGCCAATCTTTCAGTTAACAGCAGAGCACTTAACTGTTGTGCCACATGCTCCTTCCATGGTCTGTAGAGATACATAAAACAAATGATCCAAAGCAAACCAAGATCAGAACAAAGATCATGAAACACATGGTAAAAATGAGGAGTAGGCAAGGACAAAGAGAGGAGGAAGTTGCTATGCATTGAATTGTGTCTCTCAAAAATAGGTGTTGAATTTCTGGCCCTTGTACTTGTGCATGTGATCCTATTTAGAAATAGAGGTTTCTTTGTTACATTAATAAGGTCATACCAGTGTCATATGGGTTCCAAACTTAATCTCTTCTGAGTTATATAAAGACCAGGATACACACAAACACAGGGGGAGGACAGATGCCAACGAATACCAAGGAACTCCAAGGAACATCTGAGCTACTGACAAAGAAGGACTTCCTCCTAGATCTACACCCTGAATTTGAATTTTTAACCACCAGAACTGTGAGAAAATAAATTTCTGTTCTTTAAAGCCACCCACTTGTGGTATTTCTGTTACTTGCTACCATCCTGGCACTAGGTAACTAGGCCAGAATCAGTCAGCTCTGCTTAGGAAAGGTTGAGAAGCATTCTCAAATGAGGAGATAGTAGATCATATAGCTACAAGAAAAGGAGGAACTAACCAGGTGCAGAAAGGGAAACAAGGGCATGGGAGGCATCCCAGGTAGAAGAAATGCCACCTGCAAAAGCATCCGGCCTAGAAGAACACAGTGTGTTTTTGAGCATGGCCAGTAACTTTGTGGTTGGTTATGTGTGGTGGCATGAGGTTTGCAAACATAGTAATAGCACAGGAGCTTTCTAAAGGACACAGTGACGATATGGCGGGAGGCCATCTATGAAGACTTGCTACCATCCTGGCTCATCTGATTTCTTGCCTGAGGGAAAAGAGGCAGATTCCAAAGATATTGACAGATTGGATAAAGAATGTGTTCATGACCTTAAGGACCAGCTTCCAGGAATTTTGAAAGATAAGGAGTAGAATATTCTTTCCTATGTGGCCCATGTCCCATCCAAACATCTTAGAAGAGATAATTACTGAAGTCACAAGGGAATTATATTAACTCATAGTCGCCCTTTTAGCTTCCCTGAATGCATAATATTTACTTATTATGCAGTATATAAATCAAATAAAGTAACAATGTGCCAATGGTTTAGAATACAAGTTTGTATTAAATAGCCTTTAATCTAATTCTGTGAAATACTCCTACTCACTCTAAACCCTGCTAGTCAACCATCCAGAAAGAGAGACAGTATAATAAAATAATAATATAAGCCTTTTATACTCATGAATGGAAGAGTATTGTCTACAGAGCTGGAAGACTATACGGGGAATTGACTCGATGGCAACATTTTTTTTTTTTTTAATAAATATTAACTGCTGTCAGTGGCAGTGCAAGAACGGTAAGAAGACACTTTACCTGTCCTCTTGGAGTTTACAGTTTAATGAATTTAAAC
The DNA here is from genome assembly GCF_000243295.1 of Trichechus manatus latirostris. Lineage (NCBI taxonomy): Eukaryota > Metazoa > Chordata > Mammalia > Sirenia > Trichechidae > Trichechus > Trichechus manatus. The sequence goes on along the minus strand of NW_004444083.1, from coordinate 3,842,767 downwards.
AGAAAATTCTGACAAGAAAATAAAAGGAAGACCCTTGAACATGTATGACGGCTCAGGAAGCTGTTATCTGAGCCTGGAGTTAAGAGACTATGCATTAAAGATGGAAAAGGATGGGAAGCTGGCCAAGGAGAGAAAAAAACAGAATGACCCAAATCTGTTCAAGAAAGACAGGAGGGATGAACATTCAAATGAGATGTGGTGTGTGAAAAAAATGCTAAGGCAACTCAAAGAGGATTTTTCCAGCTAAAGTTCAGAACAAGAAGAGAAGAAGACTGATGCGGCTTAGAAGTAGAGTTGCCACCTCAGAACGGGCAGTAATGGATCATGGTCTACGGTAGACAGGCCACATCTTGGACTCCTCACTCAACCTGTAGGCTCTCCAGTAATGGTCATAAGACTCCCCATAGACCTGCTTGAAAGTCTCATTACCTAAGTAAGCAACAGGGTCTGTAGTAAAGACTGTGATATTTGACCCCTTTTCATCTTTGTAATAGAGCTATAAAAAATTGATCTGGTTCAGTCCTACCGACATTAAATTTGTTAGGATTAAACCAGTTCACGCTTTCGTGGGTCTGCTATATGGTTGAAAAAGGGGACAGTTAGCAAGGTGTTTACTTCACTTCTCCAGCTGCTCAGAAAGCAGCCCAAGTCGGTCTTCTCCAAAGAGCAGCGATGGAATCCGAGCTGGTAAATACATTGTGTGGTCTACCTTTGAGCTACCCCACACCTCCTCTTGCTCATGAATAAAGACCAGACAAAAACAACAACAAGAAGTGTGTGTACTCCATCTGGAGGTGTTGTTATGAACTAAGCTAGCAAGCAGGTGAAGAGCTTCAATGCCAGACTCTACCACTGTATAAAACCCGTCCAATTCCTTCAGCGTTTGTGAACAAGCCTGTAAAAGGAATTCTTAGGACAAGTAAAGGGGGGCCGAGTGTAAATTAAAGGAGAATAACACCTGTCTTTGCAGCTGGCCAACAGACCTCGCTTTAATGTGCTGTCTGCTGGGAAATGGAGGCAGCTCAGGTTACCCAGAGGCCTGAGCCTTCCGTGGAGTCTGCAGAAAGGAATTCTATGACCAGAAGATGTGAGGCTTGGGCTGGGGCCAAAAACAATGGTGAAAGGTACAAAATGAAAAGCGCTGTCAGGACAAAAGCTCTAAATCACAGAGCAGCACATAACTTGGCTGTTTGAAGAAATTAACCCCAAACCAAAGTCGCAACTGGATTAACAACTCGTCGATCCCCTTTTACCTTCTAACGCGCCTATGGCTGGCGGTTACTTGTTGAAATCGGAATGAAGACAGTCTGGCCGCCAGCAGCTTCGGTGTCTTCATTTAGGCCTGCTTCTGGCTGGTCACAGAAAAGCAGCTTGCGAGATTGATGCGCCTCTGCCTTCCATCCATGTTTTTTTCCACTAAAGGGGGAATTCAGAGCAAAGTTACCAACATAACTCCAACCCAGTGCTGGAGAAGTCCTCGCTAACTTGCAAAATAACTGTGGCTTCAGCAAAATTGTATGCCCAATAGTAACAGAGGTGAAGCCCATAAAAATTGTGTGCACATATTCCTTAAAGCAGGAGAAAAGACCCTATAATTAGGCATACATTGGATTCAGTGGTTGATTTTGCCACGTAGAGCACAGCTGAGTTTGAGAATGTGGACAAATGGTATCAAAGGGGAGGTTTTTTCCAAGAAAAGTTTAGAAGATCTGAATATATATGTATTCATATATACAGAGAGAGTGCCCTGGTGGCACAGTGGTTAAGCAGTGCTTGGCTGCTAACCAAAAGGGCAGCGGTTCGAACCCACCAGCCCCTCCATTGGAGAAAGTTGTGGCAGTCTGCATCCAGAAAGATTACAGCCTTGGAAACCCTATGGGGCAATGCTACTCTGTCTTATAGCTTCATTATAAGTCGGAATTGACTCCACAGCAATGGCTTTGGTTTGGTGTTTGGT